>NC_073256.2:155961250-156277500 GCF_029289425.2 Pan paniscus
TATCCCAAAACACACCTCAGAGGTCTTTGGGAAACCCCTGGTCTCATCCATTATTTATTGAATATCTGCTGTGTATTTATTGAGCATCTACTGAACCAGGTGCCGAGTTTCTCCAAAACACAGAATCAACTCTTTCTGTACCTACCCTATGGCATTCTAAGAAAGAAGGGGTTTGCAGAGATGGACCCTCAGGTTGTAGCAGTTGGCAGAAAGCAAGTAGGAAGGGCTGCCTAGAAAGCGCTGGTCACTCCAGGTTTGAGCCCAACTCCTTGGGCCACTTGAGTGAATTATCTATTTCTTTCCAACCCAGGAAAGCATCTTTCCAAGCTCACAGTAGTGAGGATGAAGCATCTCATCTTTGAAGATCTCAAAATCTGTGGGGACATCTGAGTCCTTTTCTGGGTTTACCTAAACTCTGAGCCCCAAGGTTTGGGTTGAAATATATGGGACTCTGGGAAACTGAGCAGCAGGAGGCCTCAATGGTGCTTAGCCTGGGAGGGAGACAGCAAAGGAAGTGTGGGTAGGGCAGAGATCTCTAAAATCTACTGGGGAGACTTCAAACACTGATTATTCCATACCATCTCCCAGAGACCCTGATTCAGTGGTTCTGGAATAGTTCCCTAGAATCTATACTGTTAGAAATAAAGTTCCCCTATGAATTTTTACCATCAGGCATATCAAGGGACTCACCAGAGAAGTGGTATGAACTCTTGTATCCAAATACTGGGCTCCACACTTAGAATTTTGGGAAAATCCCTTTCTTTCTTTCTGAGCCTTGTTTTTCCCATTTGTGGGGGAAAAATAAGGATTTGGATTACACCAGATATTCCCAGGTGTGGGAATTATGAACTGTTAATTACAAAATAATAATTATTGGGAACTATATAAGGGAGGTGAGCCAGATCTTTATTTTGTCAAGTAAGGATATAAAAAACAAAGAAGTAAATATTACTCTACACAAACACACACACACACACACACCCCCCACATTCTCTTTCTCTATTATTTCTCACAGTATGAGTCATTTTAAACCCTAAAAATTAGAGAGATTCCAGTCTCAGAATGAAAAGCCATCCTTTCAATGCAACACATTTGGGTTGGTTTTCTGTCCAGCTCACACTGTTGACCTCTGGTCCCACCTGGCAGGTGAACACCTCACCCTGTACCAGTAATTGGGAACTTCAGGCCTGTGACTGCCAGGTTTCTGACAAAGAACTGTTATCTAAAATATACAGAAAACTCTTGAGACTCAAAAATTAAAATCAGACAACTTAATTTTTTAAAATGGGCAAAACACCTGAACATACACTTCACCAAAGAAGATATTCAAGTGGAAAATAAGCAATGAAAGTATGCTGGATATCATGTTATTAGGAGATTGCTAATGGAAGCAACAATGAGATACCACTACGCACCTATTAGAATGACCAAAATCCCAAACACTAACAGCACAAAATGCAGGTGAGAAGGTGGAGCAACAGAAACTCACTGCTGGTAGGAATGGAAAAGGATGCAGCTATTTGGAAGACCAATTTGGCAGTTTCTTACAAAACTAAACATGCTCTTATCATGCGATCTAGCAATTGTGCTTCTTGGTATTTACCCAAAGGAGTTGAATAATTACATCCACACAAAACCCTGCACAGATATGTTTATAGCAGCTTTATTCATAACTGCCAAAACTTGGAAGCAACCAAGATGCCCTTCAGTAGGTAAATGGATAAATCCTGAAACTTCCAGGCAATGGGATATTATTCAGCACTAAAAAAAAGGGGGCTATTAAGCCAAGAAAAAGCCATAGAGGAATCTAAATGCAAAATACTAAGTGAAAGAAGCTAAATTGAAAAGGCTGTATGATACCAACTAGATATTTTGGAAATGACAAAACTATGGAGACAATTTTAAAAAACCAGCAGTTTCCACAGGTTAGGAGAGAAGAGGAGTATGAAGAGGCAGACAACAGAGACTTTTCAGGGCAGTGAAACTCTTCTGTATGATCTTATAATGGTGGATAATGGCATTTCAGTATCCATTAGTCCAAACCCATAAAGTGTGCAACAGCAAGAGTGAACCCTCATATCAACTATGGATGTTGGGTGATAGTGATGTGTCAATGTAGATTCATCAACTGTAACAAACGTACCGCTAGGGTGTGGGATTTGGAAGGTGGGTGGGTGGGGGAGGCTGTGTGTGTGTGTGGGTGGTGGGGGGTGGGCAGGGAGCACATGGAAATCTGTACCTTCCTCTTAATTTTGCTGTGAATCTAAAACTGCTCTAAAACTTAGTCTATTTCATACAACAACAATAAAAATGAGATAGAATAGTAAATGTTCGATCAAGCACACTTGATCAGGTAGATATTTTATTTCAAAACCCTTGCTTTATATATGTATGCATGTACTGAGTCACTAAGAAATTACACCTCTTACTGTGGGTCATGGTCGGAAAATGTTAAAAGGCACTGGATGAGAGTATTTCTGAGGTCCCTGAGATAGTTTCTTCAAATGAAAAAGGGTATTAGAGTAATACCCCTGCATTTTCAATGGTTGTGAAAACCAACTGAGATGGTAAACGTGAGAAAGACTGAGAGGGAGGCTGTCTCATTCTGCACCAACAGGAATGGCTTCTTTTGGACCCCTGACACCCATCCAGCCCCAGAATCAGCACCAGCTGACTGAACACAAGGAATGGGTATCAGATTTCATTTTTAAATCATTGCAATAATACTTCTTTACCCATGGAAACATCAAACTTCTTGAAATGTTTATGTTCCCAGTTTCTAAATCAATTAGAGTCATCCAGAACAGGGGATCACACAAAGGAAGTTCTTGATAAACATCTACTGCATTAGTCTGTAAGTGGCTAACGGCTTGGGTGAATGGACAAATGAATGAATGGATGAATAAATGGATCGATCAATCGGTCCACCAGTCAATCAGTCAAGAACAAATGCAGGAAGAGTACTGGTGAATCATTTGGCCTCTAGATGCAGTTTAACAAGACAGGTTCTGCTAAAACTTTCCAACTTGCTTCACTCCCTCCCCACTGTGATCCTGCATAAATGTGCACATCTAAATGTCTGCTTCCATATGAAGGGAGGCTAATGAACGGCCCTGGACTAGCTCAGTCAGGCACACACATTCACTCCCTCGTTCATTCACCAGGTGGGCTGAACATGTGGACTGTGTGCTACGGTTCTCAGAAGAAAAAGATACATCCCAGTGCTTGAGGAGTTCACATTCAGGTGGAAGTTGAATATAAGAAATCAATCATCAAGAGGAACTCAAGAGAAGGAAACTTGGATTTATTGAGCACCTGTTCAGGCAGGGCATGTCGCATACACACATGCACTTGATGCCATTTATTTCAGAGACAGAGCCGCCTTGGAGATCCAAATTTCCCAGCTCTGGTCAGTGCCCTGGCCAACTGCCCATCATTAGGGAACACAAGTGGATGGTCACCACATCCACTTATTTTATAATTAATATAATTGAAACCAACAAAAGGAACTTGAAGGGGCCTTACCCACAGTTTAGAAGACAAATTAACACTCAAGGGCTGCCTCTTCAACATGGGTTTTCCCATCTTTGGCCAAGACATATGATCCCACAAAGCCATTGCCAACGCACAGACATTATTTCACTTCTGTGAGCTTAGAGCACTGAGGTGGCTGGAGTGCACCCTGAGGGCTGATTCTGTGTTCTCCAAATGCACGTCCCGTCGGGAGGTGGGAACATTCCTCATGGTTGCAAATTCTTTCTCTTTCTGCTTCTTTACTCTCTCTGGACAGCGGTGGTGTTTGTATTATTTCTCCCTGGGTGATCTCCGGGCATGACTGAGAATGAAGCCCATTGGCTCATTTTCTTAAAGTTTTTCTTTTGAAGAAAGAGGTAAATTTGCCAAGTGTCTGGTCAGGGTTTTGTAGCACCAAGAGTTTCCTTAAAATGGGCAGTTACACGTCAGATGGGGGCTGTCAGAAGAATGAAGAAACAATCTCCTGCCCCACGAATCAAGTTTTCCCAACTTTAAAGGAGTGGAAAAGAACTCACAAAGCATCAGCATATGAAATAATAATAATAATTAACAACAACAATAATATTAATAATAATCTGACCGACCGGCAGCGTCTGTTGGATTTAATAATTTTGAGGTCTCTCAAGAAAATAAAACAAAAAGCAAATGATAAAAGAAAGAAAAAAAAAAAGGAACACATGGCTGAAGTCTTTCAAGACCTCTGGCTTCCCATTGGGCTCTGAGTTCAAGTTTCAGAAATCCACTGCAGTCTTCTGGCTTTCCAGAGTCCTCTAGGGACCCTTCACGTTACCCGGCCGGGCAGCAAGGCTGGCGAAGTAGGCACACTGGGAAGGGTCACATTGGCCTGGGGGACCGGGAGGTCCTGGGGGGCCAGGATGTCCAGCTGGTCCTGTCTCCCCTTGAGGGCCAGGGATCCCAGGAAGTCCATCTTTAGCATAGCCAGGTTCCCCGGGTTGACCTGGCCCAAGGAGCAAAAGAAACAGAAGGTGGTTCAAGATCCTTCTGGGAGGGGATGGGCCCTGAACTCACAGCTTCCATTGACTATGAACTCAGGACCTGAAATGTCCTCAGACAGAGCATCCCCATGGTCTGGGAGCTCTGAGCAACTAGAGTGGTCCACATAAACACCAGGTAGCAGGAGCACCTCAATATGTAGAAGAAGGGGTTGCTTTAACTATTTGACCTAGGATAGTAATCCAGGTACCACTGAAGAGAAAGAAACAAGGGTAGATTGAGTCCAGGTAGGGTATATTTCTCCACTGAAGAGCCAGATGAGAGACTTGGCCTTCTGGGTTCTTACATGGGTCTAGGGAATGAGTCTGAATGGAGAGTAGACACCAAGTCCTGATCGTTAACCCTCAGCCCCAATTCACATGACCTTACAGACACCTGGTGACATTCCATTGTGCAACATCCAACTTGTTCCAAATCTGTATTTTCTCAGCTTTATCTACACATTAAATTTGAACCACATATTTGGATTACATTAAGCTATTCTGTAAAATCATGGCCAAAGACAACATCTAGGATGCAAGTAAGTGACACTTAAAATAGTCCAAAATTGAGACCCAGAAAATATTGCCTATAGACAAATTTCTATCCTTTCACTTAGTAAGCATCATGACATCATATATAATCAACCTATCTTTCTTCTTACCTTTGGCAACTCGGAAGGTCAGTGCTAAGCCTTGTGGTTAACCCTAGTTGTGACATCCCTTCTTATGTCTTAGTAATCGTCTTATCAGAAAATATCATATAAAATAAACACAAAGTAAACTTTTTGCTTAAAAAGATCTGTAGATATTTCATTAACTCTATTAATGCTTTGGTAATAGCTATTTAATCTATAATCCTGCCTAGATCAAGTTTTGAGGCCTCAGTGTTATTCATTCCTTGGGCTAAGAGCCACTGAAATGGGATAATTATCTCACTTCCACATTGGTACAGTTACTTCCTCCTTTTAAATGGTTTCTGTTCTGCCATTTACTCTTTATTTGAAATTGCCTTCTTTTAAAAGTTATTCTTAATATTGTAAGCTATCTGAAAATAGGTGAGCCATAAAAATAAATATTTATAATGTATTTCTAATTATCTTATCTAACGAAAATAATAATAAATATCCACTTTAGAAAATTTGGAAAATCATGAAGGTATAAATACTGAAATCGAAATTCTCTATAAGATCAATATTCAGATTTGACCTCGGGCAAACACAGAAATTAAAGTTAAATAAAAAATAGAAGCCTCAAAAGTCATATTTCTTCTACCTTCTACCTATACATCTAATTTTGGAATGTGATTATTGCTGCATTGCAGAGATCTTCCAACATGGCTACTGGGTAGCATGACCAACTTGCCCCAGTTTTCTCAAGTCATGTCTTGGCTTTAAAACTGAAATTCTCAGGTCCCAGAAACATCCTCAGCCCTGGGACAGCTAACCACCCTACCACTGGATGAGCATTCCCCAAAACATATTCTGAGAAATACTAAAAGGATATTAACAACTGCATAGTGAAAGAAAAAGGACTTCTCTTTCAAGTGAATTTCGAAAGTGCTAGGTTAAACAAAACAGACACATTTTTTAATGCGAGAGTCCTTAGCACTTATTAATAGTGAATGTGCACCAGAAATGTCTGAAAGAGAAACACAGTCCCCAGCAGTTCCTGATTTAGCCCAAGTAAATTTGTTTTTTCCAGGACCATTTCATGAAATTTTAAATTTGCGGGATACACTTCAACAATTCATAGAATACACTACAGTTTTCTTAGTAATTCAAGAAGGTCGTATTTTAGAAATATTTAATGAAACCAAGTGAGTGATCTCTGTCTCCTCCTCATCTGTAGAGCCTAAGCCCTCCTCTCCGCTCACTGCTGACTCCTGTGGGGCCGCGGGCAGGGGTGCTGGGTCTCCAGGGTAGCTCACACCCTACCCCTGAGACTGCAGAATGAGTCATACCTGGGATTCCAGGGGGTCCCATCTCGCCTCGGAGGCCAACTCCAGGTGCACCTGGGTCACCTTTGGCTCCTCGCTCACCTGGGAAGAAAAACATGCACTTTTGATGGTGGAGACCCCCGGGAAGGACAGAAACTGGGCGTCCCACCTTGCGGGATGTGCAGGTGCAGCACTGGGCTGCTGTGGCATTCCAGTCTAAACCACCCTGTGCACACACACTCATGCCGCACAGGACCCCAATTCCCATTCACACACTCATTCACACACACACTCCAGCACACACTCACATTCAGAAGTATGCACATGGAATCACCAAAATAAACACTCCCTCCTAAACACATATCTACATATGAACATTTGCTCAAGCACGTATCTACCCAATTCCATACATATATATATTCAAACCATATTAACAACTGTATACATACACTCATATTCACATACTGACTCATTCAGACAAATGTACACACCTACACACTCTCTCATATGCCGTACACACAGAAGTCCGCATGCATCTCCTCTTATATGTCTATGCTTCCTGTGTTTTCAAAGCATTGTACCTGAACCTTTATCAGGAAGAAACTGGATGGTATATAACCAATTCAACACGCACGCGGGCATGCGCAGTGATAAGTAACACACAGCTCTGCTCTCAAGAAGCTTGAAATTTAATAAGAGAAATAAAATAGGACAAGAAGAACATTCTAGTATGAAACAGAATGCGATTAGTACCATCATAGGAATTTCAAAAAAACACTACAGACATGCAGAGGAGAGAGTGATCCATTTTCTCTGGGAGGACACTTGAGATCATATTTGAATGAAGATGGTGGAGATTGGATTAAACTGTCTCTCACCCTTGTTTTTTAAATCAATCACTTGTTTTGCCATATTGTTTCTTGAATATCTGCTGCATGCAGTGTATTTTCTCTTGTAACCCCAATTGAAATTCTGCTGGTTCACGGGGACTTCAGACCATTCATTTTTATTGTTATAATAATTGTGTTTGGTCAGTATTCTGCCACAATCTGATGTTCTCTGTTTTATGCTTTCTTATTGACATTTATTTTATATATTTTGTTTTATGAAATCATATGAGTAGGACTAGAATATACAAATTTAACAAAAAGCCTTTCAAGTAGGAGAAACATTACAGGAAATGGATAAGCAAATTAAGAATTAGTAAGAAAATGGGAGATCAAAAGAGGACAATGTTAGAAGCATTCATCTCCCTAACTCCAAGTCACTCCAGAGCAGCTAAAATGACACCACATGCTCCTTTCCCTGCCCCATGCTTATTCCTAATCGGACAGGAGTGAATTATGGGGCTGGTCTCCTGTCTTTTATCTTTATTTGAAATTGCCTTATTCAAAAATTATTATTAATTATATAAGCTATTTGAAAGCAGGCAAGCTTAAAAAAATAGATAAAATATTTTTTAAACAACCTTTTATAAATCATTCTACTATAAAGAGACATGCACACGTATGTTTACTGCAGCACTATTTACAATAGCAAAGACTTGGAAGCAACCCAAATGCCCATCAATGATAGACTGGATAAAGAAAATGTGGCACATATACACCATGGAATACTATGCAGCCATAAAAAAGAATGAGTTCATGTCCTTTGCAGGAACACGGATGAAGATGGAAGCCATGATTCTCAGCAAACTAACACAGGAACAGGAAGCCAAACACGGCATGTTCTCACTCATAAGTGGGAGCTGAACAATGAGAACACATGGACACAGGGAGGGGAACATCACACACCAGGGCCTGTCGGGGGGTGGGGGTCAAGGGGACAGAGGGCATTAGGACAAATACCTAATGCATGCAGGGCTTTAAACCTAGATGACGGTTTGATAGGTGCAGCAAACCACCATGGCACATATATACCTATGTATCAAACCTGCACGTTCAGCACATGTATCCCAGAACTTGAAGTAAATTTTTTTTTTAAAAAAACACCTTCTGTTAAAAAAAAAAGTTTTTAAATTTATTTTTTAATCCTTCCTCTCTCTCTCACATCTGTCTTCCTGCAGAGAGAGTAAGTGTTCTGCTGACACTTGGCTTCTTCTGACCTGTTTGCCACTGTGTGATGAGTTAAATCATATGGCCTCCGCCCTTTGAAGGAGAGACCTTCTGTTGGCTGGAGCTCTGATGTCCTGATAAGTCACTGCCTTGAGACCTGGGCAGTTAACAGCTGTTTTGTTCCAATTTTAAGGCTGGCATTTAATCTCCATTGAGATTAAATGTCTTATTCCTCAGTGCTAAACTCAGTAGGGGAAAAAGGAGGCATGTTGTTTACCTCCCTGAAACTTGAGCAGCGGAGATGGAGAGAGAACAAGAAAGTAGGAGGGAACTGATTCAATCTTCCTAGCAGAAGCATAATTTTGTAAAAATGTCAAGTATGAAAGCCTCTTATGCATATTATAAAATTATATGATGCCAAAACTCTGGGTGTTACCAAGCTACAGGGAATGAGAGTGGCATGAATAATGCATGCAGTGCCACCTCCCAGCCCTGTTCCTTCTCCGCCCTCCAGGAGTACACGGAGCATATCTCCTCCAGGTCTTCACTCACCTTTGGGACCTATGGGTCCAGAGGGTCCTTCCAGACCCCCCTGCCCAGGACGACCTGGCTCCCCCATGGGGCCGGCCCGGCCTGGAAGCCCATCTTTTCCAGGGGGCCCTGGGGGCCCAGGTCTGCCTTGAGATGACTTCATGTACGCTGGGGGCATCTGGGCCAGGAGGTAGGCGAGTCTGGCTGTGAAGTAGAAAAAGAGAGGCATTTCATGAAGAACAGATAGTGGACATAGGACAGGATGGCTACTCACTGACAACTCAGAACCAAGGGGCCGATAATAGCTGCAGAAACAACATCAATGACATGTCACATGGTACATGTGCAGCATTTGTATGGGCACCTTCTGATTGTGGCTGGCCATGGGGTGACTTAATCAGTAGTGACCATCGCTGCCCCTGGAGCAAGTCTGCCCAGGCTGGGATCCCAGGACAGCCACGGACAGCCAGGTGGCCTTGAGCAAGCTACTTGACCATTCTCAGCCTTGGTGTCCCTTTCTATGCAATGGAGACAAAGAAACCGCACCTACCCCACTGGGCTGGAATGAGGATGGAGTAAGTGAGATGATGCATGTGGAATAGTGCCTGGCACTTGCTAAGTGCTCAGGAGATGCTGGCTGCTACCCCAGGCGCAGAACGACGGAAGCCATAGTAGCATGGACAGCAGTAGCAATTGCAATGGTCAGTTGGGGAAACTGATGCTGGGGTGGAGGAGGTAAATGGCTTACACAAAGCTATGTTGGTCACTTTTCCTCTCCGATGTCAAAGTCCTCATCTATAAGCTAAAGGGCTGGACATGATGGTCACTGGAGATCCTATACATCTAAAATGTTAATATGACAGAACTGATTAAAAAACCCAGAGGTCCAGGGCTGGTCTGGCAGCCTTTCAATGGGACAGGGGATATATGCACATCTGGTGGCCACCAAGGGCAGTCTTTGTTAGCCATGCAGTCATAGGTAATCAGACCCAAACTGCTATTTTGCAGACAGTGTGACCAAAACCAGAGGCTGGGAGGCTACCCAAGGCTCCCGGCATTTGATAGGGAAACCAAGGTAGAGTCAGGCTCTTCTGACTGCCTGGTTGATCACTTCCCAGAGTGTCTCCCTCCTACTACTCCTCTCACAAGGTGGCAGGAGGACAGGTGGTTGGCTTCTGCGACTTTGACAAATTGCTCAACTTTTCTGAGCCTTGATTTTCTCATCGTTAAAGTGGAGTGGATGCTCCTTCCTCAAAGGCCTGTTTGGAAGAAAGGACTCAGCCCAGCAGATTCTCTATCCAAACCATTTTGAAACGGCTCTTGTCTCTGTTCTTGGGCTAGAAATCCCCCAAAAGCAAAGGTTATTTCTGTCACTGATGAATCCAGCATTCAGAAGGTAGAACTCAGAGATCTACACACATGAGACCTCAGAACACCACCCACCCATGGTGCCCACCAATTTGTTCCTTATTTCCCTCCTCTCATCGCCTCCTTCTCCCACCCAAAACCCACTCCTTAATGTATGCTTCAGAAAACAGCCCTTTGCCCTCATTTCCATACAGGAAAAAGATCGTGTTCTTTTTCCTGCATGGAAATGGACTGTGTTCCCCTGGACACTCCAAGAGGACAGGAAGGAGGGCCGTCTTGTTTATAGCTGTGTCCTTGCTCCCAGCACAGAATCTCACAATGGGAGGTGCAAGATAACTGAGACATGATCATGTGAATAAATGTGCCCTCCCCTTTTGTCCTTGTGCTCCTGGAAAGTAGTTATGGATTTCTCTTCTTTGCTGCAACAAGAACTTGTGTGACTTTCTTCTCCTCTAACTTCCTATTGCAGAGGGAATGGGAAAGGCTGTTGTTCAAGAGAGCTTGGTGATGAAGAGCACAGAACCTTCAGTGAGGCTGCCCGGGTGCAAATCCTGGCCAGATCTTCCCAGCTCATCAACCTTAAGTTACTTAGCCCCTAATAATTCTGCTTCTAACAATTCTTACAATAATTACATGAGCCTCATGAGATTGTTTGGAGGCTGCTTTGGGTTAACACTTGCAAGTGCTGAGAACTTCACCTGATCTTGGCAAATGCCAACATGTTGGCATGATTACTACTATCCTCCTACCTTCCTCCCTCCCTAAGCATCTGCTACGCACAGGCACATGCTAGACCTGGGGACTTAACAATGAGTCAATGCAACATGACTGAAAGGATTTTAGTTCCTTGAAAGCACTAGGCCTGCCTGCCCTGCTCAGGGCCTTCATACATGTTGCTCCATAGACCTGGGGTCACATTTCATCTTTCAACTTGTAGCTCACATGGCCCCTCCTCCAGGAAGCCTTCATTAATCCACTCCCTGGCCTCTGAACTATCTTAGGTATGTTCATCTGTCCTCTTTTAATGCCTGCTGTGACAAATAAAATTTAAGAACTTCTATTGACTTCACTAAAATCGTCTTGTCTATTTGTTTATCTACCTCCTCTGGACTGTGAGTTTCATGAGGCTCATAGCAGTAAATAACCAAAATTCTTTACAGACTAGATAAATGGCTCAATGCACAGAATAAATGATTGATCATAGCAGAGCTCTTTTTGTAGATAGTGAGCTCTCCTTCACTAGAGGTAACCAAGTGAAAGCTGAAGGACTAGTCCTAGAGAAAGTATGTGTCAGATAAAGGACAGAACAGTCTTCAGGGCATTCCCCAACCCTGATAGTCTACACTTGAGCTGCCGGTCAAGTGCTTTTCTTATTCCAGGATGCAAAAGCATTCAAGGCTGAATGAGAGAACTGCTTCCTGGGCTCTTCTCTGCAAGACCGTAACACAGTCCAGATACTCACTTTCAAGCTGCTTCCCCAGCTCTTCTTGAATAAGCCGACGCAGGGTTTCCATGGATGGAGACTCCCCCTAGGAGGGAGGGAAGGTGGAGTCATTCATCTTCCCAGTAACTTCTGCCACCTAAGAACCCTGAGGACTTGGGAAACCAGGAAGTTCGTAGGTGGTATATACCCACACAGGGAAGCACATGTTCCTAGCCCAATCTTTTCCACATCTCTAATCCCTTCCTCCCTTCTCTGTTATGCAGGCAGCATCATCCCATTTTACACAGCAACCGGGACTCTGGGCTCTCTGAGCCACTACTGCCCTTCCTTCCATACCCTTCCAGCTTATTCACTGGATTTCCTTCCTGCTCAAGCCACTGTGCCCATTAATTCCACTCATATTCCCTTCTTAGCACTGGACCTGGGAGATCTGGCCCCTAATCTCTGCTGCCAAAGTTGTGTCCACCTTTTGGACATAGCCTACAGGCTGCCTTCTATGTGAACTCATGTGGATTTCCCCTGCCTGGCTACTTGGCCACTCTGGTTCCCATGCTCTGGTTTTCCCTGCTTAGGTCCACTGTGGCTCTAAACAACTTTCTCACCAAGTCCTGGTGCTTGGTCCACAGAAGCTGATGAGTTTGACAACCAGAGGAGCAAGTGTTGCCTCCAAGCTCACAGAGTGGCATGTGATTCTTAGAAGAACATAGAGGAGCTGTCCTCAGGCTGTACAGAGCTGGTCCCTTCCTGCCTGACTGCTCCAGGGCACTGTCTACCCCTCAAGGGCAGAGGTCTTACTGTGCTCATCTCTGTAGCCCCATACCTGGCATGAGATAGATTCCATTTCCTTATTCTTTTATTCTGACCAAGAATCTTCTAAGTTAGTCCCAGTATTCTCATCACTGCCCATAGCAGCAGGACTGGCAGAACTTGGCAAAGCTCCAAGAGGGCTTTGGAAGTCAGCTGAGTGCTCCAGCCTCTCCACTGACTTGGCCAAGAGACAGGCTCTGGCTGCCTGGCGTCTTTCAGGGCAGCTGAAACCCAGGCTGACCACAGCCACCAGGAACTGACGCGACTGCAGAGCATCAGAAGTGGCAGGGACATGGAGGTCATCCAGACCTGGGCTCTGAGAAATACGAGGGTCTCCAGAAGACCATATGGGCTGCTGAGCAGGAAGGAGTGGTCACATGGACTTCCACCAGGGGAGCTCTGCGTTTATCTTTTTATAGCCCGTGTATGCCTGTGTCATGAGATGGTGTAAAATGAAAGTGCTGCTACTAGAATAAAGGATGTTTAAAGAAAGAAAAAACCATCATCACTCTAAATAAGCCCTTGTTCCCAGCTTTGGAGAAAGAGAGACGCAGGGGGACGAAGGAGTACTCCAGGTCGGCAGATACAAGAGTGGCATAGCCAGGCATCGAAATGGATGGTCAACCATCCCACAGTGAAGTTCAGACCCCTGGGAGCTGGGTGTCTTCTCAACTGCCTTTTGCACAAGGTCCTGGGCAGAAGAGTTCTACAGCCCAAGAAATGAAGTCTTAAGGATTCATTACCACTGAGGAAGAGGGTTGAACAGAAGAGGGACTATTTTTGAGCATTTCTTAAGCTAGGCACGTTATTTCACTTGATCATCATAAATCAGAAGAGGATTTTGTTTTCCCTTTTTGCAGATGAGGAACGGCAGATTCAGAGAGGAAAAGTAGCCTGCCCCAGGTCATGCCTTCAGTCACTGGAAGACTGGGATCTGTAACCTGGTGCCTCTGAAGTCCACACACTTCCCTGGCTCCCCCTTAGGCCCCGAGGAGCCCCGAGTCCAAAGCCGTATTAGCATCCTTACCCTCAGTCCTGGAAATCCCGGCTGGCCTGGAGGCCCTGGGGGTCCAACTGGTCCGTTCTCCCCAGGTGGTCCTTGGGGACCCATCAGGCCTGTGTGGCCTTTGTGGCCTGGGATTCCAGGGTCCCCGGGCTGGCCTTTTCCACCAGGAGGTCCTTTGTCACCTTTGATCCCAGGATCTCCCTAAGGAGGAAATAAGCATGTCAGCATGTGTCTCAGGGCTGGAAGCTGTACCCCATGCAGCTGCAAAAGGGGTTCCCCCAGTCTGCCTCTTAGATCACTGAAAGGGAGACCTTGGCCCTAGGTGGCCCATGTGTGGCTTGGGGTGAGAAGAGCCCCAGAATCCATCACATGCACTGTCCTGATTGTACAAATGAAAATATGGGGGAGGCTGAGGCCGGCAGATCATGAGGTCAGGAGATTGAGACCATCCTGGCTAATACGGTGAAACCCTGTCTCTACTAAAAGTACAAAAAATTAGCCGGGCGTGGTGGCAGGCGCCTGTAGTCCCAGCACTCTGGGAGGCCGAGGCAGGCAGATCACGAGGTCAGGAGATCGAGACCATCCTTGTTAACCCTGTGAAACCCTGTCTCTACTAAACAAAATACAAAACATTAGCCAGGCGTGGTGGCAGGTGCCTGTAGTCCCAGCTACTCAGGAGGCTGAGGCAGGAGAATGGCGTAAACCCGGCAGGCGGAGGTTGCAGTGAGCCAAGATCGCACCGCTGCACTCCAGCCTGGGCGACAGAGCAAGCCTCTGTCTCAAAAAACAAAACAAAACAAAACAAAACAAAACAAAACAAAAAAACATGGGCAGCCAGGGCAAGATGTTATGACTCCATCATTAGCAAAAATCTTTTTTAAAAAACTAGCCAGGCACAGTGGCAATTGCCTATAGTCCCAGCTACTTGGAAGACTGAGGTGGGAAGATCGCTTGAGGCCAGGAGTTTGAGACGGCAGTTAACTATGATCATGCCACTGCACTCTAGCCTGCATGACAGAGTGAGACTGTTTTTTAAAAGAGAAAGGAAAAGGAAAAAAGAAAACATGCAAGGCACAGAGACAGAAAGCCACCAGCCCATGGTCACACAGATAGTCTATAGAGAACAGGATAAGAATGTTGATTGCGGAATTCCAGTCCTATTCTCAATCCCAAGAGTGCAGCTCCTCGGGCTGCCTGGAGAAGGCTGGCCCTGGCAACTGAGACCGATGGTGGAGCTGCGGACCCCTTTATGGCCTGGTTTTGCTCTCTAGAGAGACAGTGGTCCTCTCTCAACAGAGGTGTCTCCTTCCCAGGTCATCTCTCTCTCCTTTCTCTCAGCTCTAGGGAGTTCACAGAGGATTATCCAATGGCCTCCAACACTGCCTAGGGCTCATCTCTCCCCACAGCTGACCCAGAGCTGGAAGTGCGGGACCAATGATTTGGGAACTATGGCAAGCCCAGGGCAGTCCAATCCTCTGCCTTTATGTGCTACCGTGTGTTTAACCAGCAAGTTCAAATGATTAGTTGGTCTGAGAATATGGCAGCCACATTAATGGCCTCAGAGATAACAGAACTCCATTGCTGGGATGTAGCAGAGAAAGGGAGGCACAGGGAGAAAAAGAAGAGACACCAGATGGTAATCGTAAATGTGTGGCATGGCTGAGAACGTGACCCAAAGCCACAGAAAAGGAAAACAGTGCAGTCACCAAACCGTCTCTAACATACGCACTTAAATGAAAAATGCAAGGAGTGAGACAATAGATAACGTCTGATATGCTCAGAGTGGGGAGGGGGTTAAATACAAGGTAAATGCACATTTATAACACACACCACACACAATTCTGTGTGCACAGACTCCCTCTGAAAAGACAAAAAGCCAAAGCACTGTGATAGACCCTGGAGAGGAGATGGGGCTAAGGGGTGAGATGGAAGGGGCACAAAGTTTTCATTGCATTCACTTGTCCTGCAATTTTCACTGTTGAACAATGTACCTGTATTGCTTTTAATATTTCAGCAATAACCCAAAATCAGTGAATTCAAAAATAATAATTTAGCCAGGTCCAAAGAAGTCACTTCAATTTTCCAAGCGTGATGCATTTCACAGGACGTTGCAATCTCTGCCAGTGATCTTGAATTCAGGGGTCTAGTAAAGTCCTGGTATTTGTACACCTGGATGCTAAGGCCCTATCTCATGTGTGGTACAGAATTTTCTATTCATTAAATATCTCACAATTACTTTGTGGTGACAGGACTTATCCCATATTTCAAATGTTCCCAGGAGTACAAAGAAAAGGGTAGGCTAATGGCTCCCTGGCAATGTGCCATGAAAGCACTTAACAGGGAAAAGGCAAGTTCTCCGTGTATTGATTAGGTATTAAAGAAGAGATGCCATTGGTGGTCTGAGCTCCTTGGCTCTCAACCAAAATTCAAGCCCATATCCTGCGCTAGTAGCTCCCACGGCTGCCTGAGTCGCATTCTCGGGGGGGAACATCAACGCCTTCTCAGCCACATGTCCCTCATGTCCCTGGCTCCATCGCTCAGGAACCAACAGCCACGGGATAGAGGAATCAAAGTCATGGGAAGGAGACAGGAGGAAGATCCAGGGGGGAGAATCCCTGAGACTCTGCCCCCACTTTTCTCACTCCTCTGGCTGTGGGAGAAGCCAGCCGGCTCCCCACCCACCCCACTTGCGAAGAAAGCCGAGATAAATTCTTTTCAGGACCATGGAAAACAAGCGGGGGTGGGCTGGGGGTGCCTGGGACGTCCGTGTCCGTGTCGTGCAACAGTGTGACAGAGTGAGGCTGACCAAACGCAGGATTGTGGGCAAACGAGACGCATAAAGCCTCCAAAGGGAGCAGCAGTCGTGAGTGTGAGAACGCGTCCGCCTTCCACAGGCTCTTCAGCAGAAAAAGAAGAAAAAAAAGTCTTTTCCCCTCTTGTTTTTTGGAGAAATGAAATGTAAAGAAAGGCTTTCTGAGTATAACGCCAAGGCAATTCATTATGGGAAAATCTGTTCCCTTGTCACCTCCAGCGACAAATTTGGCTACTGGCAAATTGGCACTTCGGGAGCCAAGCCCGTCTCGGCGGGCATTCGCACACGGGGAGAAAGAAATCTGTCAATGTCTCCCAAGGCTTGCCTTTGAATCTCTAATTGTGATGATTTTAGTCCTTAAACTGATAACCAAAAAGAAAAAAAGGAAAAAAATAATAATAACATCAAGTACAAACAATACTGGGAGGAAAAGAACCTCCCTTTGTGGGGCTGGTGATCATCCAGGAAAAAGTGAACAAAATCACGACAGGCGGCATGATCCAGGCGGGTGTTTACTAACTGCCTTGGACAAAGGCCAGGCTCAACATCCCGTGGCCACTGTGCAAAGGTCGCGTTCGGCGTGTTCAAGGTGCCTGTGCTCTCCACTCACCCTTTCTCCTTTGAATCCGGGCTCTCCAGGCTTCCCAGGGACCCCCTGCAAGGAGAAAGAAAGGACAGTCATTGCCCCGGGCCCTCTGCACTGGTGTCCTTGCCTTGCTGGATATTCTTCACAGTCCTGCATGCTGAGGACAAGGGACCCTCAAAAGATAAGGTCCCCTGAGGGCTCCTTTCTGATTTATGCCTACATGGTGGGGGTGGGGGCGGCACACTGTGTCTTCTCTCCTTTCCTCCTGGCACTGTCCACCTTTGACTGATGGCACCAGCCCTGGGTTGGCCCCTCCAGATTCCTCCCCTACCTCTTGTGGGATAAACCCCACTCCCTTTAACATGTCCAGGAGGCCCTGCACGAATTGTTGTCTTCAACAGGCTGTCACTGCCCTGGATGGCTCTAGTGCAGGGGACAGACAGTTCTGTGGTCTCATGGCCTCTGTTCCTTGTCTTCCCTGTGCCTGCAGCATGCTCCCCACCTCGCTGTCTGGATACCTACTTCCCACCTGGCCTGCAGGTCTCCTCTTCAGGAAGCCCCCCGATCACCCAACATTTAGAGAAGTGGCCCTCTTCTATGTTCCCACAGTCCCCACTCCCTTCTGGAGGGCAGTCACGTCAGGGAACAAGGGACACGGCCCACAGTGCCCACTGCTTCTGTCATTGTCTCCACCTGGAATGTCTCTTTCTTCCCTCTCTGCCCCCAGCTCCTCTGCCATCTCCTCTGTAAAGCATTGACTAATCCCTCTGGCCAGTGTCCATTCTCACGCATGGGTTACTTTCCTGCCAGCTGACACCTAACTTTCTTTCTCCCCAGATATGATGACCAAGGTTTGCTTGGCTGCCTGCCTCTTAGACAGCACACATTTGGAAAGCAGAGCTTGATATTGGGGAAGGAAATTCAGCCTGGGGGCTCTTTTCCCATCTCTTGGTTGATAGACTCTACATTGATTGAAGAGAAGAAAGTCAAAAAGAGTACTCTTGAGCTCTTCTGAACCTGGCCATTCCAGCCCCAGAAACATTCATTGCATCCCTTTCATGCAGGTGCCATGTTCAGCCCTGAGACCTATGCAGAGGACAGAGATAAGACATGGTTCTCATTCTCACAGAGTTCACAACCTGTCCATGAGGTGGCGGTGGGCATGAGTTGATTCTAACAGAAGGCAGACTGATTTAATTGCTGTAACATAATTACCAAAAGCTGCCTCGGTATTCCTGGGTGAATCTGTAAGTTGGGAAGCACAGAGCCTTGAAAGTTGGATAAAATTTAACAACAAAAGGCGGCAGGAAAGGCATTATAGGTGCGTGGAAGAGTGAGGACCAAGCCTTGGATGGGAGAAGGTGGAGATATATTGGGCATGAGGAAGCAGGAGGCTCCCATTCTAAGGGGAGAGCTGGATCGTATGTGGAAGACTTAGGTTGCCTGCTTAGCCTAGAATTTATTCGAGAAGTCCAAAGAGAATTCGTGTAGGCAGCAGCCCAAGTACAAGCACATGGGGCTGACGCAGCCCTCAGAAATGGGAGCTACGGGTATTTCCTCTTTACCTCATTCCAGGAAGCAGAGGAAACAGTGATTGGGCAATGAATGAATGATACACCCAGTGAGTGGCACCCTATGGCTGGGGTGAGGAGCAAACACTTTCCAAATATGAAGCTATCCGACTCAGCTTCAAGGAAGTGACCACCTCCCTGCAGTTAAGAACATGACCCAAAGGCACAGGGTAAAAATGCGTCTTCCTCATTCAAGTGGGAGAATGCAGGCCTTGAAACGGAGAAGCTAATTTCCATAGACCTACTTTCTCTGCATTCAGTCATTCTTCTGTTCATCTCTCATCAAATATTTTTGGTATCTGTGCTGGTCTCCTGGGCTACAGCAGAACAGAGCAGGGTGCTAAAACCAAGCATTGTGGGGGGTCTGCTTTGCTTCAGTGTCAAGGAAAGTTGGCAAAGCCAATATTTCAGCTGAGACCTCAGGATGAGTAGGAATAAGCATGGGAAAAGAGAGCCCTTGGAAAAGAACTTGGCATGTCTCAGGAGCTAAGAGGCCAGTGACTGGAGCTTAGAGAAGGAGGGGAGTGGTGGGACTGTGGCAGCCTGGATTCCACGGAGAGTGCAGGGGGAGGGCAGACCTGCAGGTTGTACTGCAGTGTCTCCATATGCTTATGCTCTGCAGACCCTCTGTCTGCTGGGTGGAAGACTGTGGAGGGGCAAGGCTGGACAAAGGGAGATCCATTAGAGGATCACTGCAGTGTTCAAGTGAGAGCAGGTGACAGATTAGATCAGAGTCCCAGTGGCAGAGACAGAGAGAACTGGACAAAACCTACAGGTATTTGAAGTTAGAGTTGACAGGATTTGTCGATAGCTTGGATGCTGAGGAATAAACAAGTGAAACAGACATACCAAGACGGTGCCCCTGCACTGGCTACATAATTTGTGGGGCTCCGGGCAAAATTGAAACATGAGCCAGGTGTTCAAAAGGCATTAAGAATTTCCAAACATTGAAGGTAGAGAGTGTTAAGGCAAGTGTGGGCCCTTCTAAGCCCAGGGCCTGAGCCTGCATAGACTGCCCGTTGGTGGCAAAGGGTTGCCAAGGGGTGAGTGGGCGTGTGATACTTGCCTCCTTGCCTGGGACTCCTTTCTCTCCTGGTTCTCCCTGGAAAACAGAACAGAATATCAGTGGCTCTGCAGCATCAGTTCAATATCGGTACTAAGACTGTCTTTAAAACTGACATTTCCACTCAAGTCATGTTCCAGCAAAGACAACAATCGATGGTCTACCTGGCCAAGGACATCCCAGACAGGCTCTCTGGCCAGCCTGTACAGGGGAAAGCAAAAAATCACCCCAGGTTAGGAAGAAGAGCCACGGGTTAAGAGCTCCTTGTCAATGGGATGGATATGACTCCACCAAGAGGGCCTCCAGGATATCGATTTTACAAATAGTCCTGTTGTGGTCAGGAGGCCTCTCTGAGAAGTAGGCTTATAATGTGTGAAACAAGAAACCAATAAGACACTGGGCTCCAGGTTCAATTCTTGGCTCCTCCACTGTTTGGCTCTGTGACCTTAAACAACCTCCCTACAACTTCCTTAAGCTCTCTGTGCCTCAGTGTCTTCATCTGTAAAATGAGAACAGTGGTTGTACCTGCCTCAAGGATTACTGTGAGGTGTCAATGTGTTAGTTCTCCAAAAGCACACTGGGCAGTGGCAGGCATGTAGTGAGGGCTGGACAAGCACCCCACTCTTATCATGACTCAGGAGCAATTGCTGCAGTGCATCCACAGGAGTGGGTGCCTGGCTGCTCAGTAGCAGCAGATTATTAACAAGGGGATGGAGAAGGAGCCTTGGCCTTTAGCAAGGGAGTGAATAAGCCCACGTAAAAATCAGTGAATGGGACCGTGCAAAGCCTGGGCAGCATGGTAGAAAAGGGTAAGAGGGGCTACCACCTCCAACGGGCTGGGCTTGGCTGGCAGTGGGGCATGCGGAGGGGTCAGAATTAAATTGGAGGGGATGGACAAGAACATGGGTAAGCTCTCTACTCTGGTATGTTACATGCAAGCCTCATTCATCAGGTCAGCAGTCCAGGGAGTGGACTGCAATATGCAGATGACACCAGAGGGCTCCACTTGGAAATGTTTGAATCCCTCAGCATCTCCCCGTCCAGAAACTTGGCAAAGATTACCTTACAGCTTCCCCCTGCCTTAAGCTGTCAAGTCAGGAGACCTTGACTCAAGGACAAGCTGGAGTGCAAACCTACCACATGGCTTTGAGTAAATCACTTACATGTTCTGACCCTACGGCTCAAACTTGCTCACCTTTACAATTATTTCCAGGGGTCCTTCAAGTTCTAGGATCATGATCAACACCATTGTCCCACCACATGCATCATTACAATGGTTTGTATTTATTGAGCACCTGCAGTGGGTCAGGAACCATTGCTGATCCCTTTATATGAATGATTTCATTTAATCCTCAGAAGTAGATGCTGTCGTTATCCTCGTTTGCATAATGAGACAGCTAAAGCATAAGAGGTTATGACACTTTCCTAAGATCTCATGATTAAGGAGTGATGGCACTGAGATTGCCATGCAGGTGTGACCTCTGGGCACTCCACTGTCTCTTAAACCATGATGCAACTTTGACCCCACACAGGTCATCATGGCCTGAGCAGACAGAACTGAGGACACAGGTGGCAGGGAAGGTACTGCATGTGAACATCACAACCTGGAGCCAGGTATCTTGGGCCCCACTGGGGTTCTCTGCTTACCGGAGGCCCACGGGGACCCAGGAAGCCAGGAAGTCCTGGGCTGCCATTTTCCCCTTTGCTTCCTTTCTGGCCCTGCAAAGAGAAAACTGAGAATTAATTCCTCAAGGTCATGTACCAACTCAAGCAGATTCGGAAACCTTGTGACCACTCTGAAATCAAAAGGCCTGAGACATCCACACAACACACAAATCCTCCCATGATGGAGAGGCATGGGTTAGGAAAAGACACAGGGTCTTGGGACTCCTGGTAGTGCTGTCACAGCCAGGGGAAGAAGATGAGGTCTCCCTGTAAACAGCCAAGGGTCTTTCCATTTGAAGCAACGAAAACAAACTGAGACAGATATTTAACAAAGACCCTGAGATGTGTAGAGCTCTCCAAGGAGTGCTCTAGTGAGATGGCATACCACTGCCCATGAGGCGGCCAAAGCTCACTTGGTAGAATCACATTTTGGGAAAGGACTTTGGGAATTTTTCAACTTCAACTTTTCTGGGGAGCCATCATGCATGGGTCAGTACTTCCAGGATCAACTCTGCACTAGGGGAGGTGATGGGTCCAGCCTCATGACCCAACCCCACCTCCTCTGTTCTGTCTCACAAGCAGCAACAGGTCCCATACCATAGCCCCTGAGGGAGGTCATTATGTTTGCTAGGAAGTTGGGTTCCTTTTGCATAGCTGTCCCTAGTCCAACAAGAGGACGGTCTCTGCTAGGGTGATCAGATGCCGAGTTTGCCTGGAACCAGTAGGTTTCCCAGGATGCAGGATTTTCCAACTGGGAAAGTTCCTCACAAACTGAGGTGAGCTGGTCACCGCAGTAACCGAAGTACCAAGTCCTGGTCAGCCCATTGCCCGGTACAATTGACAGTTGACTCACACCTCGCAGGTGGCCTTCTGAGTCAGGCAGCCAATTTTAGCAAGTAAAAATACAAGAAGACTAGATTGGAAGGAGACTAGTGGCCAGAGCTTTTCTTATCCAACCCTAGAACCCATTAAAGAACCATCTTCCCCACCATGTCTCCCCACCTACCAGGACTGAACCCCAAATCCTGTATTTGATATCTAGCTGACCAGGACTCTGCTGATTGGTATGCATCCTCTCTCTACTACCTGCCCATTGAGCTCTCTCTGCTACCTACCTGTTGATCCTTTTTGTCTCCCACCCCCATCCCTACCTCCATTCCCATGCTGCACTCTTTGTCATTTGAGGTGGTCAGGGTTGCTCAGTCTGACCTCATCCTCCCATCCTCTGGAAACATCAAACTTCTACCTTACAACCTTGTTAAACATTTAAAAAAAAAAATGTTTGTTTTGGGTGCCTATGGATGTAGACCATAGATGCCTATGGTTATAGTCAACAAAGAGCCAATCGCATGATATATACTTTAAACCTTAAAAAAATGGCCCTATGGAGCCTCTTACCTCCAACCTATTTCTACCACTCAAACCCATATGTCCCCACCGATGCTTCTAGGGACAGAGGCTGGACAATCTGTAATGTGATCCACAAGCCCTTTCAAAGCTCACCCTGATGCCATCACATAGCAGCCAAAGAGAACTCACAGGGGTTCCTGAAGGGCCAGGCTCTCCTGGAGATCCCGGTGATCCATTCTTGCCCTGGTGGAAGAAACAGAGATAATCATCCTGCCAGGGCATCAAAGAGCAGGACGGTGGAACAAAGAGATAGACTGATGCACAGGACTTGGTTTTACACAGAATCTGTTACTCTAGCCAGTGTGGCTCTCAGTCAACCACTTCATTACTCAGAGGATGTTTCTCAACTTCTAAAAGGAACTTGTAATATTTAATTCATAATATTGTTGTGAAATCAAATGAGTCCGTGGGCATGAAAAAGTCTAGCCTGGTGAATGGTGCCCACAGCTGAGGCATAGTAAATAATTATGACCACATTCATTCATTCATCTATTCATCCATCCATTCAGTTGCTGTGTTGAAGAACAAACAAACCATCTAACACAACCCAGCTTACACATAATTGCTCACACTGCCACAGTGCTGGTCTCAGCTTAGGAAGCATGTCCATGCACTTATCTCCTTGTATTCCCCGACTAAGGAGATCATTATACTCTCATTTAAAATACGTAGATACTGAGGCACAGAGAAGAAAAATGGCTTGTGCAGAGTCATGCAGCTACAAAATGGAAGGTCCATTCACTCCAGATTCCAGGACTGAGGCTTCCAAGTCTAATTTTCTCTAACTTCACAGAGATATATTGTGCACATTCATAGTTTTGGTGAATACATTTAACAAACAGGATCCCAGTAGAGTAAAAACAAGAAAGCTCAAGAATGTTCTTGGCTACTCCCTTTCAGGATCAGACAAATTT
Organism: Pan paniscus; assembly: GCF_029289425.2. NCBI lineage: Eukaryota > Metazoa > Chordata > Mammalia > Primates > Hominidae > Pan > Pan paniscus. The sequence goes on from NC_073256.2 coordinate 155,984,947, forward strand.
CTATTAAGCCAAAAATTCACAACTTCAATTCCCCAGGCTGTGTTCGTCTCTTCCTCTGCCCACCACACTCCCCCACTCAGGGCACATTCCCGTTGGCTGCTGTGTCTTTACCTGGCTCTCTTTCCCACCATGAGTAACCCAAAGGCAGAGTCTATGCCTTGTCGTTCTTTGTATTTCCAGCCTAGGAGGAGAGAGCCTCCTTGTGTGTCTCCAATGCAGTGCCAGACACACAGGAGGCTGGCTGCTAAATAATAAACCAAGGACATCCTAGAGAATCACTCTCCATTGATCCTTTAACCAAAAGGTGTGAATGCCCTCTAATCTGTGAAGCATGCATTCACAAATGTGTTGGATTCATGGAAGCATGTTCCACTATAAAGTAGCTGATGCTGACCGGGCACTTCTTACATGCCAGACTTCTTCTAAGAGCTTTGCATTTTGCATGCATTAACTCACTCATTGCTCACATCAGACACAAACATCATCACCCTTTTACAAATGGGGAAACTGAGGCTCAGAAATGCTAAGCCACCTGCCTGCGAGGCAAGGTGAGGAGCTGAGATCTGAACGTAGGCAGCACTGATTCCATCTCACACTGCTCTGCCCCTCCTTAAGGACATGCCTTATGGGTCAGCGATCATAAATGCAGCTTCCACCTTGAGCCTTCAAAGCACATGCATGGCCATGGCCTCATGTCACTGGATCCTGCTGGGAATCATGCAGCACAGATGTCTTTCTCCCCATATCCCAGAATCCCCATCACAGACCTGCCAGGGATCGCTGAGCTAGTAAGGTCTAAAATCAAAGCAGCCAGCTGGATTTGTGGACTGCTTACCCATACTCGGCCCTTCCGCGAACGCTGCATAACGCTTCTCCCTGCACCTTCCTCCGCCCACCAACCCATCTGTGCCCCTCTAAAAATATGTACTTTGCCTTATCCCTATGGAAATTCTAGCCCTCCTCCTTCTTTCTCTAATCTTCCCTTCGCAGGGAGGATAAGGGCCAAGACATTGCAGAGAGGATAAGGGCCAAGCCACAGTAGCATACGGTGCCAACACAGGCCATGTGCACAGAAGGCAGGGTGGTTCTGGGCGGCTGCCTGTGCTCTGTGCACTTGAGGCCTACTGGGGCTGGAACCTGGTTCCCTCCTGGGCTGCAGAGCCACTCCTGTGTCCTGCTGTCCCTTGCCAAGCCCCTTGGATCTCTGCTTCCCAGGAATGGAAACCACAGCTCCCCTTTTCAACCCTTCTGAGCTCCAAACTCCTATTCTAAGACCCCTCCTTCCAGGATGATCTTTGTGACAAGGACTTCTAGCACACACCAGCCAGTCTGGGTGTTTGAGCTGCAGGCTCTTGAATGAGAATGCTGGAGTCCAAATCCTGGCTGTGCCACTGACTTGCAGTGTGATCTTGGGCAAGTTACTAGACTTATCTGTGCTTCCATTTCTCATCCGTGAATGTACGGACAGAAATCACACCTGTCTCACAGGGTTTGGGGAGAAAATGAATGAATCATGTAAATGCCTCATGCAGTCCCCAGCACTGAACTCCACTCCACTGGTGCATGTTGGAAACTAGTGGCTGTGAGGTGGTTGCCATATGGCCTATTCTTACCCCTGGGTGCCTATAGATTTTAGAGAAAGCAAAATGACAGTTTTCAGGCCACACATACATTCTCAATCATCACAACTATTGATAGAGGCACTCTATACATATTCAATGTCTAGTTCAAAGTTGTGTGACCTTGCCAGAATCCTTCTCCTCGCTCAGAAAAGCACAGAAATTTCAGTGGAGTAAAAATGAGGTTGTCAGAGAAAGAACTCGGAACTATTCTGTGTTTAAAAACAAAGTAGATATTTGGCAAACTTCAGCAGCTCATTTTTGGTATCAAATTCCTTATGATGTACCCGAGAATTGATAGGAGCAAGCTAGAACCACACAGCGGCCTTTGGGGGCCTTGGGATTTCAGGGCCACACCCCACCCAGCATGTGGTACGTGAAGCCCTTCACAATCTCACCAGGCCAGCTGCCGTCTTCCACCTCACACACCTGTTCTGAGTACTCTCTGCTCTCCAAATGCCACTTTCCAGCCAACCATGGTGGCTTACACCTATAATTTCAGCACTTTGGGAGGCTGAGATGGGAGGACTGCCTGAGCCCAGGAATCTGAGACCAACTTGGACAACACAGTGAGACCTCATATCTACAAACATTTTTTTAAAATTCGCTGGGCATGGTGGTATGCACTTGTGGTCCCAGCTACTTGGGAAGCTGAGACAGGAGAATGGCTTGAAACTAGGAGGTCGAGGCTGCAGTTAACCGTGATCATGCCACTGAAGTCCAGCCTGGGCAACACAGTGAGAGCCTGTCTCAAAAAAAGAAGTCACTTCGCTTTCCCTCTTCTGTGCCTTTGAATGTGTTTGCACTCATGAAGAATTTGATTGCTGCCCTATGCCAAGAGGCCAGGGAGAGAAGCAGAGCTAAGGCCCCTCTTGCCACCAGGAATGGAGAAGACCTGGCTTGGGGCACATTCCAAGGGCTGGGCACTGTTCTCTCACTTCACTGGATTACCTTGCTGGATTCTTACAGCCTCCTTGTTCCGTCCAGATTGCCTCCATTTTACAGATGAGAAAACTGAGTCCTGGGAGAAGTGCAGAAACTCACCTAGTTCATGTGATGAATACGGGAGAGGAGGAAATCAAGCCCAGATGGCTGAACTCCAGAATTGGATGCAAAAGCCAAGTGAGGGAGCTGAGGGGGACCCAGTCAGAACCACCCCACTCCTGGGGGGCTCTGGAGCAGGGTTTCTCAAATTTTTGTCCTTATCACTCCCTCCCCAGTTGCCTTCTTACACATTTTTTCCTAATCTCTCCGTATGAAGTTTTAATATCACAGCTAAGCTACACATCTGTTTATGTACTGTACCTGTATCTGCATTTGACACACACTCTTTGACACCTCAAGAATCAGTGTTTTCCCCGTGGGGTTGATATCACCCCACTGAGAGCTCACACCCAGGGAGCCTGGGCTTCAGCTCATTTGAGTCATTGCGGCCCCATCAGGGGAGACTCTGACTCTACCTGCTAAGTTCTGAAAAGAAGGGACATCCAACCTCATAGGACCTGCCACACATCCCCTCTCTAGGATCTCAAAGACAAAGCCCATGCTTGTCCACAGTAGGGTGGAGAATACAGGATTTGGCATCAGAAAGCCTTGGTCTTAAACCAACCTAAAGCTCTTACAAGCTGCATGACCTAGACTTGGGAAGCCAATATTCATTCACTTGTTTATTCCATTACTCATTCAAAAAACACACAACATACAAGCTTTACAAAAGAAGCCAGTTGCAAAAGATAAAATGTTGGGTACAAAATGTGTCTTCTATATGCTTGTAGGCATATTGAAAATATTTTAAAAGATACACAAAATGCTTCTAACAGTGGCTTCCTCCGGAGGGTGGGATTGGGTGGGGGTGAAAAGGGAATTTTCTGGTAACTTTGTAACATTCAATTCTGTCTGATTGCCTCTACAATGAGCATGAATTATATTGATAATATATAGAGAGACACAGATATCAAAGCTGCCTTTCTGCGATGGCCCCTGGGCTTAAATGGGATAATTTATGCTTTTCTCTTTGCACAGCACTAGGCACCTAAATATCTATTTTAGACCTTCTCCATCCTCTCAGGCTGCTCTCAGATAAGAGAAGGATTTGCCTCTGTGCACAAACAGGCAGATATAACATCCAGATATGTATCCATCATATGGAATGCTATGGGGTTCAATTGTGCCCCCCCCAAATTTTTAAGTCCTAACATTCAGTTCCTCTGAATGTGACCGAATTGGGAAATTGGATCATTGTAAAAGTAATTAGTTAAAATAAGTTCATATTGAATAGGGTGGGCCCCTTACCCAACAAGGACTGGTTTCCTTATAAAAAGGGGAACTTTGGGCCAGGCGCAGTGGCTCACGCCTGTAATCCCAGCACTTTGGGAGGACAAGTGGGGCAGATCACTTGAGGTCAGGAGTTCGAAACCAGCCTGGCCAACGTGGCAAAACCCCATCTCTACTAAAAATAAAAAAATAAAAAAATAATTAGCGGCGTGGTGGCACGCACCTGTAATCCCAGCTACTCAGGAGGCTGAGGTAGGAGAATCCCTTGAGCCCAGGAGGCAGAGGTTGCAATGAGCCAAGATCATGCCACTGCACTCCAGCCTGGGTGACATAGCAGGACTCCATCTCAAAAAAAAAAAAAAAAAAAAAAAGCAGGGGGCTGGGCACGGTGGCTCACGCCTGTAATCCCAATACTTTGGGAGGGCGAGGCGGGCGGATCATGAGGTCAGGAGATAGAGACCATCCTGGCTAACACAGTCAAACCCCGTCTCTACTAAAAATATAAAAATTTAGCCGGGCGTGGTGGTGGGCACCTGTAGTCCCAGCTACTCGGGAGGCTGAGACAGGAGAATGGCGTGAACCTGGGAGGTGGAGCTTGCAGTGAGCGGAGATCGTGCCACTGCACTGCAGCCTGGGTAACAGAGCGAGACTCCGTTTCAAAAAAAAAAAAAGGAAGGGGTGGGGGATTTTTGGGGAGAGACACAAGCAGGGAGAACACAATGTGAAGATGAAGGCAAAGGCCAGCGTGGTGCCCCACAAGCCAAGGAACGCCCTCAAAGGCCAGCAAAGCCCCAGAAGCTGGGAGAGACACCTGGAATGATTCTGTCTCAGCCTCAGAAGGAACCAACCCTGTTGGTCTGAATGTCAGGCTTCTGGCCTCCAGAACCATGAGGCAACACATTTCTGCCATGTACCACATTCCACTCATGGTACTTGGTTACAGCAGCCTCGGGAAACTAACCTCTAGCAAGCACCAACCCCTGGTGTGGCCCAGAGCTAGAGCACAGCCTCGGGGCAAGATCCTACAGAGCTCCAGCGGTGGCCGGTGGCACCTTTGTAATTTTTATATTGTTGTGGGGGATGGTCCCAGAAAAGAAGCTGAGTGTTGGGAGAGGTGACTAGGGGGACTCAGGGGGCAGCTATTTACCAACTGCTAAAACATATTACAATTTTTTAACAATATATACGGTGGCACCAGAGGGAACTAACTAAATATCGTTGTGGTGAAAGGTCCTGTAATAACATGAAGCACATTAGGCGCAAAGCAAAACTCACCGGTGGGCCCCTTGGTCCTTGGGGACCCTGTGGCCCAGTGGGTCCAGTGTCACCCTGGAACAAAGAGGGAGAGATGGTGTCATCATCAAGTCACTGTGTGAAGGTGATGGCGTCCCAATTTCAAATGTTAACCAAACCTCGCCAAGTTACCCAAAGGAACCAACAAATTGTCCAGCATGTTTCATCATTAATTGTCCATTATTCCAAATATGGACAAACTCCCTTCCTGTGGGTGAGTAAATGCACGCAGGCCCACATTTGTGCATCCATTTATTCAGTTACTTCTTAGACATCCTCCACCTGGTCCCACAGGGGTTTCAGGTGGCTCCATCTTGAACTAAGATAAGCAATCAGAGGAGAGAATCTCTCTTGAAGTTCTTTTCCTGATTCGCTAGACGGTGACCTGGAACCATTCATGTCTGAGTCACCAGGGTGAAAAACCCATGCCACCCAGGTGCATAGCACCTGCCAGCTTGCTAAGCAGTGTGATTCACCACCACCTTGCAGTGTCTTACAAGCGGCCCTGTGACGGGGCATAATCCTAACCCTGTGATGGATAAAAAATCAGAAACTTGGACATGCTTCTACACAAAATAGACTGAAAAACACTCTAGAAAATGGATTTTTAAAATAAAAGTCAAATGGCTAAGATGGAGGGAAGGAAGCATAGCCCCTCACCTGGCATCCCAGGGTCCCATCCCAGCTCTACCCCGATGTACTGGGGGAGCTGACCTCAGTCACATTCCTGCCTGGGTAGCACCCTGCATCACCTTTTCTACAAACTGAAGTGCAGGGGGAGGGGATGGACTGTATCACGATTCTCAAGCTGCCCTTCAGCTTCTGAGAAGCCCCCTTTTGGGTGGGGTTGGGGTGGGCTCTACTTTTAGGTGTATGCACAGGGCTCCACACACTGATCTTATAAGACAGATTCCACAGCTAAGAAAGCACATGTGAACTAGATCAGATTTCTCCTGAGTATCCTTTCCAGCTCCATCATTCCTGGGAGCAGATCAGCCACAGGGGCCACGTGCTCCGGTGTGTCAAGAGCCATTGGGGAAGAGTCCACTTCATCAATTTAAAGGCAGGCCCTGAAGGACCCACATGGTGGGCATGAGACAACTTTGTACCTCAGTACCTGGTGCCTCTGCATCTGACCAATCGGCCGGTTCCATGATGCCACTCTGCATCTCACACGTCCAGCCACCCTGCAGGACGCCACATGCAAAGGGCTGGTCCCTGGGGGATGTGGAGCTGGTGGATTCTGGGCTCCAGGCAAGCTATTCCTGCCTCTGACTCTCTGGGTGACCATAAGTCAGTCCCTTTATCTCTCTGGATCTCAAATTTTTCATTTGTACACCTGGGGTCAAAATTTCCCTTGTTCTGGCCCGGCACAGTGGCTCACGCCTATAGTCCTAACCCTTTGGGAGACCGAGGCAGATGGATCACCTGAGGTCAGCAGTTCGAGACCAGCCTGACCAACAAGGTGAAACTCTGTCTCAACTAAAAATACAAAAATTAGCTGGGCGTGGTGGCAGGTGCCTCTAGTCCCAGTTACTTGGGAGGCTGAGACAGGAGAATTATTTGAACCCTGAAGGCGGAGGTTACAGTGAGATGAGATCACGCCTATGCACTTCAGCCTGGGCGACGGAGTGAGACTCCATCTCAAAAAAAAAAAAAAAAAAAAAAAAAAAGATTTTTTTTTCCTTGTTCTGCCAAGATCCCAACACCAAATAAAAGGGAGAGCCATTCAAGTGGTGTACAATTAACACAGCACACAGTGGTGGCGGTAAGGGGTGTGTGGTTTCTTTGAGCACTGCAGAGCCCGAGAGAAGGAGAAATAATCCGCAAGAAACTCTGAAATGCCTCTCAAGTCCATTTAAGGCTGGATCCAACAGGCCTATCATTTGTACGAATGCACAAATCATGACTGATCCAGAAAAGCTTCCTTATCAACCATAAAGCCCAGGGACCCACCCACTAGGTTGGAGGCGCCAATCTCATCCTTGCCAACCAATCCTGTGATGTCATCTGTGTGCCTCTTGGCAATGCTGCCACCAGCCATTGTGGGGCAGTTTCTGGTTGTCACTTCCTTGATACACCCACCCCCAGCCCCAGCCCAGCCAGGTCCCACAGGACCCCACTTACATCTTTTCCTGGTAACCCTTCCTGACCAGGAGGCCCCATGGCACCAGACTCTCCCTAGGAACAAAAAGACCTGCTATTAGGGAAGGAGATGCTTCAGCCATTGGCTGTCTCAACCACAGGGGCACCTGAGGAGCTGGGAGAGGTGGAGAGGCCCAGGGGCCCTGTCAACTTCCGTACGCAGAGCCCCGGCCCTGAGTTGAGGTCTGTGGCGCACCCAAGGCCAGCTGTGAGTGCCTGGAGCCATGCTGTGCCTCTCTGTGCAGCTCAAGCAGGGAAGAACAGCAGCTGAAGGCTCTGGCATCTACTCTTGGAATGCTGCCTCCTTATCTGCTCATCCACTTGACCCTCTCTACACCTGTGCTTGCTCCTTGGTATCTAGATCATGCAAGGGATCTAACCAGCTGACCCATAATGTCACTTCCATTCTGGGCATTCAGAGGAGGCAGAGGAGTTAAAGGATAAGAAAATAGTCTCTGGAGTCTTCCCATCTGGGGTAAAAGTGATGCTTTCCATTTATAAGCTCTAGGACCTTGGGAAATCACCCATGTCCTCTGGGCCTCAGTTTCCTCCTCTGCAAAAAGAACCTAATAGCAACAACCACCTCACAAGGCTCAGGGCTGACGTGCGTGACACACCTGAGTCCAGACTTATTCGGCCAAACTGGTTGGCCATGATGTTGTCTGGCCCCCAGAAAAACCACCTGAGGGAATTAGGCCAAGAGGTGAGCATGGTGCTTCAAAGGTGTCCCTGTGCTGGCTTGCTCCATGCTGGTGTGCTCCACGTCCTCTCTCGGGTAAGGCACTGCTATGGCCTGCAGGCTGCAAGTATCTTCTGTCTGGGAAGTGTAAGCTCTGCCCACCTGAGGGGACCTCCAAAGTGAGGCGCCCACTTACCCGGGGACCGGGTGCACCAGAATCGCCTGTGTGTCCCTTGAAGCCCTAGAAGGAAGAGAATGGAGTTATTCCATGATAGAGCAGGCTCTTGGGGCAGAAGTGGGCAGGCATACCTCCCTGCCTGCTTTGACCCACGTTGCCCCCGCTCATTCTTTACCATTTGCAGGATACTGAGCCCTACTTGGTGCCATGCTCGGTGCCAGAGGTTTGACAACTGGATACCAAGACCCCTTCTTCCCAGCCCCCTCTATGCTGTGGGCAGGGCTGCCAGGGCTCATCCCACAAATGCCTCAGAGTGTTGGGGCATTTCCCTACTGGTTCAGGTGTCTCCTGCTCTCCTTGTTCCTCCTGATTGTTCCAGGCTTACAGCATATAGCTTGGCCCGCCCCTCTCTGCACGGCTCCTGAGTCAGGTGATTCCCTTGTAGGGAACATCACCTTCACCCAGAGTTAGGTCCTGCGGCCCCTTCCTTGTTCCTGTGGCCATTGCTGGTCCTACCAACACCCCTGAGTAGGTTCAGCTCTGGGAGCTACAGACCGGGCCATAGTGCTGGGGTCTCCTTGTCCAGAGTTGCAACTTGGAGGCATATTACCTGAAGCACCACTACAGAGTTTCAGGCCCTGTGAGTGAAGATTAAACCATTAGCAGAGCTGATGCCATCATTTCTAACCTCCAGGCCAATCTATGTGAAAATCTGCACTTAGTGGATGTAAAGCTAAAGCTCAAGGATAACAAAAATGCCTGCCTGGCATAGCTTTGCAGTATTAATCTATGGAAAGGATTGCCATATGCTCTTAAGTTTCATGCAACTGGGCTGACTATGAGTTAGGTCTGGGTTGGGACCATGGCTCCCATTTTGCAGCTGTGGGATCTTGGGAGCTCTACTTCTCTTCTCCGGGACTCAGTTTCCACATCTGTAAAATTAGGCTAGAACCTACTTCTGCAGAGTTGCTGTCAGGACTGAATAAGACTGAATAAGGACGGCCCAGTGCTCTCCAGTTATTCAAAACAGTCCAGCTACATTTCCCTGGAAAGGGCTAGGGATTTCCTGGGGCTCGGCATCTTCCTCAAGGACCCCAGCATTCCAAATTCAGCCAGCCCAGAGGAAGAGACTCTGGTGTGCTCTCCTCCCATCTAATCATGACAAAAGCACCAACTGAGAGAGTGCCTATCAGGCACTCTGCTGGGAATGTTACACGTCCTACCTTCTCCTTTAGTACTTATGACCACTCTGCAAGAATGGGAGCTATTATGATGGCCATTTCATAGAAGAAGAAACAGGGGTTCAGAAAGGTCCTCGTTGCAATCAAGGTCACAAAGTCAATAAGTGACAAAGTAAAGGCTGAATCCAGGTCTTTCTATCTGAAAACCCACTCCATTCTACAAAGCTTTGTCCTGACTTATTCTATGTCAGCCAGAGGAGCTTGGTCTTCTTTTCCCTGCCTTGCTTTCTAACCTCAGCTCTTTCATTACAACTCCCAGTTGACAGATGGGTCTTGCCCCCAATACAGGTTCCATGGGTTTCCTGGCTGAAATGTAGCCCCTGTCACTCCAATAAGCCAAGAACCACCTTTAATAAATTGATCACTAGCTCAGTGTTGCAATCCCCATAAGAGGTCATATTCCTCATTCTTGGGTGTTTTCTGGTGCAATCATGTGAAAAACAAGGGGATTTAGGAGAACAGAAAATTTATTTTTGTATTTTATTTCCTTCTTATTGAATACGAGCCAGAAGGTTGATTTTTTAAAAGAAAAACATTAAGAAAATAGAGCTAGGATTTTGATCTGCTAGATAAAATCCAGACAATTTTAGGATAATCATTTAAAATCATATTTTTTTCTAAAAGCAATTTAAGAAATTGTGAAAACAATTTTGAAATTATGAAGAGGTGAAACATTTAGCATAAAACCCAATAACCCTAAAATACATAGCGTTCATTTTTGTAGGTAAACAGTATCTGTGTCTGTTTATATGTATAATAGCTAGATATAGATGTACATATATAGATGCTAGAATTCATATATAGAAAAAAGGACTAGAAAAAATACACTGAATATTAAAAACGTTACTTCTTTGTTATAGAATTAGAAGTAAATTAATTTTCTTCTCAATACCATTTTTTGTATTCTTTTTCTTATTATTACCATCATCATTATTATTAATACCATTAGGCAATGAGAATGGGTTACTTTTATAGTTGGGAAAAAAAACCTTAGCTACGGAAAGTGTTCAAAACTAAAATTAAGATTCATTTTTAGGTTCTATTATCCAGAGAAAACCCATTGAAATTATAATAAATCAGATGAGAACAAAGAAAACTTTGAGCAACAACAAGGTCATGGCTGCAATTGTGAAAATGAATTTCGCAGCTATGTAGTGTGGCAAAGCTGAATTGACTGCACAGAAGCACAGCCGTCTGGAGGAGAAGGACTTCTAGGACCCCACGGTTGGGCAGTCTGGGCTAGCCCTGCCCACAGTGGTGAGAGCCATGTGGCTGATGGGCTTGGTTCTACCGTTCCCCACACACACTACACACTTACAGGTGGGCCTCGGGCACCCTCTGGTCCTGGTAGACCTGGCTCTCCTGCTTTGCCCTGAGAGTAAGGAAGAAAAGAAGAGTTTGAGGACAACATTGTAAGAATCTTCCTATTCCTGGCTCTCTGTGTTTCCTACCAATCTATTCCCACAAGCCAGTTTCTATCCACCCTGTCAGCCCTTTCCCCTGGTGTCTTGGTCCTTCTTAATCTACACAAATCTCCACCATGTATTCAGGCCTATTATATTCCTGGTTTTCCTGGGATGGTGCTGGTTACACAGGTTGCATCTCCAAATTAATTATGCTTAGTACCCCCCTTTCACTATCAGAAGCATCTTGGTGTGGATGAGAAATTATATGGCCATCTTAGTTCAGACGACTTTATGCCCACTTGCAAAAACCATGTCAAGGCCGCTATTAACACTTGCACTTTACCGATGGCAACACTGAGGCTCAAAGTTATATTTTTATGAAGGTATTAAATAGCAAAGCCAGGCTGAATTCCAGCTGAGCGCCACACCTAAGCGGATGCTCTTTCCAGGTCAGCCGCAGTACCTACTGGCAGGGTGACCTGTGACGTACACAGCCTTTTCCTCACCCCATCATCTTAAAAGAGCTTGTCAGGACACTCTTGCTATTTAAAATTCTTTACTGCCCACAGCTTGGCATTGCCCTGCACAGAACCAAACCAGAAAAAGAAGACAATAAGAGGCTTGCCAACTCAGGTTCATATAAATTGAAGATGGGGTCAGTGGAAGAATGAGGGGAGGAGGGGCAGAGGAAAGTCAATGAAAGGCTAAGTTTGATGGGTGGGCAGAAGGGGCAGCATGCTGGGCCTGGAAGACATGCCTGTTCCCAAACCTTCTGTCCACCTCATGTTTACAAGTTTTAAACCTTGGAAATCATATGCAGCCCATTATTGGGGAGTGGGGAGAGAAAGGAACATCCTTGGATTTAGAAAAAAAAAAAAAAAAAAACTATAGAAAGAAGGGTGGGGCCTAAAGCCCTGACTTCCAGGTTTGTCTGTTTCTTAGTTTAGCTGTGCGATCTTAAAGTGTCATTTCCTTTCTCTGGATCTCTGGATCTGTAAATTTGGGACAGTCCTCCCTTGTAGGTCTTTGTGATAGAGGGTGTACATAGCCTGGCTCCTGCCTCAGAGTCAACTGTGATGGCCATCACTGGCCCAAGGCACCAGTAGAAAAATGGAACAACCAGCAGCTACTGAAGGTTTTCACTATGATGTCACTGACGCCTGACTCTTGTTAACCCTCAGGCAAAACACTGAGGCACATAGAGGTTCAGTCATCTGCTCAAGGTCACACAGCTGGGGTTCTAATCCAGGCATTTTGGTTCCAGAGTCTGCACTTCATCCTACAGTATAATTAATGCTCAAATATCTCTTAATAAAAATTAAGCAACAGGCAACTCAAAAGGCTGTCTATACATCCATCTGTGTATCCATCCATCCATCCATCCATCCATCCATCCATCCAACCATCCATCCATCCATCCATCCTATGTTCTATTTATCTGGCTGGTCTGTCTATCCATTTGTGCTCCTCCCATATACAAACTTTGAATGAGCAAGTCAACTTGAAGAGGGGCCACCTAGTACCTGTAGCAGATGCTGCCATTTTCCAACCACATCCCCTGGGGCCCACCCAGGGAGGTGTCTGCCTCCTTGTGGAGCAGTTCCTGCATAGGTTGAAGGGTGGACATAGAATGAAGATGTTCCCTGACCCTAGGGGGTACTTGACTTTGAGGTGTGGAAGGCCCAAGTGCAGGGAAGTCAATGCCTCCAGAAGCAGTCAGAGGATCGCCAGTGAGGCTGGGCCCCAGCCTGGAGTTACCAGTTGCCAGCCTGCCTTTCCTTCTTTCTCCGTTCCATTCTCTTCCTCCCTCCCTCACTGGTTCAGGGGATCACCTCCTAAATACTCTACCTGCATCAAAATAGGCATTGAGTAAACAGACTGAATGAAGACCAGTGTCCTCAGTTATTCTGAACTGTAAACAACAGCCTCTCAGCATAATACACGTTCTGCAGAAAGGTCAATGCACTGCTCTGCAGCAGTGAACTCCGGGGTCAGCCTGCAGGAGTGTGAGTCCTAGATGCTTCATTTACCAGCTCTATGCCCTTGATCAAGCTATTATCCTCTTTGTGCCTTAGTTTCCTCTTCTGGGAGAAATAATGGTACCCACAGCCCATAAGGTTCTTCTGGGGACTACAGTGGAAAAATGTAATGAAGTGCTCAGTGCCCCACCCTAGGCACACACACAGTTGCTGTCAGTCACAGTGTGATATGTGTGCTTCTCTCTACCCTTGCCACATTTTTGCCCAGGCTGAATGTCATTTGCCCATCATGGGCAGCTCTGCTGGGTGTCAGTCCACAGTAGCTCGTCGAGACTTTTCAATTTGCTCAGTTGCTAAAAGCTCTTTCTTTTGCTCTCAGCAATGAATTTTGGTTTCAGCATCTGGCAAACAGTGTAAAATGATAAAGAAGGTGCTTCCAGCAAGTTGCGTAAGATTCAGAATGAGTCATAATAGTTTATGACCAAACAAATTAAATGGAACGTAAACCTCACTGTAGGAACTTTTATGGAACTCCCCTTAGTGGTTCTAAAGGTTCTGCAGTTCTAGCCTCACCAGGAGCTACAACTAGGGCAGCTGGGAAAAGTAGCTTACTAAAATCATTGACAGTTAGATAAGCCTGATGCATCTGACACATTTTCTACATTATATGATTACCCAGCAACTCTGGCAAGTTGGTATATTATTCTCATTCTATTTCAAAAGAAACTGAAGCTCATAGGCACTTTCTGAGTCACCCAGATCACAAAACCTGGTAAGGAGTGGGGCTGGAATCTGAAGCAAGCTTTTATTGCTATTGTTATTATTGTTGTTGTTGTAATTTTGGCATAAAATATTTTTATTTAATCACTATATTTTAAATTTAATTTTATCAGTAAGTAATGCATACTCATGGCTCCAAAAATTAAGATGATAACAGTAAAATAAAATACCATGGAATAGAAAGTTGTCTTCCTACTGCTATGTCCCCTTGTCTGACAATCATCCTCCCATGGACAGGAACTACTTTTATGAGGGTTTTATGGAGTCTTCCAGAGTTCCTTTAGATAAACACTAGAAAAAGATAGGCCCACAACTATTTTTACACAAAATAGGACAGACTATACACGTTGTTTTACTCTTTGCTTTTCTACTTCACAATCTATCTAGGAGCAGTCCTGCATCAGTATCTAGAGAACATCCTCATTCGTTCTGACAGCTCTTGGTATTCTATGGGGTGGACAGCTCATCATGTAACTAGTCTCATACTGGTGGGCATTTGGAGAACCCAGGTCTCTAAACCACTGATGCCGTCCTCCATCTTGCCTTTGGTGTAGTGTCTGTGAAAGGGCTTTGGGAAGACCTAAGAGCTGCTAGGAACCGATGAATCATCATGATGAATCTCTGATCCATAGGCAAGAAGGACTGACCAAACTCAGTGAGCTCAGCTTTGAAGTCACAGATATGGGTCTCTGTAAATCCCTGCACATTCCCAACTAACAGCTACTGGGGCCACCAAGACATTCTCACTAGCACTTGGTCCATCTCATTGTGTGCCCCTGGACAGCTGACATTAAACAAAACCAAAACCAAAACCAAAATGAGAAAACCCTATCCCAGAGTTACAAGTACGTGTATATATATGTTTATGTGTGTGTGTGTGTGTGTGTAATCCCACAATGTCTGGAGCTAGCAGGTGCCACTCAGATTTTACTAGGTATCCTGATCTCTCCAGATATCAGATTTCTCCTCCAGGCGATGCTCATCTACTTCAGCTTCCTCTATCATATCAATAGGATTGAGGCTACAGGGGGCAGTAAACCAAAATGTGGAGCAGGGACAGGAGCCCTGGGCTCAGGTTCAGATTCTGTCACCAGCCCATCATGTGACTTTGGGGCCATGATTTCACCTCCCCGAGGCCCAGGTTTCTTCTGCTTTAAAATGGGGACAGCAGTGTTTACCGTGCAGGGTTGTCAGAGTATGTAAATGAAATAATGCATAGAAAATGCCTATCTTCGAGCCTGGTTCAAAATAGCTCCTCACACAAAGTAGTTGTTATTGACATGTAATAGATTTGGCATGTGATATAATAGGAAGTTTAGAGTCCTTTACCGGCTCTCCAGGGGGACCCGGCTTTCCATCTCTGCCCTCTTTGCCTTCTTCTCCCTGCAAGAGAAACTCAAATTGGTTATCAGGTCAAAGAAGATTTGAGGGGATGGAAAGACGAAGGCAGTTTCAGCACGTCTTTCTGCCCAGCTTCCAGCAGTTGCCTTCACAGTTGGCAGCTAAGGCAGCGTCTCAACAGACAGAATTGTTCTGATTTCCTGGTTTTTTTCTCAACACCAAGATTCCAGCTGTGGACCTCTGACTTGCAGTATCTGGCATATAGTGGGAAAGCAATACATTTTGCAATAGCATTATTATTATTATTGCTATTGACCTAAAGAAGCCTCTCCTGGGCATTTTCATGAAGTCAAGTTTAGAACATGAGGGCCTGGTGTCTGGGCCTCTTGGGTGAGCACAGTGATGGGTGAGGGGGGAATGTGGATACCAACGATGATAATGAGGACATTTGATAACATGCAGGAAGGTACTCAGCATGGTTCACTACTGTGAGCACAGGAGGGGTTCAGTGAATGACAGCAAGGAGCACGTTTGGGTCACAGAAAGGCTATAGGCATTGTTCATTTCTGTCCTTGAAGTGGAAACAGAGTGATAAAGAAACAGAGAACAAAGCTGGGGTCGTTCACAAGGTGCCAGGGAAGTAACAGGGCCCAGTCTTTGGCTTAAGCCTAAGGACAGCAGTGAGCAGAGGGAAGTAACATGATCAGATTTCCATTGGAAGGAAAGAAAGGAGGAGGGAGGAAGGAGGGAGGGATGGAGAAATGGATATTATTAAGAAAATAGCATAATCATATGTAAGGTTGTATCTCTCTTCTCCAGTACTCTAGAACTCTGATAAGGGGTTAACACAAAATCCAAATTGAAATTTCTTCTCCTTAGCTTTACCATTGCTAAAATTAAATCAGCACGTATTTCCTAACTGCTATGATATCCTAGTCTCCAGAGTTGCAGTTCATACCAACATCCCAGCATGTCACTTCAGATCTGTGTGTCCTGGACAGCTTACTTAACCTCCAGGCTGCAGAGTTACAGACAGGACTGTCAGTGATGCCCAGGAAATGCCTTCTTGATCAATGGCAGTACATATCAGATACTGTAGGAGAAAAAGCTCTAAGAAGCGATTCATTCGTCCACATGTTTCTTTTGTCAATATTTGCTGTGTGCTCACTATGTGTGGGGACTCAAGGCTAAACAAAAGCAGATGTAGTTCCAGCTCATGCAGAGCCTACAGCACAGAATATAACCCCATGATTAATTACCAGGCATGCTTCAATGTTACGTCCTCAGATCTAAGAAACAGAGTTGTTTGTTGAATGAGTGATTCAACCAGACCAACGAATAATGGAGAATTAATCAATCCATTACACCAATAGAAATGCGATCACCAGATGAGATAAGCACTCCGAAGAAAAGGAAGATTGAACCTCTCCTAGCCTGGTGGGGAGCAGGGAAGGAAGTGATAGCTGGGATGAGATGGGGGAAGATCGAAGGCATCTACTAGCGAAAGAAGGGAAGAGGCATCCTGGTAGCCTGGGAAGGGTTGTAGAGTGTGGCAGGAGAGAATTCAGTGCATTCTGGGAATCAAAAAAAAATCCAGTGTGGCTGGAACAAAAGAAGGCACAGTGGAGGGCAGGGTTGGGGGACTGTAGACAGTAAGTGCTACAGCAGCAGGCAGAGGCCAAAGAGCCACAGAAGAATTCACTCTCAGTGCAGAAGGCAGTGCATGGCCTTTGTGGAGGAATTTATTACAAATGCCTTGAACAGCTCGACTCTAATGAGAAGGATATTAAATGGAAAAGTTCAGGACAACATCTTTGGAAAGCAATTTTGCAGTATGTATCAAGAACCTTAGATGTTTCTCTACTCTGGCAAGCCAATCACATTTTGGAGGATCATCATAAAGAAATTTTTAAAATGCTATGCATACAAAATTGTCCATTGTAGTTGCTTTTTAAAATAATTGTAAAGTTTATGAGGCAACTGAGAAATGATCATATGCATTATGGTGCATCCATTGCATCTATTAAATGTAAAGTTATGAACATTTAACATTAATATGGGAAATGGAAAATGTTTACATTATCACAGTTAATTAACACAGTTACGTGTGTGTGTGTGTGTGTGTTTTGTTTTAACAATATAAACATATATATACAAGTACACATACATATATATGTAGAGAGAGAAAAATTACTATTTAAACAAATAAGAAACAACCAATACACGCCTAAAAGAAGTACAAGATTAAGACTGATTCTATCCAAATTTTAGTTGGCTTTGACTGATAAACAAGTTAGTGATTATTTTATTTCTAATTTTCTACAACACTCAAAATTCTAGTGGCCAGGACTTGTTTTGACAGTGGAATATATTTTTGTTTCTTTGTTTTTATAAAGAGAAACTAGTTTGTTTTTGTTTGTTTGTTTGTTTTCATAAAAGCCACTTACTGGGATTCCGGGTAATCCAGATGGGCCTTGGGGGCCAGGAGGGCCTTCTTTCCCCTAAAAGATCCAAGACATAAAAACACCATGAAACCTCTGCTGGCTTTTCTGGAAGTAAATGACTTCACATGGAACTGCATTCATGGGTTGGGGGAGTGAGTGTTTGGTGAGAAACAAGGAGTGCTTCTGTATCAGCCTCATGGCTTTCTGAGCTGTTTCCCCCAAGGCAGTGAGGTTCCCTGGGGCTGAGCATAGTCACCCCTGTTGGTACACACACTGGAGCTCATTCTGGCCATATTATTAATACATAGGCTCAGGGAAAACTGAATATTGGAATGCCAGTGGGAAGAAGCTATTCGGGTTTTAGTATCCACAAGACCTGGGTCCAGATCCAACTCTGTATTTGTCCCCAGACTTCCTGAAATTCACATTCTCTACCCATACAGCACATACCTCAGGACCTTGAGGTGTTGTGCATACAGGACTGTACACAAGTGGGGAGCTGACCAGGGGGCATGCATAGAGGACAGTTTATTATTTTCATCATTTTTTCCAGAGGCTCCTACATGTTTTGCCAATAATTGCTTTACTATCTCTTTCCTTGTATTTGAAAAACTGTTTTACCAAATTTCATTAATTAATATTTTATTTCCCATTTTATTCATCAAAGACTTACATAAGTATCAATTAGGGCTTATAAATCAGCATTATATAATCAGTGCCCTAATTCCTATCATGGTGAGTATTATCATATCACCCTGTGTCTTTACCATGAGTATTTAGAGCTGACAAATTTATAATCTCCTACAAGTGCTTACTGGGAGATAAGACACGGGTGCCAGGTTTTACATTCTAATTCACATGCCACACAAAACGAGGTATTCTTAAGGTTTAGGCAATGCGCAATAATAACCAGGATAAAACAAAATATTCAACCCTCCCCACATCACAACACCTAAAAACACATAAGAAAATTTAGTGGATATTTTTGTTCAACCCAAGACAAAGATGGAGTTATTATTAGAGATTTTTAGTTATTGATAATGGAGCTTCCTGGGTTCCTTCCTGGATGCTTATTTTTCAAATTCCCTAATGTGGAAACACCAGTGATCTAGGACTGGAGTCAGCAAACTTCAGCCCACTGCCAGATTTGTTAAATGAAGTTTTATCAGAACACAGTCACACCCACTGGTTTGCATGTTGTCTATGGCTGATTTTGCATTAAATGTTTGCTAATTGGTTCTTTATGGAAAAAGTTTGCCAAGTACTATATTAGACCATTCTCTTTAAACTCAGGTGAGGAAAGCATGGTCCCATAATAAGAATGTGGCAGATCCAGGAAAGAACTCCACCTCTGACTCCCCGGTCAGTCTTCTTGCCATCACTAGACTTTTATTTATTTAGAAATCAATTCCATTGGCAGAGAGGCTGAAACTTAAAACATGGTAGACCCTTAACTAACCTCCACTTGACCAATCCCCATTATAAACCAGCCTCCCCATCCTCTCCAAAAACCCAGGCCTGGTCACAACACTACAGTACACCCTTGCCTGCAGTACACCCTTGCTTTACTGTTCCTACCGGATGAGTTGAAGGCTTGCAAGGAGTCAATGTGCTTGTTCCTAAGCCTGTTTGCATCAGTTATTTGCTATGAAAGTCATACAATTTAATTGTTGATTAAACAATCCAGTAAAATTTAGGTGGAAAAAATAATACACTTTTTATAGAAGTTAAGTCAGAGTTTTGAAGACACTGACCAAAAGTGAGTCATTCACCACTCACCATCTAAATTGACATAGCTATAAGATAAGATACCTACAAAAGGTTAGGGAAAAAAATCCTAACAATCTAGAACTCTACATTCATATTGTTATACATATGTTGTTATATTTTCAAACCACCTTTCAAAAAAGTAACAAAAACTGATCAGTGGATGTTCTTTTTACGTGACTGATGACAAGGGACTCCATTCATTACCAAAAATCAAAGTAAAGGGCTTTATTTTGTGTCAAAAAGCCTGCCAAACAGTTTCTTTTAATTCAAAGTACAACAGAACTAATGTTTATATGTATCTTTTTATTATAATTTTGCCCCCATTTAACTTCTAAAAATTACTTCTATTGGCTGGGCACCGTGGCTCATGCCTGTAATCCTAGCACTTTGGGAAGCCAAGGCAGGAGGAACACTTGAGGTCAGGAGTTCAAGATCAGCCTGGCCCACATGGTGAAACCCCATCTCTACTAAAAATACAAAAATTAGTCAGAAACCACTTGAACCCAGCAGATGGAGGTTGCAGTGAGCCAAGATCGTGCCACTGCACTCCAGCCTCGGCAACAAGAGTGAGACTGCTTCAGAAGAAAAAGAAAAAAAAATTACTTCTATTTTGTAACTACCAGTGCTCACTGGGCAAACAAAACTTCCAGTATATTCTGGTTTGATGGTTATGGTAAAGTTTCAGCACCACGGACAGCTTCAAGTGCTACCATAGCTTGAGGAGTGGTCCCATGACAGAATCAAAGTCTTATTTAGTACAGTTTAATTCCAAGAATGTGGTAGTTTTATATCCTAGATCCACATCTTTTTTTTTTTTTTTTTGAGACAGAGTCTCACTCTGTTGCCCAGGCTGGAGTGCAGTGGCGCAATCTCGGCTTACTGCAATCTCCACCTCCCAGGTTCAAGTGATTCTCCTGCCTCACTGTCCCGAGTAGCTGGGACTACAGGCACATATCACCACGCCCAGCTAATTTTTTGTATTTTTAGTAGAGACAGCGTTTCACAGCCAGGCTGATCTTGAACTCCTGACCTCAAGTGTTCCTCCTGCCTTGGCTTCCCAGGATGGTCTCGATCTCCTGACCTGATGATTTGCCCGCCTTGGTCTCCCAAAGTGCTGTGATTACAGGTGTGAACCACCGTGCCTGGCCCTGGATCCACATCTTATTCTCTTCAGGCAAACAATCCATTAGTTTTTATTAGGGAAATCATTTGCGTATGGAGTCTCACTCTGTCGCCCAGGCCGGAGTGCAGTGGTGCGATCTCAGTTCCCTGCAGTCTCTGCCTCTCAGGTTCAAGCGATTCTCCTGCTTCAGCCTCCCAAGTAGGTGGGATTACAGGCATGTGCCACCGTGCAAGACTAATTTTTGTATTTTTAGTAGAGGGGTTTCATCATGTTGCCTAGGCTGGTCTGAAACTCCTGACCTCAGGTGATCTCCCCACCTTGGCCTCCCAAAGTACTGGGATTACAGGCATGAGCCACTGTGCCCGGCCCAGTATATTTTATATTTTATTCATCCTGGGACTTCTAGATGGGTGGCTTCAAAAGGATTAACCAGATGAGGATCCTAAACCAGATGAGGATCCTAAACAGAACCATGTGGCTGTGATTTTTCAGACTCAACATCCGTCTGGCTGCCTGGACCACCCACATGGTGGGTCAATGTGGAATAGCAGAGGGAGCACTGAACTGAGAAATCTCACATTGACTTAACTCACAACTTGGACACTAATTTCCGTATGACTTTGACCAAGTGACATAACCCCATGGGACTCTGACCTCCTCCTTTGACATGGACGAAGTCTTATTAAGTAATAATGCCCTTTGCACATGCCCTTTGCACAGAACTCCAGAGATACCAGGGTAGGGCTGGCCTGCTTGCTAGCTGGCCTTGGAATATGATGGTGAGATTCCTGTGGTCTAGGGATTGCGCCTGGCTCTGACATTCCCTCACTGTGTGACCCTGAACTGGCCATTTCACTTCTCCAATCCCCACTTTCCTTATTTATAAGATGGGGATAATGATTCATGGCGTTTCTAACTTACAGGTCCAAAGTGGGAGAAGCTGTCAGATGAGATAAGGAATATTTATGTACCATATATTCATTTACTTGCCATGCATGTATTGGCTACTAACATAATACCTACTAAACTGTGGTTCACCCTTTATGGCATTGAAACCAAGAGTGGTTCTGGCAGCTTCAAGAAATGAAATCTGGATTTTGAGATAAAAGCCTTCGGTTCAAATGCCAACTCCACTGGTTGCGGTTTGGGATCCTAGACTAGTGACTTCTTTGTAATTCCATTCTCCTCTTTTGAACAGTTGGGATAACAATAGCTGCCTCTTGTCTGACATTCCCCTGGTGCACACCATAGTCCTAGGTGAGTTAGCACTGAGCCTTTCCACTTCCCTGCACCTGCTCAAAATAGAAACCACACTGACAAGAAATTGAGATATGGGGCCTAAATCTAGGACTTATTTGCATTGACGGTTGTAAACTGAATTCTGGAATCACAGATCTTCATATCATTCCAACCAAACCTTTACTTTAGCAGCAAAGTAAACAGGGGTCCAACAGAAAGCAAACCCTCCAGCAGTTTCATTGCAAGACTTGTAGTGAACAGAACCTCAAAAATATGTGAGCCACAGGAGGCACACAGGACAAGAACAGAATTGGCAAACACTTGGGGTTCCAGAAAGGCTAAAGACAGATTAAAAACAGATCCCATTCCCTGAGGAACTTACAGGTGACCCTTGGATTCCTGGTGGTCCAGCAGCTCCCGCAATTCCATCTGCCCCCTAAAAAAGACAAGGCAGAAAGCTGGTTTCTTGTGCATCTAGACAGAGATCATTAGCACCCTCTGCTTTGAATACAAAGCAGTTGATATGGTTGGTTATCTGTCCCCTCCAAATCCCATGTTGAAATGTGATTCCCAATATTGTAGGTGGGCCCTGGTGGGAGGTGACTGAATCATGGAGACAGATCTCTCACGAATGGTTTAGCACAATCCCCTTGGTGATAAGTGAGCCCCCACTCAGTTCATGCAAGATCTGGTTGTTTAGAAGTCTAGGACCTCCCCACGCTTACTCTCTTGCTTCTGCTCCTGCCATGTGACACACCTGGCCTTCCTCTATGGTGGGAAGTTCCCTGCGGTCTCATCAGAAGTCAAGAAGATGCTGGTATCATGCTTGTACAGTCTACAGAACTGAGCCAATAAAACCTCTTTTCTTTATAAATTATTCAACCTCAGGTATTTCTTTGTAGCAATGTAAAAACATCCTAATATAGCAACACACAGATCTTACATTCTGTGCCCCTTCCTAGCTTCCTGAACCATAAATATTTCAAATGTGCTTCTGCCTCTTCATCACGCTGAGCTATTCTCTGGGAATACATGATGTTCAGAGAATAGCATCCACATTTTAGGATGGGCCAATGCATTAGCCAGGCAGTCACCCCTTTGAAAACAGTAAATGAACTCACTTCAGGATGGGCATTTTCAGCTAATATCAGGCAACATTTCAGGACAAAAAGTAATAAATGGACAACTCGATTTATCTTCCAGGAGATTAGGAAGGCAATTGCTGTGTCAACTCAAGGGTGAAGAGATGCACAGATGGATGAATGGAAGAAGACTTCTATGCAGCCGAGCAAGCAGCTCAAAGTGAGCTCCAGGCACACTTTTGCTGGGGACTCTTGCATATGCTGTTTCTTCCCCCTACATTCTAGTCCCTCACATATGCACAGGCCTCATATCCTCCCATCCTGCAGGTCTTAGCTCAGATATCAGCTTCTCAGTGAAAGGTTTTCTGCCTACCAGACCCAAAACTGAAAGACCTACCCTTCATCATCCCTGCCCTGGGGAGGTCCCTTTTCTGTCTACCTTCCTCCATAGCACCTGCAAAAATCTGACATGCTAGTGTTTATTGATTTCTTATTTATTTAGTGTTCCTCATTGGAACACTAAATTTAGTTCCTCATTGGAACTAAAACAGTACCTGGGATATAGTAAATAATCAATATTCTTGAATAAATGAGTGAATTAGAAGTTGTACTGACTGGGTTATGAAGGCAGCAGTTCTTTAGACAAATTCACACATGTGCCTCTTACTAGCTTTGGTTGAGTCATGTAACATCTCTAAACTTTAGTTTCCTTCACAGTGAAAGGCTGGAAATCGCACATGCCATTAGGAAGGGGAGGAGTAATGCGGCAATGCTTACAAGGTGCTAGGCACAGAAGAGAGGGTATTGGTTAAGAGTGCAGCCTCTTAGAGTCAGAGTTCCTGAGCCCATATCCCATTTCTCCACTGAACAGCTGTATAAGCCTAGGAAACTTACTTGACCCCTCTGTATTTCAGTTCCTTTGTAAAATGAAGGAAAAGAACAGCACCTATTTTACATGGGTTGTTGAGAAAATGGAATTCATGACACATAAGGAGTTAGCACCAGAGAAATGCTAAGGGCTGTCCAATAGGGACCTTCCATGAATATAAGTGTCTATTGTCCACCCACAACAAGGAATCCTGCAGATATTAACTAAATATAAAAGCATAAATAAGCAAGTTCCCACTGTACTCTATTGATGTCTTTCCAGCAGCCTTTATTTAATTGTTGCATACTTTTATCAAGTGCCTAAACTGTACTAGGTACAAGCCAAATTTTAGAGATATAAAAATGACTACATCATGGTCTTGGATCTCAAGGAAATTTGATATAACTGTAGAAGACCTGTCTTATTTTCCATGTATGACAAACTCCTGGGGCAGGGTGCAATTAGATTTGTCTCTATCACTTCTACTAGGTAGGGACCCAGTAAATGTTCATGAAATAAAGGGATAGTGATAATATTTTAACAAGTAGCCTAAGGTTCATGCTTTAATTAAATATCTAGTCCAAAGCTAATATAACAAATCTAGATTTTTCCACCTAACTTTGATAAAAAGCTTCTGGCATCCTAGAGTCTGGAATCTTGCCAAGTTGAAAAAAAAATTCCCTACTGCTTATGGGGATGGGGTAAGTGTTTTATCTGGAATAAGGATGCTGACTGAGCACCAGAAAATACTAAAAGAAAGGGCTTTGTCAGCTCGCTACCCATATCCCTGCATATTTCCAACAGGGCCTGACAATTAATAAGCACTTGAAAACAAGCAACAACAAACAGCAAAACTAAAACAATGCATACATGACCAGAAAGGTTAATTTTCTGCTGTGGAGTTGCTTCTGCATGATTGGCTGCTGAACCTAAACAGGCAGCTGCCTCAGCATCCATTCTCACAGGCTATTAACAGTACAAGGCACGACACAAAATAGAAGCTCAATAAACATCTGCCAAGTGAATTGAAAGCATTAATCAGCTGGAGACAGACAAGCTGGCTTCTGATTATGATTGTTTCTGGGCCTCCAATACATCATCTAGCATCAGAATAATAAGCCAGGAGTCATTTCCTACAGCAGTCATAGAGTTCTAACTTATTGCAGTTTCCAGTGAGAACAGATCAGGATTTTGGTTTCATTGGGAACATGTTATGGGGTTTGGAACTACCAGGGTGGAGTGGAGATGAGGCTGTAATCCGTTATTCATTTTCTGAGATCCTCAGCTGTTAAGGAGCACAATGTCATTAAGGAAGCTAATGTCATCATAATATACAATTATTCGTGAATAAACTATTTTTTAAGTAAAATTAGTTACCTCTCAAATGCCCCTCTTTGCTTAACACTAACACCTCTCCCTACTACTGATTGTATCAGCATCATTATCAGTTTCTCTTTTTGCTGATTGTCAGATGCTACAAAATCCAATAATATTCAAATACAGTGCAAAGCAACTACTAAATGAAATTATAAGCCTTGAAAGAATTATAGAATTTTGTGAAGTTAAATGACAGCAAACTGATAAATTCCCTACAATATCCTTCACAAATGTGCACATGGCAGAGTTGGGCCAGGTAAGATGTGAGGCTGAGAAATTAAAAATAATATTAACATCAAAGGCGCTTCGGAGGAAAATGTGTTGAATATTAAAGACTTAAAGTAGGCTTTCTGGGAAACTGAATAGTGCTTTTGTAGATAATTTACCTTTTTGTGAGTTTGCTCTAAAAGTCAACATGAAGTGAAAGATGCCATGTCATGCTTTCATCGGATTTTATTGAAAATATACACTTAAAACAACTTAATTTATTCCACTAATTAACACACAGTTAACAACTAGAAGTTGAGTTGTTTAAAAAGATGACAAAGCAAGCTTAATTTCATATATTTTAAATTTATACTCCTAACTGAACCTCTTTTCACTATACTTTCAAACAGGGTATTTCCTATTTGAAGGGGGATCCTTTTCGGTGGTCTTTCACTCATTCCAGAAATCCTCTCCTTGCAAGGTCTGGGACAAGGGTCTCATGTGGAACCCATGGGAAATCCCAGGGGACTGGTCCTGGGCTTGGCAGGAACACTAATTTCCAGTGCCTGTTGCCATGGCTACCCATGATGGATATGTGGGCTGCAACAGCAGTGGACTCTGATCAGAGGAGGAACATGACTAATCTATGGGCAGCCTACACTGAAGGCAGAGGGAAATGGTGAGAAGGGCACCAGTCAATGTCAAGGCTACAGCTACTGTAAAAGCAGAGAGAACATTTGCTCAGGGGGCCCAGTGGAGATCATTGAGATAATATCAAGACAGGCTCCCCAAAACATGGGGAAAGCTGCTTACAATTTCTCATTTTCTACCTTCTTTGCTTGCCATCATAATCTTGAAATACTAGCTTCCTACCCACCAAAGCTCAGTTTGAAAAAAGAAGTCTGTCTGTCTTTGCCAATGTCCCCCAGTCCCAACATCACTCTAATTGCATGGTCCATCAAGCCTACTCCAGACCGTCTGCACTTTCCCCCACATGCCTGTGGGACTTGCATTTTTAGGACAACTCTGTCACCTTTTGGGTGTTGGGCCATCCCTTAAAATGAGAGATATGCTCAGTGTCATACCATGCCTGGTGAGTTGAGATGTGCATTCAAATGTCAAGGCCAAAAGAGGAGGGGATTAAAGATGATTACTTACTGGTGGCCCAGGGTTCCCTGGGGGCCCCATGAAACCTGGAACTCCAGGATGACCCTAGGAAAACACAAGATGCAATTCTTTAAAATGACTTGAAAAATACTTTTTACTTTGTGCAAATATCAAATTTCAGAAAACAATAACAGAATCCACCTTCCAACCCTACTAACAATTTTGCTTAAAGACACTGACAATAAAAGGGACTTCTTTTTATATATCTCAATAATAACTGACAACATTTATAAAAACAAACATGTCCTGAAAGCGGATTTGCTTCAAAATAATGTGTGGGCAGGGGGTGTGGAGAAATGGTTGAGGACATAAATGAAAACAAGAGGGGCCATAATAATTGAAAGCTGTTGTGGTTAAGTGCAGGGTACATAAATGTTCATTTTATTACAGTCTTTATTCTTTAGATATGCTTGAAGTGTTTCATAATAAAAACATAAAAAACAAATAAATGCACAGAAACACAATGTACACAATGGAAATGGTTAGGTTAACTGAATTACAGCCTCCATATTCTGGCAATATTACAGTTATTTTAAGCAAGAGATTTGTTTCTCCATGTGTAGAGGAGTCTATTGCATATTATAGAATGAGCTGAAAAAGTTATAGAACAAAGCTTGGAATCTAACACTTAGTCTTGTACAACAATGTTATGAAACCAAACAAACCACCAAGAAACAAATGATTTCTCTGCCCTCCACCTCCAAGCCTTACCACTGAAACCACAGGCTACACCATTCAATGTAGAGTACATTGCCTTTGATAAGTCATTCTCATAAGAATAATCCAAACACATTTTGTTTTTCCAAATACAGAAGAGATTTTAGCCAAGGAGCTCATTCAGACTTTGAGCACTGCTCTCATCTCACTGCCTGTGGGTTACTCGTTCATGTCCCTCATGCCCTCACTGAACTGCAAGCCCAGTGAGGTCAGGAGTTTGTCTGCGAGTCATTCCAGATCTCAGAGCCAGGTGCAGTGCCTGGCATGGAATTGGCTGACAATGAGCACTGGCTGTGAGATGCAGAAGAGAGGGAGAAGTAAAGGGGAGGGCAGCTGGGAGAGGAGAGAAAAGAGAACAGGGAAAAGGATGACAGCAGCAAAGCAGAAGGATAACAGTCATTTCCGTTGGCAGGAAGGGTGGTAGAATTGGACTGGGCAGAAATCAGCTGGTTGTGCTGGATAGAGGATGATAGGTAGGCCATGCTCAGATCCACAGAGAGAGCAGTGAGCCCTTATTGGTACCATCCTATAGCACATTAGGAGCAGTGGTCCAGCAGGCCTGGATGGGCACTGATCTGATCAGAGCATGGAGTATCTGTGAAGCATTTCAGCTAGCAGCAAGAGAGCCAGGCAACAGTTAATTGAGATGATGGGAGGGAAGAAGGGGGAATTTTGTAATGAGTGTCCATTTCAGTGAAAAAAAAAGTAAAGGTAAAATAGTACAAAAAGAAAGAAAAGAGAAGGAAGAAAGGAAAGGAAAGGAAAGGAAAGGAAAGGAAAGGAAAGGAAAGGAAAGGAAAGGAAAGGAAAGGCAAGGCAAGGCAAGGCAAGGCAAGGCAAGGCAAGGCAAGGCAAGGCAGGGAGGCTTCTCCAATAATTGAGGGAGAGAGGGCACTTAGAGTGAACCAGAGATACCAAGATGAAAACCATAAAAATGAGATTTTAAAAAATCCTGCTACAGGCAAAGAAGAGACAAAGAATGACATTGTACAATGGAAGCCACCTGGGAGAAACAGTGCTCCTTCCTCAGGGTGAATGGTTCCTTATAAAGTAAATTTTTACCTGATCACCTTTCTGTCCAACCTCACCATCTGCACCACGTTCTCCTTGACTTCCCTTGAAAGGAAAAAAAAGAAAAGAAAGATGTCACTGGAAATTTTAATAGGAAAACAAAAATCATTTTCATGCATTCATTCATCCATTCATTAATTCTCCAAAAATCTCTTATCAAGTTCCTGTGGTAGCTCAGGTACGGTGGCAGCAGATAGATAGAAACAGGGCCTGGTTGAGGATGTGTGATAAAATGGCTTAACTGGGATTTGGGGTATGCGGTTGGAGAGCGGGCAGCAGGAAAGGGGCCAGGGAGGCAGGCAGGGCTCATTTCGTTGAGAGCCTTGCATGTCAACATCTGATGTTAGATTTAGTTGTAGGCACTGGAAACCATTAAAAGGATGTGAAATTGTCCTAGGTTCTAGCTGTGGGTATAGTGTGGGATAGGCTAGTGGTCCAGGCTATAGAGAAAAGGGTCAGTTAAAAACAAGTGGTGTTCCAGGAGTGGCAGGAAAAGAGGCAGAATAAACCCAGGGTCTGCAGGCCTTGCAGAACAGGTGTGAGGGTGAGGGAGAAGGAGAAGTTTAGATGGTGGCCAGCAGGAGCAGCAGCACCAAACGGGAAGCTTTGGAAGAATTTATCCATACATAAGTTCCTTGCTCCCTCCCTTACTAGCTGTGAGACTTTGAGGAGCCACTTCACTAAAACTGCTCAAGTTGTTCGTTTGTTTTGTAACCTACAAGAACAAGAAAACAATGATGCCTTCCCTGTGAAAATGTCAGAGAATAAAATAACAAATGGGAAACACTTGGCATACAGCCCAGAACACAATAAAAGCTCAATAAATCTTAGTCATAATTATTATCTTCTTTATTTTGCCACTTGCTAACTGTGTGTCATTGGACAAGATACTTAAACTCTCTGTCTTCTTACTTCTAAAATGAGAATCATAAAATAGTATCTTTGTCATGGGGTTACTGTGAGAGTTAAATGACCTAAAATATACAAAGTGCTTAGACTTATGACAGGTTGTGTGTTAGCTCTCAAAAAAACATTAGCTATCATCATTCTCATTGTCAGTATCACCATGATGATCATCATGATCATTATCATCACCATCACCATCATTATTATTCCATAACCATCATCACCATAATCACTATCATAATCATGATCACCATCAACATCAGCACCACCAGAGCTATTATCATCACTGTTTCCATCACCGTCATCATCCTCATCTTCACCATCATCGTCTACATCATAATGATCAACAACACCACGACTATTGTCATCACCATCATCCTCCTCATCATCATTGTCATCATTATTGCCATTGTCATCATCATCATGGTCATCAAGATGCTCAAAATATACAACCTACCAAAAATACTTTTCACAGACCACCCAAGAAAGTAACATCCAAAGGTTCCAATTCTTTAACTATTATCTACCTTAGCTCTGCCTTTATTGTGTTAATAAGTGTGTTTCAGCAAAATGTTTTTAAAACAAAAACATTTCAATTCCTTTAAAAGAATGCATTATGCACTAAATAGGTTTGTGACTGTAGGTCAATCTTGGTTGTGGTTCTATGCCTGTCACCCCTTAACTTTGCATTCTTAAGCATATCATGTCCACTCTCTGGTCTCAGTTTGTTCATCTAGTAAATAAAGGATGAGGGGCAGGTCCATCTAGGAGGGTCCTTCAGGGGGTCCAGTGCCCCACAATTCTCTCATGGAAACATCAAGTCCAGCCCTCTTTCAATCCAGACTGTTCTACCACCTCAGCAGACCACTGATGACAGTGACTACCTAATAATCCCCCCTCTCTCTCTGTGATATATTGGCAGGGTTAGGTGAGCTCATATCTGTGAAGTGCTAAATATCATTGTTTAGAAGAGAAAAAAAATGGAGTCAGAGAGAAAGCATTTCTTCTGACATTTTTCCACGTAATTATTTTTACTGTTTCTAAATCTAAATAAAGCCATCACACCCTCTGCAGATCATGTTGTAATCAATGAAAAGAAGTGACACAGATTAGCCCACTGCTTCCTTAACATTTAGGACAATTGCCTTAAAAGTAAATGGCTTCCTTTCAAATTCCAGTCTTCAGTCTGGGTTTAGACTAGTTTCAACATTCATGTTGCAACAATGAAAATGTCAGCAGCTCAAGGATCTCCACAGTTGTCCCTGTCTCCTACTCCAACGTAGGTCAGGGATCAAAGCAAACACACCCACCCCCAAGCCTGACTCACTTCCTTCCAGAGAAGGGCGCTGACATTTACAGAGCCCCGACTCTTCCAGGAACTCTGCCAAGGCTTCCCACATGATATCCCATTACATATATTTCCTTGTTTATATCCTGAACTGATGCAAAAATATTTAATATGTCTTTATTCTCTTATTGAGCCAGTAAGTCTACTCTCTGAGGTAGGGCTTATTATCAGAGTGTTAGATAATAAATCTGAAGACCAGACAGGTTCAGTCATTCACCTGAGCTCACACAGCTTATAGAAAGCAAGGTCTGGAATCTAATCCAGATCCATTTGTCTGATGATCAAATATCCAAGCTGGCTTTCTCTGCCCAAATTACTTTTCCGGCTATTTTCCTAGAACATGATGCCTTATCCAACAGGATTCAAGATGTCAAGTGCACTGGATTTATAGTCAGAAAGACTGACTGACCATGCTGAGCATAGGCCAGACAGCTTTCTATACACTGGATATATAACAATCAATGAAACAGATAAAAACCATGTGCACTGGGAATTCATATTTAGTCCTCTTCAGAAGAGGTTTATTAAAGAGTCATTTCAAGGGCTTAATTCCCCCTGTTGAAAATAAGGAAAGAAACTTCGCCCTACTCGGTTTACTGAAAACACTTACTTTTGAAAACTTGTTATTGTTAGTTTTTTTTTGAGGGGGGGTCTCTTTGAAAGGTATGCAAATACTTTTAAAAGCTAAATGAGACTTTTGCTAGCTTTGTGACCCAGGAACTCAGCAATGTCTTTCTGAAGGACCTAGGAACGATCTCTTTGAAATAGAATCAGCAAAGAGATAGTATTCCTATCTATCTCCCAGTTCCTGTGAAACTGAACTTCAGCAGATGTTCAAGCCCAACTTCAGCAGATGCCTGGCTCCAAGTTGCAAATCTATTTCCCGCCATGAAGATGTGAGAAGTTTACCTTTGCTTTGAATGAGGTCAATTAGTTAATACAGACACACAGACGGCTACCGCAATTACCAGGTGAATCTAGGAAAGACATGCGGTGTCATTAAATCCTCTCACTTGAGGACTAGTTATTGCTTATCTTGACAACACGTATGTGATAGGTGGTTGTATCAGCTTGGCTATCTAAAAGAGTAAGATTTCTTTCAGTCTTTGCAATCTCTTAGCATATTGTCTGTAATGCAAATCACATTCTGGTTTAATGCTATTCAATAATAAAATTGTTTTCTTTCTCTTCTACCTTCGTGGAAAACCTCTCTGAGTTGGGAGATTTTGTTTTTAATTACATTTTTCCAGAACCATCATGTGCTAAGCACATGATAAAACAATCATTCGGAAGGTACATTCATACCAGGAATTGCTCTAAGAGTGCTGTCCTTCATGAACACACTGAACAGGCAATTTTCTCAAAAGGTTTTCAAACTTTTGAGGGCAGGGACTAAACTTTCCCAAGTTAGTAACTCTCTACGACTCTCAGAACAAACCCTTCTCCTAAACTTTTACATGCTGTTGTCCTGCTTGGAAAACCTTTCTCCACCAATAGCTGGTAAATTCCTAACTAACCCTCCAATGCAATTAAAATCCTGCCTCCTCCAGGTGGCAACTAAAATCCTACCTCCTCCAGGTGGCCTTCACAGGTTACCCCTTGTTCCATGGTGTTAGTTTTCTTTCAGTCGTTTACTCTTCTACTGACAATTTGTTGTGGTTGTTAACTCAAATGAAGCAAGTATTATGAGGACCGCTTGCAGTTACATGTATTAAATGCTTCCTACCTGCTGTGATTTGTAAATTCCCCCTTGTTCAGTTCTCGCATTCTCATTATGAGACAGATTGTACAATTCTTTTTCAGATGAGGGACCCAAGGTACCAATGAGGGACCCAAGGTTCAGATAATAATAAATGCTCAAGTCCTATAATTAGCAAGGAAAATTCACTCAGCTAATAAGAGGCAAAGCGGGTTGAGGACCACCGGCTTCCAAAGCCCAGGCCTGTGCCCACAGCCCTTGTTGGCTTCCTGCCTCCATCAGACATACCTAAGTGTTCGCTGCAAGCTTGTAGGTCTTTCTTCTCTGCACAGCATCAGGCTACGAAAGGAATGGCCCATATCTGACCTCTCTCTATACCTCCTGACTTGAAAGGAAACTGTTAAGGTGATGCTTGGTGAGAATCTTTCAGAACTGTGGCAGTTACAGATGGAAAGAATTTTCTGCTCTAGGAAAGAACATGGAGTAAGTGGCTCTGGGTTATTTTCTGGGCAGGATGGGAATCCCAAGGCTTTTTCGGGTAGTGCCAATGGCAGCAGGTATTATCTCTGCCTCCTCGGAGTCATCCATACCCTCCAAATGAGGACTTTTGCTCATTGGGTGTCTCTGGGTCCATGCCAGGCCCCCTTTAGGTCCTATTACTGGTTGGTGAACATGCTAGAAGAAGGAAATAAAAACGCTTTTTGTAGGGGACAGAATAGTCATCATTTCCAACCCAAACAAGGTGTTTACGTCTGACTCTGTAGAATACATGCTCCCAGGGTCATTGCTGTGGTTACCATCTTGTTGCTTCTTCCTCCTTTACAGGGATCATAACCACAACTGCAGCAACGATCTCCAGACCCTATATGTTAAAGTCAGTGTTTTATGTGAGTTCAAAGTCCTAGAATGGAGCTCTGTAGTTGACCGTGTGGCATGAACCTCCTCATGCTGGCCACTGAAGACAGCAGCTGCAAATCTGTAAGATAAATCTTGGGGAAGTTACTTCCCCGATGCTGCATTGCAACTGCAAACAAAGGAACCAAACCCTCTTGGCAGTGCAGGAGACCAATGAATGCCCAGAGCCTTTGGTTATGAAAGGATGCTGACAATGATTGTAAGTACTCCATCAGGGGTAGCATTTTCAGTTTACAAACTCATCTTCACATCCCCAAGTCTAGTGGAGATACTGTTTGATAAATGAAGTTGAACAGAGAGGAAATGAAACAGTCTTTCTATTTTCTGGAAAGTAGTGTGGGGTAAATGACAAGCATAGAAGCTGGCTTGGGTTTCAAGCCAAGAACCACAATAGACTGAGTCCTCAGAGGACACATTTAACCCTTCTGTGATGCATTTTCTCAACAATAAGTGGTGACAAGGGGCAGCTATTGCAGATATAGTGGAGCATTAGCAGATATAGTGTAGACTAAAGCATTGCACCCCATTAGGAGCTGTCCTGGGTGCTGGTGTTGGTATCAGCTGTTACTAAGGAGTACGACAAGACAGTAACTACTCAGGGTACTGAAGTTGGACTACTAGTAGTCAACCCCAGTTATACCACCCGCTAGTTTCGTAGCTGTGGCATTTAATCTTGTTAAACCTTAGTTTCCTCATCTGTAAAGTGAAACAACAGCTCTGCCTCCTAGCATCATGCTGACAATTGCACGAAATAGTAACCTGCTCCTTGGAACACTGAGCACTCTGCCCAACGCAACTGCCTGGGGCTCATCATGCAGGGTTAGACCACATGCCCCAAGGACTTCTCATGGTTGGAGTCACCATCTGCTCCTAAATGGAGCAAGAAGAACCCCTGTATTTCAGATGCAGCACTAATTGTTGTTCTTTTTTTCTGGATGGAAGCTTTCTGTTCTCAGAATATTTAAAGGAGCAAACCCTCCGTTGAAGCAAATTATAAGGGAACAAAAGCAGGGCTGTTACTGAAAACATCAGCACTGTATGCAGGCTTGGGCTGAAGGAGAAAACAGTCCATACTTAATGGAGCTAACTCCTTATCTGTTTAATTGATATGATTTTACTTCTTTGAATAAAGACAATTCTAGCCGGGTGCGGTGGCTCATGCCTGTAATCGCAGCACTTTGGGAAGCCAAGGCGGGCAGATCAAGAGGTCAGGAGTTTGAGACCAGCCTGACCAACATGGTGAAACCCCATCTCTACTAAAAATACAAAAATTAGCTGGATGTAGTGGCATGCACCTGTAGTCCCAGCTACTCAGGGGGCTGAGGCAGGAGAATCGCTTGAACCTGGGAGGTGGAAGTTGCAGTGAGCTGAGATTGCACCACTGCACTCCAGCCTGGGCAACAGAGCAAGACTCTATCTTAAAAAAAAAAAAAAAGGCAATTCCTCCTCAGCAGAGGCTAAGCCCAGCAGCCAGCAAGTTGACAGCAAAGGTTACTTAAGGATCAGTTAAAATTTGAAATTACACGGCAAGAAGCTTGGCCTCAGCTGGCGATCCCAGAAAGAGAAGGTCATGCCCAGTAAGGAGCTCCAACATTTGAAGATGCTACACTTTCCTGATACCTTTCAATCTAACACTGCCCCGGGCAAATCTCTTGTTCTATCTGCACTGAGATCTGATATCTATAACTCCTGATGCAGGAGTCTTGCCTCTGTCAAAACCATCTAAATCTTCACAGTCCCCGGGTCATGATCGCTAGACGTCTTAAGCTGTCAGCTAGGGTCTGGGAGACCTGGGTGTTTTCCATCTTGATATACCACAAGGCTGGTGCTGTTGTCACAACATAGAATTATTGGTTTTTTGCTTGCTTTTTACCAGTCATAATAACAGTGCCAACACCCTTTTCCAGGGCTGGGCCTAGGGTAAGGAAAGTGAATCACTCACCTTGGGTACTGAATACCTCTTGCTGAGAAGCCAAGAGAAATAATATCCCTATGCAATATAGACAGATAGATAGATAGATAGATAGATAGATAGATAGATAGATAGATGGATTGCATAGGGATATTATTTTATATATATATTTAAAAATTTTTTTTCTTGAGACAGGGTCTCACTCTGTCACCCAGGCCGGAGTGCAGTGGCACAATCTTCACTCACTACAACCTCTGTCTCCCGGGTTCAAGCGATTCTTATGCCTCAGCCTCCCAAGTAGCTAGGATTACAGGTTTGTGCTACCACACCTGGCTAATTTCTGTTTTTAGTAGAAATGAGGTTTCACCATGTTGGCCAAGTAGCTGGAATTACAGATGTGCACAACCATCCCTGGATAATTTTTGTATTTTTAGTAGAGATGGGGTTCCACCATGTTGGCCAGGCTGGTCTTGAACTCCTGTCCTCATGTGATCTGTCTGCCTCAGTCTCCCAAAGTGCTGGGATTACAGGTGGTAGCCACCGCGCCTGACCCCTATGCAATATTTTAAAAAGTCAAAGTCAATCTAAAATAACTCAAGATGATTGAAATATCAAAATGTAAATGAACACAGGTATTTGACACTGCTGGAATCTGGCAGAAGTAAGTTAGGTAGGTCATTCAAGTGGAGGGTTGGGTCATGTCTTTATTTTAAATTTTGATATTTTATTCCTCATGAAATGATTGCATTACTTTTAAATTTTATAAAATATTGCATTAAAGTATTATTTATCTAGGTTGCTGAGGTTTTTGGCTTCTTAAATTTTATTCCCAAATCCTCACCCTAAATATGCGGCTGCCACCACTGTGAGCACAAGGGCTAAAAAAGCTAATGTCAAATGAGCACTTACAATTGAGAAATAAAAATAAAATCCTAGGCCCCCTAACCAACTGTACAGACCCCCTCTTGGCCAAGGAGACCCAGAAAATCCTTAAAAACTGAGTTCCCAGACTGACCACCATCTCTGGACCAGTTTTGGCTAACTCACAGAGCATGTGTAGTCAAAAGCTTTCATGTCTTCTGCTTCACCTTTTGATGTCAGAGGTTTCAAAACTTTAAAAACTCCACCCTTGGATCATGCTAATGCTGCCATTTTTTGAACACATGACCCATTATGAGGCATGAAACTCAATTTCCCATGCACATGTTTCTCCTTCCGTAAAGATTCATGACTTCTCCTATAGCTTTTTAAATATATTCATTTGGCCAGCCTGCTCAGCATAAATTCCTGCTGCTTTTACCCTTCCCTTGAGGCACTTGCTCTTGGTTTCTGCTGGAGGCTATGCTTCCCAGCCTGTGGGATGGACAGCCCGCAAGTGCAATCCTATGTGAGAAATAAAGATCTCCTTTCCAAGTCTGTGGACCTGAGACAGGACAGGTAGTCAAGGAAGTAATCATGTTCTTGGGATGCAGCAACCGTGGTGACAGTAAGTACAAGCAACACAATAAGCCTCAGCATTCACATTATAATTGAGCTCATCCACGCAAAGCTATCTTCAGCAGGGACTTTCCCCTCTAGAGAGCATGTGCACTTTGATTTTGCCCATCCTCAAACTGACGCTTTGCTCATTATAATGGTAGAAAACATACCCCTGGGTGGAGATTTAAGATGCTAATGAGACATGTGACGTACGAACAAACATGTACAGCTACTGCACATGTACAGCCAGAGGACCACTCAGAACACGCTTATGAGTAACGCCTCTTCCCACCTCTTTATGAATAATCATGTAAGTCTCCCATAAAGGGAGTCTCCCTAATGCCGGTCTTTGCTATCTCATCCTTACGAGCAGCCCACCCTGAATCCTCTCTCTCTCAGGCATACTGTCTATTCTGCCCTAACTTTCAAAGTATTCTTTTTCTTTTGCAATAAATTACTCGATGTTGCATCTCCTTTGCTGTGTGTCTCTTGTTTAAATTCTTTTCAACCAAGGAGACAACAACTGAGGTATCACAACAGCCATACTTTGTCATTCTTCAGTTGATACAATATACCAGGCACTGATGGGAGCATTTTGCCCGCAGTTGGCCCAGTAATAAGCCTGTAGGCTCATAGTTTTCATAGTCCCTAGTTAATTTTAGGAAACAAAAGGCCAGAAAGGTTAAGAAACTATCCCAAGGTCACACAGCTGAGATGGAATTCTAA
This sequence comes from Pan paniscus, assembly GCF_029289425.2. NCBI lineage: Eukaryota > Metazoa > Chordata > Mammalia > Primates > Hominidae > Pan > Pan paniscus. The sequence goes on from NC_073256.2 coordinate 156,021,932, forward strand.
CCCCAAGGACTGACTTCTGAGCTTTCTCTCCTAGTGACAATTTTATGCCACCTCTTCTACCAGATGAGGCATGCTATGTCCAGTCAGGCCTCAGGAAGAGACACAGGGACACATTTGGCCCTGAGTGTTGGTGGGGAAGGTGTTCATTCTGCAGCAGCACAGAGGCCACAAGAGATAAGGGAGCACACTCTGGGGAGCACCAATGACAGCGGGAAGGGAATGAGGGTGTGGGTCTATCTGTTCCCATACCAGCACTCAGGCAGTTTCTTCTTAGAGCTAAATACTAACACCACCAACAGCTCAAACAGCCCCAGCCCCAGAACACTTGTTTTGACAGCCAGAGAGCTTCCCTGCCTATTTTGGGGTTGAGATTATACCCCCCTTTCTCTCAGGCTGGCCTCCCTGGCTTTGGGAAACCACAGAGCCACAGAGCTGCTTTTAGACAGATGCCTTATCACTCACATGAGAATAACAGTGCTCGCTTGCATTCAAAAAGCACTTTCCTAGTATTTTTCAACTGAGTGCCACGTCCTTTTTATGTATCATATCATTCCATTTGAACAAATATCTGACACCATTTGTATTTTTGTCATTACTGGGAGTTAAGTGGAGGCGTCTGACCACAAAACTCATGTCTTAACCAGTAGGTCCTACACAGTCCAATTCTTCCATGCATTTCATACTTTCCAACAAGCAGTTGTTTGTAAATGAGCAACTGGGATTCCACACATTGAAGTGACCTGCCCATGGTCAATAGGATAGTCAGTGCCATGCTTAGACCTAGAACAGGGGTTTTCTGATTTAAAACCACTCCTTTACACTGGCCATCACTCTTCCTTAAATTGAGATTAACCATTGAGATGAGCAGAATAGATCCATGCAGACGGTTATGAAGTCTCACTGACCTGTGGTCCAGCTATTCCTGGGGGCCCTGGTAGGCCTGGAGGCCCAGCCTCTCCCTGTATCAGGGATACAAGAAAAAAAAAGAAAACAAGAATGAGTATCTGGCCCACATCCAGGGTCATCACCATGCCACCAGCCTCGCACCTCCATTCACTGACTTTCCACTGGGACTTCCGTCAGCTACCCCTGCCCCTAGCCTGTCTGAGCAAAGGGTATAGGCAAGTGGTAGTACTGAGTGTGGCTGTGCAACCATGGCATGACCCACCATTAATATGGTTAGCTGGTGTGTCTCCAAGATAGCCTGATGGCCCCTGCCTCCCATATTTGCAACCTGGAGCAGCTGTCCTGCCATTTGTTCCAGGGTTGGTCTGTATGGCCCACAGGACATGGCAGAAGTGATGGTGTGTACTTGCTGAGATTAGGGTATAAGATGGCTCACTCCCACCTTGGCCTGCTACCATCCCCCGCCCCCCACCTTGCACTTTTTCTATCCAACCACTCATTTTGGGGAAAACCAGTTTCCACGTCTTGATCTCACTCAAGCAGCTCTGCAGAGAGGCCCACCCATGTGGTAAGGAACTGAGGTCTCCATCAACAGCCACAAGAGTGAACCTGGATGGAAGGGGATCTTCTACCAGATGGACCCTGAGATGACTGCAGCTCAGGGCTTGAGGGTTGCCTCATGAAAGACCTGAGCCAGAACAACCCAGCGAAACCACTTTTGGATTTCTGCCCCAGAAATTTGAGATAATAAATATTTGTTGTTTTAAGCCACTAAGTTTTGGAGCAATCTGTAATGTAGTGATAGATAACTAATACAGTTGAGAAGACAGAAAAAGTGTGCTGCACTAAGAAATAGAGTCTGAATTACGTAGGATCTCATTTGTGTGTGCGTGTTTGTGCTTTATAAATATATGTGCATGTATAATTATATTGGCACATATTGCACGTTCTTTATAGTTACTTTCATAACCATTTTCTTATGGTTATTTTCACTCTAAGTTCTGTAATACCTGGAGTGTCAGCTGCTTGACTCTGAGAAAGGACTACCCAGGTGGGAGGGTGGGGGTTTGCGGCCCCCTGCCAGGTCCTGCCAGAAGTTGTGGAACCTTGAGTGGTTCTGAACATCGGAATCACTGTGTAGTAGTTGCAGTAAACACACAGAATACAAGCCTCATTCCAGTGATTTGATGCAAAGCAACTGTGGTAGAAAGGTCTGGAAAAGACTGATCTAAACATCTCCCTAAGTGATTTAGAAATGCCACCCTGACAGCCTCTGCACTGATATCAAGAATCTTTGAGGTTAAGACTCCTGGAATAAATTCCTAAAGACCCATCTATCTTAATGAACTAAATGATCTTCTGAGCTGTTTAAAATTAAGGCAATGGGAAAGACCCATGACATGGATGTAAGTACATTCAAACATGTTTATTTACTATCTGATAAAACATGATACAAGAAATGCTGCAAATCAAATAAAGGCCTGTTTTTAATAAGCTGATCACCAGGAGAATTTAATTAGGTGAAATTGTTCTTAGTCAAATCAGCTTTAGGACTGGCCCCTGTTCCTTCCAGGGTTCCAGAGTGTATGGAGAAATTTCGAGGACTGTGGCACGCCCACGGGGTCTATGCTCAAATATCCTGCATAGCTGAGCTGGTGGAAAGGGAACAAGCACTGCTTAAGGCTCAGAGAGTCAGAATAAAGGTCATCTTTCACATCTGTGTTTGTATTCCCTGTACCATGTATGGGTAAAATACAAACCACAAATAAGAGGCTTAACTCTCTCTTTTTTGAAAAGAAAGAGAATCTCACCTAAGACTTTTTCTTAAAGCATTTACTTTAGAAAACAGATCATTGTCAGTTCTTTATCTGTCTCTTTGAAATGTGTGTAAATCCTTTTAAAAGGCAAAGAAGGCTTTTTTTTTCCAGTTTGATGACCCAGGAATGTCTTTCTCTAGGAGTTAGGATCCATCTCTGTGAAACATGATCAGCAAGGAAGATCCACCACTATCTCCCAATATCTAGGGATTGGTATCTCACCAAGTTGCAACACTATCTTCTTACATAAAGATGCAAGAAGTTTATTTTCACTTTGGATAAAGCCAATTAGCTAAGATGGAGGGCCATCTGAATTACCAGGTGAATCTAAGATGAACGTATGTGACAAATAGCACTGTCAAGACCTCCTACTTGAGGACTAATTATTGCTTATCTTGAGAAAATGTCTGTAATGGACTTTATCTGCTTAGCTATATAAAAGAGTGAGATTTCTTCCTGTCCTTACCATCTCTTAGCAGATTGTCTGTAATGCACATTATATTCTAGTTTAAATGTAATTCAATATTAAAATGGTTTTCTTTCTCTTCCACCTTTGTGAAGAAGTTTTCTGGGTTGGGAGGAGATTTTGTTTTCAATTCGATTTCCCCAGCACCCATGAAACTCCCTACCTCTGTTTTGCTCCAGGACAGACGATGAACTCCTTTAGAATAGGGTCTCAGCCTTTTTCTTCTGAACTTCCCCATTGTCTACATGTTGACTGACATATAAGACACATGTAATGGGGTGTCATAAACAGGTAATGACAAGGGATTGAATGCATGCATGAATGGATGGATCCATTGATTGATCTATGAGTCTAAAGTGCCTATCTTGGTGCCTATTACATAGTAGATAGGCAAAAGTTGTTGGATGACAAAAGAAAGGAAGGGAGAAAGACAGGGTGGAAAGGAATGTAATTGAATGAGTATGTTTCCAGGTGTCAGCATGTATTGGAAAGTCACAATCAACATCTTCTTAAAGTGACAAAGACCCATAGATACCCACTTCCTACCATTTCCATAGCTGTATCTCACAACCCAGTACTCCTCATCTATCTTGAATCTTGAACCCCTCAAACCCTGAACACCTTCAGAGGCAGATGGGGCAATACTGAGATCTCCAGAATGATATTTTCATTGTAATGATAAAAATCGAGTTTCCCCTTTTCTCCTTACCTTTTTCCCTTCTGTGCCTTCTCTCCCTGGCTTTCCTGGGACACCTTTGTCCCCTTTAAAACCTGGTAGACCAGGGAGGCCTGGGGGGCCAGGAGGGCAGTCATTGCACACATCCTGAGAGTGGGGAGAGAGGTGGGGACAAAGAGAGAATGACTAGCAAATACAGTTTCAAAGCAAAGCAAAGTAGCCCTGGCTGCTACCTCTCCAGATGGAGATTTGGTTTTTAAATACCAGAGAAGATAGAAAAGCAAATAGGTGGACTGAGTCATGATCCAAATACTCTTGTGTCTAAACTTTGCATTTTCCCTTTCTTAACTAAAAGTTAGGTTTCAGCACTGACGTATCTGGATATTCCTCCATTTCCCCCTATTTCCACCCAGACTTCTGGAAGGATAGCCTGAGGAAATGATGTCAAAAATCCCTGTAAAATGATCTGTGAGCAGCTGAAAACATTAACAGTGCAGATTTAATACAAACATTTAGTATTACTAAAAATAGCATGCTCTGTCCCTGATGTTAGAGGCCAAGCTGGGAGCTGAATTCTCTGTTCTGCATTTGCCCGTCAAGTGGTTTCTGAACAAGGAAGAAGGATAAACAAGGCAACAGGCACACACCCTTGGGACTTCGTTTCTGTGATACAATGCCGACTCTGACCATGCTTAGCTTTATTTTTTACCCAAGGCAAGCATTTAATAAATGTTCCCTGGAATTGGGCTTTGTTCTACTTCTTTAAGGCAGGTAAATATTGCTCCTCGAGTAAATTTAAAGTCCTCTGAGCCCAGAGCATGTGTTTTCTGATTAGTTGGATCTTATAGTTTGGAGCACACTATGCGCCAAATAAAACTCACCTAACTGTACTCCAGCCTGCCTCATCCACCTGCCTCTTGGTTTGCCCCCTCCATGGCCTTCTCTCTAATCCTCCCTCTCATCCACCCTGCCTCCCTCCTTGTGATCGGAGTTTAATGGATAACACAAGTAAAGCACTTAGAATACTCTCAAGAAAGATTAGATAGATGATAGATAGATAGATAGATAGATAGATAGACAGATAGACAGATACACAGATACATATAGATAGATAATGCCCACACATTTAGCCATTATTGTTAGTTTATTTATTCACTCAGTCACTCACTCATTGAAAAAATACTTGAAAGCCACCTACTATGTGTCAGGCACTGTGCTAAGTTTGGGACCACAGTGAGTGTGTGTCTTGAAGAGCTCTCAGTTCAACACTGTCAACTGACACAAATACATGCACTAACTATGGTCTTTTGAAAGCCCCACCAAAGGCACCTGCAAAAATACTTGGAAGCTGCACTGTTCATAGTCCATGAGGTGAAGCTGCAGGTGATTTTGTTTTCTTCTTGGTCTCCAATTTCAGGATGGTAAAGTTTTTCCATCACAAAAGCATCTCTGAATGGCCCACCTTCCTTTTACTTGTTTCACCTACGCAGTCTTTGGAGATTCTTTAGAAGTCTCCCCCTCCAAGAAGCCTTCCTGATTGCCTCAGGATGGGGACAGGCTCTTCCTGCTCCCAGAAATCTCAGGAATCCTCACTACTGAAGTACTAGTCTCTTGTTGGAATGGTCTTTTATTCCATCCTCTCTCCACCAGGCAAATAGAAGGTGTAAGCACTCAGAGGACAGAGGTAGAATTATCTTTGCTTGCCAAATTCATAGCAAATATTCTTCCACCGGGCATGAGTGCTATAAATGAATGAATCAGGCAACCCAACTAACTAACCAACTGACTGACCGATCAACCAATTAACTGTCCACCTGACATTCTGGCGACTTGTGCCATCTTCTTTTAGTGGTTAGTTTGCAAAGCTGATTGGATTATTTGGAGGATGGGAAGAGTTAAATACTGGGATATATAAAGCAAGAGTGTATGAGATATTCAGTTTACTTAGATGAGCTGCTTTTGATAACTGTACTTTGCGTGAAAGAGTAGCAGAGCTGAAAGGAGCTCGCTTCTTTGTAGACCTTCTCTTATTGTACCCTAAGATGAGATGCATCCATGAAACATTGCAACTGTGGATGGATGGATGGATGGATGGATGGATGGATGGATGCATGGATGGATGGATGGATGGATGGATGCAAATGCAACTAGCCTGATGACACCAAAAATTCTAGCCACTGAGATATTTCTGGACTTAAAGGGTGCCCTGGTGATAGGAAGCCATTCTTTGCAGTGGGATCCATAACATAAAAAGATTATACCTGAGTAATACAAAAATCTTACGACTTTCCTATTTCTTTCTAATTTCTGGCAGGGCTCTCAACCTGGGCCTGTTGCATACTATGCAGGATTATTTCCTGAAGACCAGAGCTGTCGGAGACCCAGACCTACCTGTGAGGGAGCTAGACTCAACTCACTGACCCAGTTCTGGAATCCAGTGAGCATAGGGTGAGATCACCCCAATCTGCAGTCTTACGATGCTCACCTTGGCTCCAGAGCTCCTGGGAGCACCCCCAGTCCCTCCTGGCCCTGCACCGAACTCCAGCTCAGAGGGCAATTCACACTTTCTCTGAATGTATTGAAACTGGATAGGGTTGTGTTTCCAACCAAATGGGCTTGCCCATACGCCACTTGAACCTCTGTCCACCTGGAATCATGGCTTCATCTCCCTGAGTCTCCTTATCTGTGAAATGGGGATGTCAAAGTCTTATGATAAATGAGACAATTAATGGAAAATGCCTGACACTGTCCTGACACAGAGTGAAAGCATAGTGATTTTTAGCTGCTACATGTGCCATTACGGTTTTGTTTATTTTCCCCCCTAAATCTGTGGCCTTGCCCCATTTGCAGATCAGATGACCGTGATCATCAATACTAGCTCCCAATCTCTGGGCTTTCTGAGTTATCTCAGGCAAGTCAATTAATCTTCTTGAGTCTATTTCCTCACCTGTAAAAAAGGATCATTCTCCTACTTTAGGAGATTGTTGTGAAATTTAAATAAAATAACGCATACAAAGTGCCTAGCATATTTCAGGGTTCATTGCATGTAATCTATTAATGTTCTTTCCCTCTAGTCTCTACCCCTTCCTTTGGTCTAAAATATTTTCTTTTCTTTTTCTGGTTTTTTTTTTTTTGGAGACAGAGTCTTGCTCTGTCACCCAGCTTGGAGTGCAGTGGTGTGATCTAGGCTCACTGCAGCCTCCGCCTCCCAGATTCAAGCAATTCTCCCACCTCAGCCTCCCAAGCAGCTGGGAATACAGGCATGTGCTACCACGTCTGACTAATTTTTGTATTTTTAGTAGAGATGGGGTTTTCCCAAGTTGGCCAGGCTGATCTTGCACTCCTGGCCTCAAGTGATCCACCTGCTTCGGCCTCCCTAAGTGCTGGGATTACAGGCATGAGCCATCGCACCCCACCGGTCTGAACTATTTTCAACAAACTCAGCTTGTTAGGTCATTGCATGTAATACTATACTTTGTGTGGTTTGAAGTACCAAGTAAGCACTCAACAAAATGCTTACTACATGGAGAAAATAACAGTCATTGCTTCCCAGGAGAGGAAATGACCTCTAGGTCATTTCATCCACCTTCTCACTGGACATCTGAATCCTCACTATGATATTCCTACCAAAGAGTTGTGTAGCCTTCACCTCCAAATCTCTGTGTGACAGGCAGAGAACTCACTAGCTGCCTGGACTTCATCAGATAGCTGTCAGGAAGTTCTGGCTCATGTAAAGATGAATCGGATAGTAGAGAGGCTACGCGTAAGGCTTCAGAGTTGGTCTCACTGGGTTTGAGTCTTGGTTCTACCACTACAAGGTCTGTGATTTGAACAAGTGTCTTGCCCATCTATGCTTAACCTCTTCATCTGTAAAATGCAGATAGCAACAGAAACCACTCACAGGACTGTTTTTGAGGATTTAATAATATAATATTTCTGCAAGGGTAATGGAGACCATTTTAAGATGACCTCCTTGGGCACAGATCCAACTATGGACATTCATTTAACGGGGACTCTTAGAACTTATTACCCAGTCAGTTCTCCAACTATCAGACAGAGATATATGAAGTTATAAAACCCTCTGGGGCAGAGACAAATATTCTGTAATACAAGATGTCTCAGCAGGGGAGACATCTGCCACCAGCCACCTAGACTAGACCAGCAGACTCTAACTTACAACATCGAGATGACAGCCAGTGACTGCACAAAACAGGAAGATGAACATAGTCTGTTCCCCAGACCTGGCCAAATCCACTCATCCCAGGCTGTTGACTATAGAATTTCCAGGCAAAGCTCAGCTCTGTGGGACCAGTGAGTCTCCACAGGCTACCCTGCACGTAGGCGCTTGCATTCCTTCTGGGGTTTCCAGCTGCTCTGATGAGCACAGCTGTATCCTTTCATAGTGAGGAAATATTGATTTGACTAAATATCTGTCTCAGTGCTATGGCCGTGAGGAATGACGCTTGGCCATTTCAGTGCTCACTCTTATTATTGACATAAAGATTGGGACATCTTGAGGTTGAAATCCTCTGGGTGAGGGGTCGGGGGTGGAGATGGCTGGTGGCTGATGAAAACCTAGCTCCTTCTAGAGTGAGGGAATTAAGAAAAAGAATCCAGGCTAATAAAAGCCTGTAATAAACAGAAGATTGAATCAATAGGTAATGATTTCTTGTCATGTCCTTGACTGTGGAAAAAAAAAAAACTACCGCACTTGTCAACAAAAACTGGTAAAGATTGTTCTGCTACTTATTTTTTAATAAAAGGTGTAATTTTCCCATCAAGGCATCTCAATTTACAGTGAGATTGAACGCCCCAGACTTCCGAGAAGGTTTTCTTTTTCTTTTGTTTTCCTCCCTTGGCTTCATGTATGAAGTAGGTATTTTCTGAAATCACCCAGTGTCTTTTAGAGAACAAGAGGGAAGGAAGGGACCAGTCACACAAAATGCAGTATCGACCCTTCACCCGGAGTTACGAAGAGGCTTGAAGTACAGACAGCAGAAGGGGCCTCCTCACTTGCTGCAGCACGCCTGTTCTTTCTGAAGTATAGACCTTACCTCTCTCTCCCTCGTTCACAGCCTTTTGCAGCTCTCAACATTGAAGACCCCAGGTCCTTGGTCAGGCACCTGGGCACCTGTGCAATTTAGCCTTCAGGTGTAACTCCAGCCACGCCGTGCTCTATCTTGGCCGAGTTATGTTCAACCTCTCAGGACCTTTTCCTCTCGTGGGAAAAGCAAATGTGGTTCTAGAAACCAGTCAAGTCTGCACTCACATCTGAGTTTGTCCTGGATAAAAGGCCCAACAGCCCACATCACCTCACTGAGCCTGTGCTCTGGTCTCGGCCCAGCAGGACCCAGGTCCAGGCTGTATGACTCTGCCACTGGCCCTCCTTTGAGAACATGAGTTAGTCCTGTCTGGGTTAAAGGCCAGCCTCCGGTATCAGTGAGAAAGGATTTTATTCTTAGGATGTCCTATTCTATTCCATTCCATTCATTGACCCTCACAGTATCTCAGGCTTCTTATATGCTGAATAACACAACAAATAGTATTGACCCCATAGAATATTTGTGAAAATTAAATAAGGGAGGCACATTAAACATTTAGTGCAGCATAGCTCCAAATAATGCTCTGCTCTATATCTGCAGTGCCCAATAAGGCAGCCACCAGCCACATGCAGCTATTAAGTATGTGTAAAGAAAGAGGTTGGAGTGATCAAGCACCTATATTTTTAATTGCATTTATTTATTATTTTTGAAACAGGGTCTTGCTCTGTCACCCAGGCTGGAGTGCAGTTGCATGCCCATGGCTCACTGCAGCCTCTACCTCCCAGGCTCAAGTGATCCTCCTACCTCAGCCTCCTGAGTCGCTGGGACCACAGGCACATGTCACCACATCAAGCTAATTTAAAAAAAACATTTTTTTTGGTAGAGATCAGGTCTCTCTATGTTGCCCAGGTTGGTCTTAAACTCCTGGGCTCAGGGCTTAAGCTATCCCCACAACATGCTGGGATAATAGGGGTGAGCCACTGTGCCTGGCCTGTATTTAATTTTAATTAGTTTCCATTTAGATTGCAGCATGTGGCCAGTGGCTGTTGTGTTGGACAGGGGGATTTAGCACATCACCAGCCACATGCTGAGTTGTCAACTAATGGCACTGCTGTTATCGTTAATACTACCAAATAGTTGTTCAAAAAAAAACCCAACTTATTATCAAGATCTCCAATCCCACCATCACCATTTTCAAAACACATGCACATTTATTGTATGCTTTTACCTTAGCCAAGAGATTTATGTCCCCTGGAGACAGTAGTGAAGAGAGGCCCTGTCAAAATAAAAAGAAACAAACACATACGTACATGCATATATACAATAAATCCCAGGCATCTTCAGAAAGCAAAAGGCCTTTAAAGTGTGACGTAATACGTGACACACTGCGCCATGCGTGGGATACGGACAGCCCAGTGGATGTCCCAAGCCTGGGAGCCACAGAAAGAACACTCCTCCAAGACAGCAACTGCACAGACTGCCAGTCCTAACCAAGTCTGACTGGCTTTGGCCTTTGGCCATCCCTACTTTCCTTCTGTTTGCCCCTTCTCTTCTCCCAGCTTTCCCTCTTCCCCCCGACCACCAAAACCTGATAGGTCATATGAGTACCGTGGGAGGCAAAGCGGCAAACTGTTTGCAATCTGGATTGTCGTGGATATCCCAAATGAGCAACAGCTGTTACTATCAGTCATCCACAACCTAGTATGAATTTAAGCCAATGTCTTCAGCTCTCCCAGGTGAAACAGCATTTTACACTTCATTTGTCATTATGGCTTAAAAGTCTTTAATTCCAGAAAGGGTATTTCAGAAATCAGGAGTAATTACAGAGCCTCTACAGGTAGGTAGGAGTCTGCAGGTGGATGAATTCATGCTCAAACCCACTGTGAGTTGGAGCCACGATCGTGTCTCTTACAACCACAGCCATCCTGGAACCCAAGACAGGGTGAAGGCTCAGAAAATATTTGGGTGCAAGGAACATAAGGCTAGGAAGGAAAATGGAAATTAAAAGGCAGACCGTAAAGGAAAGAAGGGATTCTTAGGTAAGACTTTGAGACTGGTGTGCTACTTTGCAAAATTCTAAATTTTGCAAAGAAAAAGGAATACCAGAAGACCCAGGCAGCAGAGGCAAGGTGGTAGACTTAACAACTAAATGCATGGTGGGTGATTTCTCCTCATTAAGTTTGAGTTTAGGTGTATGAATTACAAATCCAGTCTGCCATTTTGGGAAGGCTGAAACCAAGGCAGTTTTTCAGGCTATTTCCCCATCCCTGACCCCATGGGCTTTCGGTGCCATCCTGTGGTTAGCAAAACCATGAAACAGGTAACACGAGTTTGTTCAAGGTAACTGCTGCAGTGGCCTGAAACGTGCTGGTGGGGTTTTGTGTGTTGATAAGCTCAGAAATTCAATCAACACTCTGGGCTATTGAAAGAGGGACTGAGAGAAACTGGGGTTGAATTAAATCAGATTGCAGGTGCTCAAGGAATTATCCGCACTGCAGTGAAAGCTCACTTAGGATGCAGTGGCTAAAGCCAAGGCCAAGACCTCCCCAGTTATCTGAGTGATGTCCTCTGAAGAAAAGACAACCTTTGCTATAGCAATTTATTAAAACTTTTAAAAGGGAAAGGTGTTTTATTTTCAAGCCGTATATGTTTCCCCTGGGAAGTTAATAATAGGAAACGGTTCATATGGTTCAAATTGGTATATTTTAATGCTGCTGGCATTCTATTACTAGAGATATTCTTACATTGCCATTGAGTCCTTTGCATAATTAGAGTGAGTTATATCAGACACAATGGCTGGGCACCAGTCACAAAGGGAGAGAGAATGAGGAGTGGATTTTCAGTCTAGGTACAGTGTGGTCTTGGATACAATTTCATTAACATCTTGCTGTGACTCATTTCTGTAAACCTCACAAGTCTCAAAAGACACACAGGACCAGCATGTGGATGGCGGCGGTGGCCTTGTGAAGGTGGACTCAGGATATGGCAGACTGCCATCTCTGCCTTCTATGAGTCAGTCACTCATGTCACCTGTTGTTGGGCCCAATGGGCTCAGAGAACAGTGGACAGTTTGGGGATGTAGATGCCAGTTTACATCCTACCTAGATCCTCCCCATTCTCGGTGCATCCTCATCCCTGGTGCTGGTTACACAGCCGATAACTGACTGATGGCAGGGTGAAAAGAGCTGGGCCTGGCCTCAAGGTGGGACAGCTTGGTGGTTCCATTCACACTCCAGAGTTCCATGTGGGATCAGGCAGGGAATAGACTTGACTTGAACACACATTTTTTACTGTCTTTTCCCCTGTCATGTCCTGCTTCCCTCCATCCTCGTAAGTTTCTCCTGAGAGCATTCCCTCAATCAGTCACTAGCACAAGAATCCCCACTGCAGGCTGTGCTTCCAGAGAACCCAATCTGACACAGAAGGAGGATCCTGGAACAGGAATTCTATGCTTCTCTCCAGGTGGGTGCAGCACTGGAGAAACACTTTGGGTCACTCTCTCCACCCACTGAGGGATGGAACAGTGTAATTAATAATTAGCTCAGCAGGCCAGTGTTGTCCAAACCCTGCACATTCCAAAGAAATGTCCAGGCTGCTGCCTGGTTCCTGGGAATTACCTCTATGCCCTTGGAATGTCCTGCCTGGTAAGAGTGTCTTTGTTTACCTGTGTTCTTGGGTCAAGCCAGGTAGTTAATGCTAACAATATGATTTATGGTGGGTGCCTTGGACACATACCTCAGTCTGACCTCCAGAGAGGATGAAGATCAGCCATGTGGGCACTCCATGCCTGTGTGACCGACTCCCAACATAAACCCTAGACACCAAGGTTCCGGTGAGCTTCCACGGTTGCAACACTTTGTGAGTATTGTCACAACACTGTGACTGGGAGAATTGAGTGCTGTCTGCACAACTTCACTGGGAGAGGACAAATGGAAGCTTGTATTGGTCTTTCCTGGACTCTTTCCTGTGCACCTTTTTCCTCTGCTGATTTTAATCTGTATCATTTTGCTGTAATAAACCATTGCCATGAGCATAACAGCTTTTCTGAGTTCTGTGAGTCCTTCTGGGAAATCACTGAACATGAGGGAATCCCTGAGACAACCATGCCTTATCTGATTAGTGAGCTCGGAGAGACCTGAGAGCCAATGGGCCATACTTGGGACCATTCGGGAGGAGTATGTTCAGTTAATCTAACAGATCTTCTCTCTTCTCTCTTCTCTCTCTCTCTCCCTCTCTCTCTCTCTCCCTTCAGCTCTCTGTTCTGCTGCTGACCGCCTGAGAGACAATCATGATTATCCACATCATCAGCTGCACTATGCTGACTTCACTGTCTTTGCAGGGAGATGTCAAAGTCCAGATCTGGCAGAGGTCATCTGAACCCCCGCTTGACTTCTGGCCTGAACCTCACTCTCCCTGCACTTCACCAGAGCTTTGCACTTTGATAATGAAGTGGCTTCATTATAAAGTGAGGTTTATTTGGCTGTTGCAAAGCTGACTCTACAGGGGAGGAAACAGGAGTAATTAAGGTGTCCCTAACTTCCAACAAGACTTTATGCTCCTGTCATTGGAAGGTGTTCAGTGAGAAGTTTCAGGACCCTTAATGGCAGACCAGGATCCCTGTCCAGGTCTCTGCTGTGCCCGCCAACTGAGATAAGGGATGGGGGGTCATCCACACCCACAGGGACGTCTGAGCCTTGGGTCCTTGCCTGGAATTTGTAGCAGGTCAGGCTTACAAAAGAGATAGGCAGCCTCTCAGATCCATCTCAAGGTGAAGCTTCTGCCCAGGTGAGCATCTCACTTTCTGAAACCAGACTTAAAAACTCACTCTTGAGGCCTGCGATTCCCCAGTCTTGGTTGCTGCTGTCTCTTCCATCTTAGGCAGCTTCTTCCCAAGGACTCATCTCTCTCTCCATCTGCACAGCTGCCTCCCACTCTCTCAGGCCAGCACATCCCCACTGCTCCTTCCCTAGAGGGTCCACCTATAGCCAGGCTACTCAGCTAAACCACTGGGGCTTCTCTGGCATTGGAAACTCAGTCAGAGGGTGTCCCAGGAGATGAGGGTGCCTTGCATCAGGGAAGCCTATAGGACTCTAAGGCTGGACTGAGGCCACATTGCCAAGGAACCAACACTCAGGGCTGTCCCCATCTCTGCAACCTTTCACAAATTCCCCTGGTCTCACTGTGAGGCAAGAAAGAACGTTTCTTCCATGTTAAACAGATGGCAACTGGGAAGGCTGACCTCACCCAGTCAAGTGCCAGGAAACGGGCAAGTTAGGGATTTGCAACGGGTGCTGCTGTTGCTCATTTGCTCACCCCAGATCCACTTTTCACCCTTCTCTGTCCTGTTCCATGCCTGGGAGGTTAAACCCCCGGAATGTGTCTCGGGCTGGCTTGCCTGCTGGCCCACAGTTGAACTGCCCAACTCGAGGCACTGTTAGGAAACTGGAGGGTGGGAGACATCCCTACCTCCTGGCCTTGGGCCAAGCCTTCTGACAGCGGTGTTGACCCATGACCGAGCTCCTACGTGCAATCCCTTTCTCACCATTCTACTCTCCCTGGGCTTTGGAAACCGGCCTAATGGTGGTAACGACTTCCCACTGTAGTTTATCTCTGAGTCTCACAACATCCCATATTAGTTTCTTCTGCCCACAGTTTTGTCAAATGTTCCTTTGTTAAAACCTCTTGAACCTTCTGAGTTGCATTTTTTCTCTTGCTTACGCCCTGACTGATAGTCAATATTCATCCAGAACCATAAGATGACATACCGGCTTGCCAGGAGGCCCTCTTTCTCCTGGATTTCCTGGTGCACCCTAAGAGAAGAAGGAAATAAAACATTAACTGTGATAAGCACATGATCCTGACCCACTCTACCCACACCCTCTGCCAATCTCTCTATCTGCTAAGTGTAACTCAGTGGGAAAAAAAAATCATCAGACCATGAGGATTGGCACCAATAAAAATGCGTGGTTTCTAATCTCAGCTGAATACCCATGGCTTCCCAGGAAGAATTCGACAATGACAAATGTTTAGAACTACCCCCACAACTCCTGTCCTAAACACAAAACTAAAAACAACTCATGCACACAGAACATGTGCATGCACGCACGCACACACACACACATACACACACACACAGACACACAGACACATATACACACATACATACACATACACACACAGACACACACATACACAGACACACAAACACACACACACATACACAGACACACACATAAACACACAGACACATACACAGACACACACATAAACACAGACACACACATACACAGACACACATAAACACACAGACACACACATAAACACACAGACACACATGCACACACACACATACACACACAGACACACATACACACATACACAGACACACACACGCACATACACATATACAGACACACACACAAACACACACACGCACACACACACACATACACACAAACATATACACACACACACACACCCGTCTTAAACTTTCCCAGTGCTTTCCCAAACACAAGTGGAAGGAATGGCTTTGAAAACTAGAAAAATACTCCTATTAGACTGGCTATAAGAATGCTGAGAGTGGAACAGTGAAATTTGAATATTTTGAAGCAGGAATGAGACAGTAAACTTCTCTTTGGAAACAGAACCCAAGGAAGAGAAGGACATTTTGTTGTTCCTGCTTATAATGAACTAAAACTACAGAGATGAAAAGTTGTATGTCTAAGCAATAAATACCACTGCTTACTAGTGCCAGACACCTTTGTCCTATAAGGACTCATGGTTGTCATTTACCATTTGGTCAATGAGTATGGATCAAGTACCTTCTATGTGCCTGGCACGCTGCTGGGCACCAGGGACCATGAGGATGCATAAGACACAGGGGCTCCTTCTTAGAGCTCAGAGATGGCTGAGCAAAGGCCAAACAATGGAGACAAGAGATGACTGTCATTGTCACAAAGTGGGAAGGAACACATCCTCACAATGAGCATGACATACATCTGCGGAATTCCAGGAAAAGAGAGAGCCGTTCCAGGGAAGGGTCAGGGGCAAGTCCCTGGAGAAGGCAGTGCCTGATTCGAGCAGAACTGACTGGGGTATGTAAGACATTGACCAAGAAATTAGGGAACATTGTGTGGGATACCCAGGAGTTGAACAGATCTTGAAAACTTAACACAAACATAGGAAATAAAACTGGATAATACAAAATTATGAACCACACTCAATAGAAGAGCAAAAATAAAAAGCATGTCCATGGGGCTTCCTGGAAATCCTCAACCGGGCTACAAAGTTGGCCACATGGTCAAAGGAGGCCAGGAGATGGTGGAGGGTGGGCTTTCAGGGGTCATGTAAGGGCCTTCACTGAGTCCACGCCATTTCTCTGTACTTACGTCCCGGCCGGCTGGGCCCTGGGGGCCAGGAAATCCAGGTAAGCCTCGTGATCCCTGAAGAAAAAGAAAAGAAGACACTGACACCCTACAATATTTAAGCAAATAAGGACACACCCTCCTTGGCAATAGTTGGCTCTCCTTCAACACATGGTCTGTTGCTATGAGGAATCTGATGCAACATGTGTGCCAAAGCACCCTGCTCAGAGCTTACTCAACTGACTGTACCCTATGGAGGTATGTGCTCGACACACAGAGAGAATGCTCTGGAAAACCTTCACTTTGAGCCTGACAACTTGGACCCCATTTGTACAGTTCCCTTGCTTGAGTGAAAGAGACAGCTCCTGTGGTGAGATGGGCCTGAGCTCAAACCCTGGCTCACTCCCTTCATGTCCTATGGATAACCAGCTCCGAGAGCTCTAACTAGGTGGTTAAAGAAGTTTCCTTGTACAAGACCTAGCACAACACTCAGCATATGCCTGGCGCTTACTACTCTTTGTAAGAAAATAATTTCTAGCTGCAATTTTCTGGACAACATCAGGAAACGGCACAGATATCTTTCATTATGGATCTCATTTCCCGTAAGATTTTCCCTTAAGTTGGTCTAAAAGTGGGAATTCCTGGCAGTTGCTGGAACTGTGCTACAGGGCTGCTCGGGAGCTGACCCTGCATCTCCTGGGCCTTCACAGACCTCCTCTCACACGACCCCTCCATCTAGAGTCCCACCTGTCTTGCCTCTGCTTTGCCATAACTTGCTCTGAAATCTCACGTCCATCAGTTCACTACGTAGTGCCTCAATTTCTTCATCTATAAAAATGGGTATAAGGAGCCCTGTAGCCCTGTGCTGGGCATGGTGGCTCCCACCTGTAATTCCAGCTACCGGGGAGGGCGAGGCAGGAGAATTGCTTGAACCCAGGAGGCGGAGATTGCAGTGAGCCAAGGTCGTGCCACTGTACTCCAGCCTGGTTGACAGAGCAGGACTCTGTCACACACACACACACACACACACACACACACACACACACACACACACACAAAGCAATCCCTGTCCTGAATTCAGAAATCATATAAAGAAAGGTTATTTAAAATACGTTCACATGGCATAAGGTACAATATCATCCCAGTTGCTACAATGCAGCTATTTCCCCTGGGGTGAATTTATAGGAAATCGCATTTTCCCAGTAAATGCACGCACAGGCATGTCATGGATGGTTGCTGCTCCTAAGAATGAAGGCTGACTGAGAGCCCTCCTGTTGCTTCAGCATCAAGTCAGTCCACCAGGTCTCCACAGTGGCTCCCGGGTCTTGCTCTGCCCACGTTACAGATTAAGGGCAATCCCCATGTTGGCTCACTGCTGTGTGGTTGGGATTGGTGAAACCAGGATTCAAAATTAGTTCTTCAGGCAATTTGGCTGAATTCATTAAACCATGGCCACCCTTCTGTGTTGAAAAGATGCCCAAAACTGAAGCCAGTCTGTTTGCCTGACTATAATATGGGTGTGGCATCCCTTCTCTGCTCATATGTACATCTATCACACTGTATTCCACAGGTCAGAGTTCATAGGTTGGACAGTCTGCACTGTTCAATAATAGGAGGAAATTTCAGAATCTACTTCAGTTTTTGGTGCTTCCCATTTAAAACTGCTTTGATTCGAGCAGGATTCCTCCCATAGAAACTCATCCCTTTATTTAAAGCATACTGTACCGGGGATCCTTTGTCTCCTGGTGGTCCGGAAGGGCCCTAGAAACAGACAAACAAGTATGTAAGCAAAGTAGAAATGGCATGCTGATGTAAACAAGCTATGGTGTTTATTCCATAGACAGGTCCTCAGTTGTCCTGGGAGGAGTCACTAACTTCCTCCCACGTTGAAGCCACACTGCCATACCCTCTTGCCACCTACCCACCCACAAACGTTGCTCATGAAAATCTCTCTGGAAGCTCCTCCATTTGCTCCTCAACTGATGCCACCCTATCATCATCCCTGCATGGCTCCCGACACCTGGGCCCAACTCTACTTTGTAGCTCTAGTGTGAGGTTGAACCTGGCAGCCCCGACTTCCCTGTATTACACCCCCTTGGAGATGCACTGGCTCTTTCTGCTTGGGAAAGGACGGGCATGATAACGACCACATTCCCCAGCCATAGCCCTAGTGTCTGAGGCTGCAGTAGTCATGCTCCCTTCTCCAACAAGGGGTGCGCGCGCGTACACGCGCGCGCACACACACACACACACACACACACACACAGATACAGACACACAGACATGGGTCTGGCATCCTTCACTGTGCCCAGTTCTTTGCCAAGACAGAATTTGGCTTCTAGATATTATGCTTAAGATGCTGTTCATTGATTGACTGGAAGGCATTCACATGCATTTCCAAGTCTTGCAGCGAGTGGGACCGTCCCTTGCCCCTGAGGCTTTGCTATGCTTGTGCATTTCCATGAAGACTCTGTCCTGCCTTTCTACCTGGAAACATTCTTGTCACACTCTGGTTCTCCTTTGAGAGATCCTGCCTGTGGAGAGCCTCCTCTGGCTTCTCCCAGGGTGCTCACTGGATAGTCCCCACTCCTGTACGCACCCTGCCTAAGACTGAAAGTCCAGCATTGTTACTGCCTGTTGGTCCATTCCTCTTCACTGAATGGACTGAATGCTCCCATGAGGTGGCTGCAGTCTGCATTCTTACCATGCTCTCTCTAGCACTCAGCAAGTGCCCTGTGCATTGCAAGAACATAGCCGACTAGAGCACAGCAAATAGCATTTGATCAAAATGAAAAATTTAAAGCACAAGGAGAACTTGAGAATCAATGCCCATCGTCCCTTCTTTTCACTGACAATCAAACTAAGGTCCAGAGGAGAGAGAGACAGACCTGCCCTAGCAACGCCAGGAGTCACTGGCCAGGGTGATGTTAGTCCCACATCCTGCCCTCAGTCCAGTGCGCTCTGCATCTCCCTGTAGCACAGCCCACGAGAATGTCTCTAAGGCATTCCTGAGAGAGCAAAATGATTTCACACCAACGCCAAGGTTCCTGCAGTATGGTGGCAGGGGTAACCTAAAAGCCTACTCATTAAATATGCCCCAGAGCTGTCTAATAATAAAATAGAATAAGTATCATTTTAAGTGTGTATTTGGGCACTAGAGAAAGTAGAGAAAATCTCCAGAGGTCTAGAGAAAGAGACAACTGCGAAGCAGTGCCCTAAATCTACACAGACCTGCCCTGGAGGGGAGCAGGACTCTGATAGCTGTGCAGGGACAGGAAGCGAGTCTGGAAGCCCTTTTGATCAGTAAGTTGAAACTCAGAACAGTAAGTAAAGGCAATCCTTCAGTAGGTTATAGCAGGGGTCCACAGGCTTTTTCTGTAAAGGGACAGATAGTAAAGTGAAGGGGTAGAGAAGAAAATGATGTCAAGGAAGCTCACCCATCTTTGTCTGGGATGCAGGTGCATGATGAAGGAAGCCTCCTGTGAAAACTCACCCTCAGGACCCTGCCCTTACAGGCATCTGGTAGCTCTAAGTCAGAAGTCCTGCAGAACTTCAGCTCAAAGGCAATGTGCCCACACACAAGTCAACTTCTGGGCACCCAGAAAGAAAATCCCCTAGGAGCATACAGAGTAGCTAAAGGATCTTCACAGATAGATTCCCAAAGGGCACAAAACTGCAATCTCAAATTACAAAGTTGTTCACCACAAGGACATAACAAGTGGTAGAACTGAGTTTCCACAAACTTTGGAGGATGGGGTGGTCAGATACAGGCAATAAAAAAGGTCTATTAAAATGATTACATATAGAAAAAAAAAGAAAGAAAACAGAGAAAATAACATGGCACTATCCAGAAAGATCTGGCAGGTATCAAAAGAGCCAGAGTACATTTTTAGAAATAGAAATGTAGAGTCATTAAAATAAATGTAATAACCAGGTTAATTTGAAACTAGGTATAAAATAGGAATTTCCCAGAATAATTGTCTTTAAGAATCATGGCAAATGTTATTTCCTGAAGAACCTATGCAGAGTGGCAACTGAACTAAAAAAATATATATATATATAATTCTTAAGACACACAATGATCATGACTAACAGTGGCAAGTCACAGTAAATTTCTGAAATTATTCTTTTTTTCCTCTTGACCAAATGAATGATAAATCACCAGAATATAGCACATTTGCTTCTCTCTCTCTTGAAATCTCTCATCATTTCTCAGAATTCTATCTCATTCCAGAAATGACTGAAAGGGTCATACAGACACATAGGGAGGTCTGGCTAGGGAAACAGAGATGAATGAATAACTCACATCTGCATAAACAAAGGGTCCAGCTATTGGTCTATATGCCAGGAGTGGTCCTATCTGCTCCATACATGGATCGTCTCACTTTAACCCCAATCAGAGGCCTACGAATTGGTATTATCAACATTTAATTGCTATAGATGGAGAAACTAAAGCTAAAAACCATTAAATAGCTTGGCTAAGGAGAAGCAGAAAAAATAATGGACTCAGAATTCCAACTCTGGTCTCTTTGATTCAGAAGCCAGTGCTCCCTTCATTCTACCTCACTGCTTCTGTCAAGGTGTAGGTCAGTGGTGCGCATGGACCACCATACCTGCATTTGAACTGTGTTCCTTTCACAGTAGTTCCCAGGGAGGATGGATATGTATTCCTTAAGGAAAGGGCATGAGGGATGGTTTGTTATGGCCTGGGAAATGTCACATCATTTGAGAGTCACCCTTCGTTTTCAAGTTAAATCCCAGGATCCACTTTGAGCATGTAACTTGTTTACCATACGAGGCTCCAGGTTATTTTCTTATGTCATTTAATAGAAAATCCATTTGAAGGATGCGTTTTTAAATTAAAGGTCTTCATTTCAAATCTTAGCTTGTCAATCATCAGCTGTTTGACCTTAAGCAAGTTACTTAGACAGCTTCTCTGACCTTCACTTTTCTCAATTGTAATACAAATCTAGAGTATCACCTTGCCTTGTGTTATCAGAAATAAAAGAAGATACTATAAGTAGAGGAGCAGGCAGTGCCCAACCATAAAGGAGTTCCCATGTCTATTCTGTCAGTCTACTTTTAAGAAAGATAAAGGTGTGCTGAAGAAGGGGATTATACAATGACTTTCTAATGTCATTCCTATATCTGAAGCTCAAATATGTTTTCAGCAATTACAACCCTCTTCTCTGAAATTACGGCCTCTGATGCGTTTGTTCAAGAGTCATTTTACCCTAATACCCAGATTTGGGCCTTTGATACCAGTTTCCACTAAGAGAAACTATTATGACTTCTTGAAGAAATGACTGATCAGAGACCTGGACAAAAAATGTACACGACAAACCTAGAGAGAGAGCAAGGAGACCATCAAAGATTGCTAGGTTTGTGTCAAGGTAATCAGAATCGACTTAAATAGACCCCCATTGGCAGAAGACAAGACAAATTGAGCATCAAAAGGAAGACAAGTTGTAATAATTTAAAACACATCAAATGTGTTTATATCCCCAAGTTCAAAATTATTCTTAGAACAAACAGCAACAATAAGCATCTAATTGGTCCTTTTTGCAAGATGCTAGGGAACCAAGTCATTATTTGAAAACAAGGGAAAGACTTCAAGCATTTATATTCTGCCTTCCACATGTCTTGTACCACTAGGTTTCCAAAGGGTACTTTAGGGAACTTTTCTCTGTATAGAACTATTCCAGCTAATGAAGAAAGAATGAATAGAACTAGAACAGCGCCAGTCTGCAACCCTTGATGTACTAATTGGTGCGAGCATTAGACATCACAGGGTGAATGCATCACAAAGAGGCTCCACCAGACATCATGTGCCTCCTGCTGGATGAACACCCCACCTGTGAAGTCTTGCCAACCACATCAAGCCAGAATCAGATCAAGCCTCTAGGTCTGAGTACCAACTTAGCTGAACCACAGAGACAGAGGAACACATTGAGCTATTACATTAACAAATGCCAGACGGTGGAAAATTCTATCAGACTAAAAAAAAAAAAATTGAAACATCCAACCAATCGCTATATGTTTATTTGGATCTTAAAGAAACAAACAAAAAACACAGAAGCGTGACATGTATGAAATAATTAGAAATTTTAACACTGACTAGATATTTGATGGTGTTATGGATTTTTAAGGGGTATATTATAAGATTGTGGTTCTGTTTTTTAAAATTCTTATCTTTTAGAAACATATACTGAAATGTCTACAGACAAAATGTGTCTGGAATTTGCTTCAAAATAATGGAAGGTAGCGGATAAGAGGAAAACCATGGTCATTGGCTGTGGGATCCTGGCACTAGTTGTGGCTATATGGGTGTTTATTTTACTATTCTACCTACTTTTAGTATATTTGAATTTCTCCATAATAAAAATTTATATATACACACACACACACATACATGCACATATATATCACACATATGAATACACTTACATCTGATACACATGCACAGCCATGCTGTTGGTGTTTTCTGACAACTATAGTAAAGTTTTATAAAACTGAAAGCCGCATATGGCTTTAGATATGTGAAACACATTCTCTTCTTTCTCTGCTATCAGGCTGTTCTAAAAACCAGCTTCCCTTCTCTCAGAATTGATCACCTCTTTGTTCCTCCTACCATAGGCACAGATCTGAACATAAAGTGAACTTTTATTCTCCGTAATCTTTGATCTGAGTGCCTCACGTGTGCGCAGGCCTAGTGCTGTGTGCTGGGGTGGGTGGCCAAGTGGCTGCACGGCATGGAGCCCGCTTATGTGAAGCACTCCAGGTGAGAGGAAAATCTCTGTTGTAATGATTGATCAGGTTCAGTGAGTCAGGGTTACGGGATGCCTAGAGCTACTGGCATCAGCCCGAGAGAGTTTGAGGAATCTTCACCCAGAGGGGGATAGGCGAAAAGAGGTTTAGTGGGGTCGGGGGCTTCACAGGTAGAGAAGAGGATGAGGCAGAGATGTCTCTGGCAGAGGAGAGCACTACGCAAAGAAGAGAAGTCAGACTCTGTGCTCAGAGAGCAGCAGGGGTGCCTCCAGGAATGCCCCAAGGAAGCTGGAGTCTGAAGGAGAAGGGCCTGAGCACCTTGCTGGAGAGGCCTCTGAAGCCACCCACCAGGCAAGAGGTGGGCTCAGATCCAGGCTTTAGGAGGACAGCTGTGGCTGCGGAGTGGCGAAGGGGTCAGAGGGAACAGACCAGAGGCCAGAGGCCAGGCACCTGGGAAGACCAGCGGGAAAACCCACGAGTGATGCAGGGGCAGAGTGAAGCTGAGCAGGAAGTGTGGAAATGGAGAGCAGGGAGTGCCGAAGAGGGCGCGGCCACGGCCGTGGGGTCTGCTAAGGAAGCAGAGATGAGGGTCCTGGAGGCCGGTCAGAGCAGTGTCTGGCCTTTCCCATGTCCAGTACCAAGAAGCCTTTCTTGTGCTGGCTTTAACTGTGCAGAACCAGAAACAGCCCAGGACAGCCCAGCTCCTCCCACCATGCCACGAAGGAGGCTCCTGGAGCCACAGGGACAGCAGAGGCTGTCTTCTCGCTTAGAAACAAAGAGTGCAGACTTCAGGGCAAGATCAACGCAGGTTCAAATGCCTACTTTGTCTCTCACTAGCAGAGTGACCAAGGCCAGCTGCCTAAACCTCTCTGAGCCTGAGTCTCCTCATCTGAAACCTGGAGACAATAATAGTTACACCTTACTGGACTGCCGGGAAGACCAGGGAAGGCAGTGGCATGTCAAGCCAAGTGCCCAGCATGTTAAGTGTACCTTAGGAATTATTACTGAGAACAATAAAATGGTTTCATTTAGAAAGGAGAGTTTCCAATCAGAAGTGGCTAGAAACTTATTTAAAAACTATTTTCTATCTCCATCAACAGAAGAAACTCCTAAGACTTTTTTTTTTTTTTTTTTTTTTTTCCCGAGACGGAGTCTCGCTCTGTCGCCCAGGCTGGAGTGCAGTGGCACGATCTTGGCTCATTGCAACCTCCACCTCCCAGGTTCAAGCGATTCTCCTGCCTCAGCCTCCCGAGTAGCTGGGATTACAGGCACCCACCACCACACCCAGCTAATTTTTGTATTTTTAGTAGAGATGGGGTTTCACCATGTTAGCCGGGCTGGTCTTGAACCCCTGACCTCAGGCAATTCACCTGCCTCGGCCTCCCAAAGTGCTAGGATTACAGGTTGAGCCACTGCACCTGGCCATTCTGAGACTTTATATAAAAACCAACTCCTGGTTATACATGGCTCAGCTCCTGGTTATACATGAAGCAATACAGGAGCCCTGGAGTCTGGGAGGTGGTGTGTGGCTTTACACCTTCCTCAGCCTCCTCCTTCACTACCCACAGGACGCAGCTCTGTGCACTGGGCAGGGCAAGAGTGGATCTCAGTGAATCAAGCCCTGCACATTCCTTGAGCATCGGCCATGGGGGCAAGGCCGGGAGCTGGGGCCTGGGGTAACCATGGACAAATGCCCAGTGTTCCCAAGTAGCATCCAGACAAGATGGGGGTACTCACACCTAAAGGAATCTAGCCAGCCTAATTCTTGGGACAGCGTGAGTGGCTTTGGTTCTTATGATCAAAGGAACTGGACTAAAGCAGGCAGATAAGACATGAATTAAAGAAAAAAAAACCACACAGGCTGGACATGGAAGTCAATCGTGCAGGAGCAATCATGCACATAAAAAGCCACTGGTAGGCTGGGCATGGTGGCTCACGTTTGCAATTCCAACACTTTGGGATGCCAAGGCAAGTGGATGGCTTGGGCTCAGGAGTTTGAGACCAGTCTGGGCAACAGGTCAAAACCTCATCTCTATAAAAAACACAAAAATTAGTCAGGCATGGTGGCTCGCACCTGTAGTCCCAACTACTCAGGAGGCTGAGGTAGGAGGATCACTTGAGCCCAGGAAGTTAAGGCTGCAGTGAGCCATGATCACGCCACTGCACTCCAGCTTGGGGGACAGGGCGAGACCTTGTCTCAAAAAAAAAAAAAAAGCCACTGGTGAGTGTGAAGACTAAAGTGAACACGAACTTTTGTTACCACAGTTGACCCCTGAGCAACAGGGGCTTGAACTGTGTAGGTCCACCTCAATGCAGATTGTTTTCAGTAAATACAGTGGAAAATATTTTGGAGATTTTCAACAATTTTTAAAAACTGCCAAATGACCCAGTGGCCTAGAAATACTGAAAAATTAAGAAAAAGTAAGGTATGTCATGAATGCATAAAATATAGAGAGATACTAGTCTGCTGTATCATTTAGTATCATAAAATATACACAAATCTATAATAAAAAGTTACAATTTGTTAAAATGTGTGCATACAAACACAGACCATACATGGCACCGTGGCTGTTGAGAGAAATGTAAAGAAACATACATGCAGCATTAAGTCATAACTGCATAAAATTAACGGTAGCCAGACCGTAGTACTACAATAATTTCATGGCCACCTCCTGTTGCGATTGTGGTGAGCTCAAGCGTTGTGAGTATCTGCTTAAATGCTGCGTGATTCTAATCATCTCTGCGTGAGCAGTCTGTCTCTCCAGTAAATTGTGTTACCAA
This sequence comes from Pan paniscus, assembly GCF_029289425.2. Taxonomy (NCBI): domain Eukaryota; kingdom Metazoa; phylum Chordata; class Mammalia; order Primates; family Hominidae; genus Pan; species Pan paniscus. Next base: position 156,047,752 of record NC_073256.2, read on the forward strand.
AGTAGAAAGTGTTCTCTCGCAGATCTTGCATTTTTTTCTTTGTCGTGTTTATTGCAATACTGTAAACACTGAATAACACCAGAAAACCCACATGAAGCACTGCAAGTGATGCTGGAGGTTCTTCCAGGGAGCAGAGAAAAGTCGTAATATTACAAGAAAAAGCTGAATGGCTTGACGTGTACCTTACACTGAGGTCTGCAGCTGTGGCTACAGCCATTTCCAATGGACTATTCTTACAAGCAAACAACACAAACTTACGGTATTGATAAATACTGTACAGTACTATAAATGTATTTTCTCTTCCTTATGATTTTTTTCATAACTTTTTTCTCTAGCCTGCTTTGTTGTAAGAATATAGTATATAATACATATAACATACAAAACATGTGTTACTTGACTGTATTATCAGTAAGGCTTCCAGTCTACAGTAGGCTATTAGTTAAATACTGGGATAGTCAAAAGTTATACTCAAATTTTCAACTGTGCAGGGTCAGCACCCCAACTGTCACATTATTCAGGGGCCAACTGTATGGTACCCCTGCTGGAAGAGTGGTTAAGGGCATTTGCTTGGAGTTAGAATGCTGGGGTTCCTGTCCTAGCTCTACCATGTCCTAATGGTGACTTCAGGGAAGTGGCTTCACATCTCTGTTTCCTCATTTGTAAAATGAAAAGAAAAGTGGAATCCACCTGCTAGAGTTTCTGGGAGAAACAAATGAGAGACTATCTGTGAGATAAATGAGAGGTAGACATGGAGGCCTTTGCTCACTCTTGTCCCTGCAAGTAGGCAGTTTATGTTGGCTGTGGTTGCCATTACTCTAATATTTCAGTGGCTGTTATCTTTATTATTAATATATTATTCCTTGGAAGGTGGGGGGATGAAAAAAAAACTGTTCTGTTAGGGCACTTGAGATATTTGTTTGCACATAACGGGGCCATGCTTCCTGCCTCTCTTAGGCTAGAAGGCCCACTGGAGGGCAGGGAGCCTGGGAATTCTGTCCCTTTTGTATGTGCGTCCTCAATGCCTGGACCAACTGATGTAAGGCATCAGTACAACTAATTCCAGGGAGGGACAGTGAGAGGCTCAAAAAGGGACATCATTTCAGGCTGCAAAGTCTGAGAAAGACATCAGGCAAACAGGATTGCTATGACATCACTGGGGCAAAGGCAGGGAAGCAGGTATTATCACCAGTATTATCATGTTGTATTCCTCCCAATTTCCTTGATGCTGCTGCAGAAATTGCTGGCACCTGATCCATCAGGAAACTGAGGGCCCGAGTAGGAAGGAGCAAGTCCTGGGTTACATGTGGGACCTTATCTTCACAAACCCCAGCTCCTTCAGTCAAACTAATTTGGACTTTAATCTGTCCCAGGGCCTAAGGAGGCTCATTTTGTAAGCAACTTAAACATTGCTAAGGGAACATCAGAGGCAACCTAAAGATTAAAGGTATTTTTGTTTGTCTGTTAATATCTTGAAGCAGCAAGCCAAAACCCCAAACAATGGCCTCATTCATCCCCCTGCCTGGTGACAGTGCAGAGATTGGCAGACAGAGCTCCTGGCTCCCTTCCAGGGAGCCAGTGCTGCCCTGGATGCCAAAGGCATGGAAGCATGACACCACAGGAGGAAGGAAGCAAAGAGTAACTTACTTACAGCTGATCTATTTATTTATTTATTTATTTTAGACAGAGTCTGGCTCTGCTGCCCAGGCTGGAGTACAGTGGCGGATCTCAGCTCACTGCAATCTCCACCTCCCAGGTTCAAGCAATTCTCCTGCCTCAGCCTCTTGAGTAGCTGAGATTACAGGCATGCGCCACCACACCTGGCTAACTTTGGTATTTTTAGTAGAGACAGGGTTTCACCATGTTGCCAGGCTGGTTTCAAACTCCTGACCTCAGGTGACCCATCTGCCGCGGCCTCCCAAAGTGCTGGGATTACAGGCATGAGCCACCATGCCCGGCCCCAGCCGGATCTATCCTTAATGTGCCTTCTTTGAGGGATCTCACAGAAGATTAATGGAAATGAATAAATCCTGCCCATCCTGCCGAAGCCACAAAGCGAGGTGTTGCAGGGGGAAAAGGACTGGTTTCAGAGGCTGTGGGAAGCGGGTCTGTATCCTGGCCCTGCCATGGGCTGGCTGTGTAGCACTGGCCACATCACGTCACCTTCTGAACCTCACATTGTCTACCTGGAAAACAGTGATGTAGTGGACAGGTCAGTTCCCTCCTGCCACGTTCCCTGGGCATGCACCTGCCCAGGGCTTTCTTTAGCTACAGGTGAATGCTTGGCCCAACCACAGGGAAGGCTGAGAGTTTCTGGGAGTCGACTCCCCAGGGAGCAGCCTCCAACCAAATACAGGCAGGAGATGGTACAGAAACGCCCCAGCTCTTTCTCTCCCTTTGCAGAACAACTCTGCAACAATGCCATGCAGTCACTCAGGGGCTGTGGTACAGGTGAGTCCCAGGTACCCACGGTGGCCTTCTGCTCAGTAACATACCCTCCCCTTGGCTTGCTTTCTTTGTCTGTCTCACTTTGTCACTTCCTAAGTAGTGATTTCTAAGATCACCTCCCAAACAAACTCCTTGCTCTTGAATCCCCTCCTTAGGGGCTACATGGGATCCCAGCCTTAACCAAAGGATAAAACCAACTTGCCCAGGACCAAATGAGGAGGTAGATGTGGATGCTTTGAGGCCCAGCACAAGATATGACACAGGACTTCTCAGCAAATGGCAATGTTCCTGTAAAGAGGCAACTGCATCCCCAGTGAACTTGACATGTACCCACCCCCACGCTGACCCCTTCTTCACCTCCTCCACACACCTTTGCTTAGCTCAGCATATCTTTGCACACTCCATACAGATTCCCAGGCCATTACTGGCCTGGGCTGTGGCCAGAGATAGGATTTATGAAAATTCAAGAAGGTTTTATCCACCACGGAAGCTTTTAATAAGTCCAAGAGGTAGCCAAGATACTAAACAGTTGATTTACAGCCTCTTGACTAGAGCCAGCCAATTACTTTTCAGGTGGACTTACTTAGGCAGGAACATATTTCATGGGTGATTTTTGCTGGCTCTTCGGTGGCAGGTGGGGTGAATTGTGTCTGCCTCCACAGCCAGCTTTCTGTAAGGGCTGATAAGGTGAATCTGCAGGGAGTAGACAGGGTCATGTAGAACCCTGGTAAGTGATGGGGGTGCCTCATTCAGGTTACGGGTCTGCAGTTTCACTTACAACCCTTTCTCTATGCTAAGGAGCGAGTGCCACATGAAGCAGCATCCTAACTCCAGCAGAAGGGGCCCTATTAAAGGAGAATTTCAGAAAGAAGAAGGCATAAACTATTGTGTTCTCTCGCTGCACTTGTTGTTACAGTGTTCCTTCCAGTTACAAAAAGACTCAACAAAAATAGCCAAAGAACAAAGGTAAAATGAATGTCATGAAGTGGGCAGTTTTACCTGAGAATGTGTTTTAAGGAAAACAGTTTAACCAAACTAGACATTCCCAAGGGCATTCCACACGCCTCCTTCCATGCTTTTCTGGAAGATCTAAGAAGACACAGAGCTACCTGGTCTTCTTGTCACCGTGAAACAACCCATCATTGTGAGTGGGTAGAAATAACAGTGAGGGGGTGATTTCTGGTGTGGAAGCCAGGAGGCCTGCTCCAAAACGGGAGGATGAAGGAGAATTTCCGGGAGAGAGTGAGAGGCCCAAGAACTACTCTGGATGTAAGAGAACCACAGAAGAAAAGGAAAGGGGGATTTTCTTCCACAAGTAATATTTTGGGTAATAAATTGGATTTTCCTTCTTATTCTTTGAGAGGCATGCATGAAGAATGATATTACTCTTAATCACTCTTGGTCGTGGCCTTCATTTATTGAATGCAATACCAGACAGCAACTAGACCACGTATTACTCCAGTTTATATTCCAGTTGCATTTAATAAAGATAAAGTTAGATTGTGCTTTTGGGTTAAGATAATAGTAACAACAATAATAATACATGGGTAGTTTAGGTATTCCATGGCTTAGCAATGGCATTTGAAAAGGACTGAGTATTTGAGCTTCTTTTAAACAACAGCAAGACAGGGTTTTTAAGGACAAAGTAAATGCACTTTTAAGGTGCATTAAGAGGGTATGATGTCTTTATCAAAGAACGGACTAAACAGAAGAATAGGCTTCAAGGTTGTAAACTGGTCTTATGTCCCAAAAACTATCATTCAGTAAAGAAGGAAAGAAAATATGTGTTCTTTGTGGTACAAAAGGGAGAATCAAAAGCAATGGGTGGAAACTACAGGATACCATAATGTTATTCTCAATGAAAACAAAATTCTACTGAATTTCCATTATCTGTGGAAATATATTTTTAAACTGCAGAGCCAGATGTACTGGCTTTGAAAGAAGTGTGCCTTCTATTTCTAGAGGCATTCAGGTGGAGGCCAAAGATATTGATAGCAATCCTCAACCTGAACGGGGACACACTTCATTGATTCTTAAGATCCCTATAACTCAAAGTTTTAGCAACTTTTAAAGCTATCACCCCTAGTGAGCTTGTAAACTAACACCTAGTAGACTGATGTGAATTATTCATTAGAACTAGCGGTGGCTCACGTCTGTAATCCCAGCACTTTAGGAGGTTGAGGCGGGTGGATCACAAGGTCAGGAGTTCAAGACGAGCCTGGCCAACACAGTGAAACCCCATCTCTACTAAAAATACAAAAAATTAGCCAGGCGTGGTGGCAGGCACCTGTAATCTCAGTTACTCGGGAGGCTGAGGCAGGAGAATCACTTGAACCTGGGAGGCGGAGGTTGCAGTGAGCTGAGATTGCACCACTGCACTCCAGCCTGGGCAACAGTGCGAGACTCCATCTCAAAAAAAAAAAAAGGAAAGAAGAAAGAAGAAAGAAAGAAAGAAAGGAAGAAAGGAAGAAAGAAAGGAAGGAAGGAAGGAAGGAAGGAAGGAAGGAAGGAAGGAAGGAAGAAAGAAAGAAAGAAAGAAAGAAAGAAAGAAAGAAAGAAAGAAAGAAAGAAAGAAAGAAAGAAAGAAAGGAGTTTCTGCAGGCAGGTCCAAAAGGAAATGGCTGTATGTCCTGAAAGCAAGTAAGAGCTGGATAAATAAAGACTTACAGGAGGGCCAGCAACCCCAATGCCTGGGTCACCATGGCTGCCAGGAGAACCAGGGATCCCAGGAGCTCCTCGATCCCCCTAGAAAGAGAGAAAAATAAGATCAAGGAGGTCAGTGCCAGGAAGGAGAGGGCTAGGGTACAAAATGAATCATGCTTCTTCTAGAATCCTGACTGCAGGCTTCTCCTGCCACCTGGCCTCCATGGGCCATGCTATAGTCTACCCAGGCAGCCCATCATCCCACTCAGCCCAATATTCAGGGACCACAGCCACCAACTCAGATTATATACCTTTCAAGGACGACCACTCCCGGACCAACCTTGACCATGGCTCTAAATGTGATTATAACACTATGGCCCTCCCCATGTGAGCACTGTCCAAATCTACCATGCTTTCTTCAAACCACATCAGACCCTCATCCTAACTATACCCCAGATTTGCGCATGCACCCACATTTCAATTTAGATCCCAAATCACCCATAAATTGTCAATGCACCAATAATTTGCCAAGTACCTACATTTTGCACACCATCCTTCTGGATGTGGGAGTGAGGAGCCTAAAGGGGACCGAGATAAGACCTTTGCCTTCAAGCATAGTTAACAGTGTGGACTTGGGTGTCAGAGGCCTGGATTTAAGTTCTGATTTCAACACCTATTAACTGTTAACTTAGGAAAGCGATGAGTTCCTATGCTCTAGTTTCCTCACCTACAAGGGGAACAGGACAGGAGCTGCCAGGTCTGCAGATGTTGTGCTCACTCTATGAGATTATGCAGAGAGAGTGCTTGGCACAGAGCCCAGCACAGCACTGAACCTGAGCTAGGAGTTGTGTTTGCTTCTGTTCTCGTTGTACTGCCATGCTGGACTTTGATGGAAAAGGAAAAAGGAGGGAGAAATTGAAAAAGGGAAGAAATTTTGTTTGCCATTTCCTGGAGAACAAGGCCGAGGCCGAGCCACGCCTTATTCGTAATTTCAAAATCCTCAGCCCTTAAAAACAAGTGTTGATCTCAACTCAGTTGGCAGCAAAACCTGACTTGTGCTATTTGCAGTCTTTGGTTATTCCATTTTGTGTGCACATTTACATATTTTTGTCGCCTAAGGATTAATGTGCTTGATTAGGGGTGTTGCCCCAGATACTACCATAAATGTCATTATGTGTATATTTTGCATATTACTACCTTTCCAAAATCGAAATTGAATTTGGCCCAAAACACACATGGCCCCAACAGTTTTGTGTAGGAGGCCGTGATCCTGAGCTTATTCAGCCAGCTGAACCACAGTCAAGCTTGAGGCCAAGACGGCAGGTGATCTTGCTCAAGCCACTTAACATCTCTGGAATGAGTTAACTCGTATGACAAACGGAAACAGCCTCAGAAGCTTGTTATGAAGAGCCAATGAGATAATGTTGCAGCTAATTAAGGTAGAACTCGATATTGCTAGGTAATATGTTGCTTTATTAAGGTTTAGGTTATTGTGCATTACAAAATATCTCACTAATGGCTCTAAGATGACTTGCCTTTCCTATAGTACAACCGTTGCCTGGATGAGTACATAAGCTATGTATTCATTCAACTAATGCTTATTCATTCACTGCAAACCATGTTCTAGATTCCAAGCCCAGAAGATTACTCAGTCATAAGTCCTGCCCATTGTCAATACTCAGTGCTAAGTTGAGAAGAGAAGGGATGTTCATGGGGATATGAAGGAACAGACCTTGCGAAGTTCTCACGAAAGACACAAACCAAGACCTAAATCTCTCACTAGGTCTCCTTGACATCATTTCTTCCCCTGGTCCCTCTGGGCCTCTGAGTCACACTACCTGCTGTTTCCGGGTCCCTAGGAGTCAGCAACATCCCTTGCCCTGCCCTCATCTCTGCCAGCAGTTCCCTCCTCAAATTTTCTGTAAATTCTCAATTAGTATAATCTGTTTCTTTAGAATAATATGATATGAATGGTTCTTGGAAGTTCAAGATACTTTGGATCCCTAGAAAATCTAACTAGTTTCTATGGGGAGGTTGGGGAATAGAGGGAGTAAAAAAAAAAAATAAGACAAATATGGAAACAAGTGTCATGAACTAAGAATGACCATCATGACATGTGATTTATCTGTCACCAGTTCATTGTAGCAATGGAGAGGGGCATGTAGGAAGATATCAAGCTGGTAGTCAGGTGATTCTAGGTCCAGTCTCAGGACCAAATCAACCTCATCCTGTGACCTTTGGTAAGTCCCACAACCTCTCTGCATCACTGGGTCCTCATCAATTAAAAAAAAGTTCTACCAAATCCTCATGTATCTTATGAAGACATTTAAAAACAACTATATAAGGTTGAGAAATACATTGTATATTATGGTTGCATTATTATCACTTATTTATTATTTATTTTTGAGACAAGGTCTTGCTCTGTCACCCAGGCTGGAGTACAGTGGTGTAATCATGGCTCACTGCAGCTTTGACCTCTCAAGTTCAAGCAATCCTCCTGCCTCAGCCTCCCTCCATAGCTGGGACTACAGATGTGAACCACCATACCTGCCTAATTTTTGACATTTTTTGTAGGGATAGGGTCTCATTATGTTATCTAGGCTAGTCTCGAACTTCTAAACTCAAACAGTCCTCCCTCTATTATTACCTTATATGCAGAGGTAGAAGATAGAAAGTGAACTAAACACATATAAATGTCAGATAAATCTATATTTCTTTGCACTTTGGTTTTGCTTTAAAAATCTTAATGCAGATTTTCCTGTTAATCTTATTTTCTGTTTTAGTTTGAAACAGAAACTGTCCCTTTCCTGTCCCAAGGCCACGGTCCATGTACATCGGCAAACCCTGACCATTGCAAGCTAAGTCATGTCAACAACCTAGTTTGTATGCTTCCATGGTATTTGTTTGCTCTTCTGTTTTGTATACATGCTATTTCCCCTTGTCTGGGATCTTCTTCCATCCATGTTCTAAGCTTCCAAAGCCTACCTATCAACTAAGACTCAGTCCCATTATTGTGTTGTTATAAAGCTGCCTCTGCCTGTCTTGTCCTTCTGTCTTTTTGCAAATGCTTGCATAGATCTTCACTGACCTTAACACATTGCCCTCCCAGTGCACAGTTTTCTGACCCTCTGACTTTTCCACAAGCAGCCTGAAAGTAGAAAATCTTCATTCATTTCTTCATCAAACAAATGTTTACCAAGCACCTAAAATAATTCAGCCCCTCTCTTAGGTACTGGATCTATGCATCTCTGTATCCATAGTGTCCAGATTAGGGTCTGGCACAGGTGGCAGCTAATAACCATTTCCTGGATGCAGGAACAAAAGAATCCTCCATCGATCATTCTGTGTCAGGCATTGAGTTCTGCCTTTGACCAAAATGAACTTTTTCAGAGGAAGGAGCATGATAGAAAGGCCTCTCCCAGCCCAGTCCGGAAGCGTGGAGTCACTGACTGCTTTCTGCTACACTAGGTCTGGCTCCATTTGTCTGTTTACGGTCCACTGTGATGCTAACAAATTCCCCAAAGAAATGACCCTACAATTTCATAAACTGAAACTTTTAGAAAATGGCCCCAAGAAAAGCAAAAATATCTTAATGTTCTGACAGGAAAAGCCAGAAGGCTAATGGTTAAGAAAGAACAGAGCACATGAGCTAGAATCTGTAGCACAGTGTCCAAGGAAGAGATGTGAGAGGAAGGAAGTGTGGGGGTTGTAGACGGAGGATGATATTTATTGAGCAACAGCTGTGTGTCATAAGATCATAGATCTCCTGAGGAGCCCTGTAGGGGTTAAACACTCTTTACTCCTTCATACGGAAAAGGAACTGAGGCTCAGAGAGACAAAGCCACTTGAGCCTCTTGCCTTCGAGTTATCTGTCTTGTAGGTAGCTGAGCTGGGATTCTAACCCAGTTCTGTATGAAGCCAAAGCTTATTTATCCTGCTAGAAACAAGTGCCACTCAAGAGAAATACTGGCATCTTCAAGAGTCTTCCTGCAGTTATAAGGAATTAGAAGGGGCCAAGGGGCAGCCAAGGAAAACCTTCAAATAACTCCCTTCCTTGATTTCCTAAGGAAATTTCCTTAATTTCAATCAGCACCTGGGACAGTACCAGGGCAAGCCTTGTGGATGTCACCCTCTCTAGGATCTCTCTCTCCACCTCTCCCTAGCTTCCCCTGCTTCTTTCCTTCTTCCTCCGGCTGAGCAACCCATTCTTCAACGAAAGATGACCTCAAATTCCAATTTGTCTTCCCAATGCCAATTGACTATGGAAAGCTTTCTAAGCCACATTCTGACTTACACATTTACACAATATCAACACTGGAATGGGTCATGCGCTTAGACATCTCACATTTTAAGTAGGAGGAAACATTTGGCCAAAGGAGCAGTATGACTTGCTCTGAGACTCACAGAGTTGAAACTGATTGGTCAACTGGACCCATGTCAGGGATGCCTGCACTCTTCCCCCCGGGGGGGTCTCAGCCTGCCTCTGCTCTTTAATGCTGCCTCCCCCACTTCCCCACTTCCCCTAGGCTTCCTCCAACAACTGCATGCCAGCAGAGATAAACCCCTGCCTTCCTGCTGCCACCCCACAGAGTGATCTAATAATAAGGATCTAAGCATAATCATAACAATTAATAATAAGGTCTAAAGCAGACCCCACAGGGTGATCTAATAATGAGGATCATGAATATTTACTGAGCAGGTAACTGTGACCCGCACTATGCTAGGCAACTGTATGTATGTATACTTGTATGATAACATTTATTTTTCCCCCAGACTCTGCCTGTGAGTTAGGTAGTAATACCCTCTGAGCCTACCCATCAATGGATCTTTGGGATCCATTGGATCAGTGGATCACTAAGATCCCAAAGATATAGCTACAGAATAAACAGGATAAAGGGGAAAAAAGGTCTCCTACTGTTAGATCAGTGGTCATATAGAAGGAGCATTTGAAGCCACTTTGCTGCTCCACCATTTCTCGTGCCCTCACCTTCCTGTCTTCCAAGAGGCTATCAATGCCCTCTAGATCCTAATGCCCTCTAGGCCCTGAGGGTCCCTGAGGTCCTTCTCCTCTAAGGGGAAAGAAGTGGAGCCCCTGAGCACTGCAGATCCGACTGGGCTGTGTGCACCACATCACGGGGGAGCCTGCCACGTATCTTCAGATTGGTGGTTACTGCACAAAATCCTCCAGAATCTAGGTCCTAATTCCTTAATCTGCCCCTCTCCATATATACCCACTGTTCCAGGCATATGGAACTATTTTATATGATCCCGCAGTCAGAGAAATGAGGAGTGGTTATGTATTTACTCATATCACACAAAAACATTTTCCCTTTTGAAAAATATTTTGATTGTGAACATCACCCTTAGGAAAAAGCACATTGGTCTACACTGACCAAATTAGTGTAAACTTGGGATGTTTAGAGAGGTCACCTCACCTGCTTGAATAAGGGGAAACCATGAAGCAATGAAATTTAATATAGATAAGAGTAATTATTCCTGGAGCCTCACATTTTCATATCTTGCATGTTATTGTAAGCAAGCCTCTCACATACAATTTGAGAAGCAATACACTCTGCGTTTATGTTGTTGAGATCCCAAAGGTGCAAGTATAGAAAGAAATAAATAAAAAGGGGAAAAAACATCTCCTACTGTTTGGAGAATGGTTTCTGGGGCTTAGAATAAAACTTTCAGTAATAGCAGCATGCACGCATTCCAGAAGTGTTGAATCTTTAAAGAACTCAGGTGGAAAGCATAGTAATCAGCTCTGGAGAAGTGCCAGCTGACTTAGAAAGTGGCTCAACGGATGATGACGGAAGACACTGAAGGCATATAGGAAACTTTAAAAATTGTTTTCATAGACATATGCAAGTACAAAAGAAGTAATATAATTTTACAATAACACTTTTATTATTATTTGGAATATGCACGTCAAATGAAAGCCCAAAATGTAAACATTCTCAAGTCAGTCATTGACTGTTTCACCCACATTTTTAAAAGTTGATGCATCTGAGTTAGTCAAATAATTTTCACTGGATATGGGCATACCTAGAGCTCATGCTCTTCTCTGGACACATTCCGCCTCATGCCTCAGTGTCTTTTTCCCTGTTAATTCCCCTGCCAATGACTCCTTCTTCAAATTCTTCCCCTGCTAACTTCTGATGCACTTTATTTTATTTTTATTTATTTATTTATTTTTGAGATGGATTCTCACCCTGTCGCCCATGCTGGAATGCAATGGCATGATCTCAGCTCACTGCAACCTCTGCCTCCTGAGTTCAAGCGATTCTCCTGCCTCAGCCTCCCAAGTAGCTGGGATTACAGGCGCATACTACCACACCCAGCTAATTTGTTGTACCTTTAGTAGAGACAGGGTTTCACCATGTTGGCCAGGCAGGTCTTGAACTCCTGGCCTCATGATCCACCCGCCTTGGCCTCCCAAAGTGCTGGGATTACAGATGTCAGCCACCGCACCCGGCTCTACATGCACTTTAAAACCAGGACAAACATCTCCTTCTTCAAGAAGCCATGATAATGAAACCACGCTGGGTTAGCGAGCCCCCTCTGAGCCCACATGTGCCCTGAGCTACCCTCTCTCCTAGCACTCATCTGCTTTTTGTCTGTTGACATATCTGTTTTCCTGGCTGAACCGTGAGCCACTGGAGGTCCTGAAACACATGATATGCACTGTTGTCATCCCACAGCTCACCTTAAAATCTGACACATGTGGTAAGAAACTCAGCAGACATGCAGTATATAAAGTAATGAATGCATTGGTAATTGATTGGTAATTGATGCGTAAATGAATGAATGATTCAATGTAGAAGGTATTTTAGGAAACTTCCCTGTCCACTCAGGAAATTTCTCATAAGAACACTTCCCCATGAAAAAGGTCATAGTTTCTGAATTGTGGGTGCAACTGAATTGAGGAAGAGACTGGCTGGTATTTAGCAAGCATTTCTCTTTTCCTCCTGTGTGCCTCAGCAGACGACATGCCCCAGTCTCCCGTGTGTGACTGTCACTAGGTGTTGGTGGAAATGAATTAGCAATCTCCAGGCCTGGCCCATAAAATCCTCCCACAGGGTTCTCCACTCTCTTTTCCTTTACTTATTGTTGCACCCCAAGAATTTGGTAGAAGATTCTGAAACTAAAGGATGGAAGAGCCATGGGATTCGCACGTGACCACTGAATGGCTGTGCGGATCAGAACTCCCCACAGCAAGACTCCCATAGACCTAGTGTCCATGAGATATGAACTTTTACTGTGTTAAGCCTCCGAAATTTTGGAATCATCTGGTACCACAATGAGACTCATAATTCAAGACTGCTTAGACCTATATTGCTCTGCCGATTGAAAGTCAGTGTCTCCCGCCACTTCATTTAATGGTAAGTATTTTTTAAGTACCGATTATATGACAACTACTTCAATATAACAGTTAAGAGTCATAGAAATGGCTGGGTGCACCGGTTCTATCTTCTCTCACACCTGTAATCCCAGCACTTTGGGAGGCCGAGGCAGGTATTACAAGATCAGGAGTTCAAGACCAGCCTGGCCAACATAGTGAAACCCCATCTCTACTAAAAATATACAAAACAAAATTAGTCGGGCATGGTGGTGCATCCCTGTAGTCCCAGCTACTCGGGAGGCTGAGGCAGGAGAATCACTTGAACCCAGGAGGTCGAGGTTGCAGTGAGCTGAGATCGCACCACTGCACTCCAGCTTGGGCAACAGAGTAAGATTTCGAAAAAAAAAAAAAAGTCCTAGAACCTTTAGTCAAATGGAACGCGATGAGCTGAGAAACATGGAAGTGGATTGAAGTAACCGGAGATGCTTATAATCAATTTTTCCACGTTCTCTTTCTAACGGCAACTTGCAGCACCCACGGTTTTCTTGGACAAGCACTCACCTTGGTTCCTAGGGTTCCAGGGAGTCCAGGTGATCCACGGAGTCCCTGGAGAAATAAATAATACAAGGACAATCATGGAGCTGAGAGTGAACACTGACCCATCCACCACGTGCCAGGCTGACTGCATCCTCTGCTGGGGACCCAGAGATAGGTGAGACTCACTATGACCTGACTTGCACAAAAGAAACAGAATCTGGTTTTGAGCCACAAGGCCCTGGATATGAATTCCAACTCTGCCTCCTACTGCCTCTGTGTGGCCTTCAGGAAATCTCTTAGCCTCTCTCAGTTTGCTTTCCCATTGAAGAGCCTTATTGTATAGACTTGCACAAGTAAGGGGCAAGGCCTCTTTTCAAAGCAGGCTTTGAAACCTTCACTTCAGGCTGAAGGGCTTTGGCACTCACAGCCACAATGAAAACCATGATTCTACGTTTGGAAGTCTTGGCTGAAAGCACCAGAGTAGATCAGAAGTCCTTCTTTAAGCATACCACACTTGTCCTGAGGTGTGGGGATGTGTTTGCCTGACTGTCTGTCCATGAGATGGGAGCATCTCCAGGGCGCAGACTGTCTCATCCATCTCTGTATCCCCAGCACTGGCCCAGGCTGGCATGTGGCCAGCAGTCCATGAGGTTGTGCTGCCCTAGCCTGAACCACATTGGAGTAGACTGTTGGGCCCCCGCACCACCCCTTTCCCAACCAGGCCCATTTCATTGGCCACGGTTCAATTTCTGCAAAGTCTGGCAGTTAGATTTTTTTCCTTTTCCTTCTCTAATTTTCACCTGGTTTCTACAGGCACTGGGACCCCCGACCTTCCACTTACCGGCTCTCCATCCTTCCCTTTTCCGGGTGGCCCAGGGAGCCCAGGAGCACCAGGATCTCCCCTGGGACCAACTGGCCCTGGGCTGCCTTCTTCCCCCGCTGCACCCTGGAAAGAAAAGTAGACATTTCCCAGGGTCAATTACACTCAGCACGAAGCTTTTCTATGGGGGAGCAGCTTGAGTAGGTTTGTAGGTTTCCTGGGGCTGCCCTTATGATTTTAGAAGGCCCATGCTTTCTGGGACACAGAAAGATGGACTGTATAATGTGTGTTATGGGTTACATTGTGTCCCCCAAAATTCATGTCTTGAAGTCCTAACCCCTACTACTTCAATGCACAGATGTGATTAAAGTTAGGATGAGGTCATACTGGAGTGTGACCCTCCAATGGTCCTAATCCAATATGAGTAGCGTCTTTTAAAGAAGGAAGCATTTGGACACACACGCATAGAGGCAAGACGACACAAATACACAGGGACAAGACACCGTCAATGAGCCAAGGAGAGAGGCCTGGAACAAATGCTTCCTTCACAGCCCTCAGAAGGAGCCAGCCCTGCCAACACCTTGACTGAGGACTTCCAGCCTTCAAAACTGGGAGAAAGTACATTTTGGCTGTTTAGGCCACCCAGTTCATGATACTTTGTTACTGCAGCCTCAGTCAATCAACTCAGTGCAAAACATGGAAAAGGAAAGGATGTTAGTGACGACCTCCCACCCAGTGCGGGCAAATCTATTTCCGGTGCATCTCTTACAGATCGGCCCTCATTTCTGCTTGAACTCCTCTGGGAGCGGAGACCTCACCACCGCTCCACACTGGGCATTCCTTTGTCAGGCAGCTCTGTTATGCAACATTTCTTTATACTCAGCCTTCTCTGAAATCTTCCCAACATTGGACACTAAGTCTGTTCCCTGGAACCCTGTAGATACAATCCAATCCCTCTTACAGTTAGGTTTTCAACTATAAGAACAGAGCCTAAAGCTGCAATGGAGAGAGCAAGAGAGAGAGTGAGTGACAGTGCTAGCATGGGCACCGGGGTCGGCTTGAGGACCTGGGCTTTGAGCTTGCTCCAGGCCAGTGCTCATCTTCTCTGACGACAGGGCTCTGAACAGCCCTTGTGGCGGCCCTGACTGTGGAACACTGGGTTGAGCCCCGCGAACCAGACGGACTCCTTTCCCCAGACTGGGCTGCCCTGGGTGGAAGCTGCAATCACAGCGTTTCGAGACATTCTCAGATGGAGCAGAGGTAAGATGAGCCAAGGAAGTGCAAAGCAAGGATGGAGAGGGCCTCTCTCCAAGCCTGGAGCAGGATCAGCTTCCCTAGCCGCAGGCCAGCCCCTGGGCATGGTGTGAGAGGGAAAAAGTATGCTGTGATGTCCGGGATTTTTACCACTTTGCAGAGCCCTGGAGGTTCCTTTCCAAATCCCGGGCCCGGCCCTCAGCCGGGGCTTCTGCTCAGCCAAGGAAAGGCGTTTGGCTCCCTCTAGAGGCTGGATGTGGCAATAGCCCACTGATTTCTGGTTTCTGAACATGCACCTGTTAGTCCTCCTAAGAGGCCATCCCCTTCCAGGTTACCAATGTCCTACTTATAATGTGCCGTCCTTCAGACATGGTATAATTAAGGAATACCAGATGAATCCAGATGTTTTTCCTTTGCTTAATCTAGGCAGTCTGAAATGGCATTATCTTCTTTTCAAAAAATGAATGTTTGTACCTGTATTACATAAGGGTTGCTATTATTATTATTTATTATTATTATTAGTTGAAATGGAATCTCACTCTGTCACCCAGACTAGAGTGCAGTGATGTGATCTCAGCTCAAGGCAACCTCCGCTTCCCAGGTTCAAGCGATTCTTGTGCCTCAGCTTCCCAAGTAGCTGGGATTACAGGCATGTGCCACCATACCCAACTAATTTTTGTATTTTTAGTAGAGATGGGGTTTCACCATGTTGGCCAGGCCCGTCATGAACTCCTGACCTCAAGTGACCTGCCCGCCTTGGCCTCCGAAAGTACTGGGATTGCAGGCATGAGCCACCACGCCCGGCCCATAGGGTTATTATTAAGCCTATGATCAACACTCCAAAAACCCAAGAGAGTTTTCATAGATGTGTTGATCATTTTTCTCTGCACTAAGTTCTTTTTTTCTGGGAGACGTGTATCTTAAAATTGAACCTTCCTGCAAAAAGGCAAATGACATCTCCTCTTGTTAAATTATGCAAAAACATAAGAACTGAAGTGATTCTTTAAAAGGCACCAAGTAGATGAACTTGAACTTGAAAGAATTCATGTTAAGAAGTTTGGCCAGGTGTGTGCTAGGAGGGACCTCTGTGGACAATCCATGCCCCAATGTCGTCTCTTCCTGTCCATGGATATTAGTGTGATCTGCTCACACAGGGAGGGCAGGACACAACCACATGGTACCCTTGTCACCTGTTATCTGCTGAGTCCTTTGCGCATGACTCCCCAATTCCTCAGCTAATCCTCACAAGCTATGATCAATGTGGCATCACCCTCATTTTACAGATGAGAAAATCCAGGTTCAAAGAAGGTGCGCTTTATTTAGATCAGGTTTCTCAACCTTGGCACTATTGACCTTCAGGGAGGATCGTTCTTATAAGGGGAATGTCTTATGTGCTGTGAGGTTTTTAGCAGGTTCTCTGGTCTCTACCCACTGATGCCAGGAGCAGTTACTCCCCTTAGTGGTGACAAGAAAAAATATCTCCCTGGGTAAAAACCGCCTGTTGAGAAGCACTTTTGTCACCCTAGCTTATATCAATGCATCTAGGGCAAGAGAGCTGGCATTTGACTCAGGTCCAAATGCTGAATCATTCAAATGAGTACGTCTGATTTCCTGAGCCCTGGCTCAGTGTCACCAATTAACCTCAGAGACATTTCCTAAGGTGCTATGTCAGAGAAATGCAGAATGGAATTTAAAAGGGTGTAGATTCTCCTCCTTGGCCTCTGGGTTTTTTTTTTTAAATTGGCGTGGGAACATGTGTCTCTCTTATTAATAATTAAAATCTCAGGCTGGGTTCAGTGGCTCACACCTGTAATCCCAGCACTTTGGGAGGCCAAGGCGGGTGGATCACTTGAGTCCAGGAGTTTGAGACCAGCCTGAGCAACATGGTAAAACCCCGTCTCTGCAAAAAATACAAAAATTAGCCAGGCATGGTGGTGCACACCTGTAATCCCAGCTACTCAGGAGGCTGAGGCATGAGAATTGCTTGAACCCGGGAGGCAGAGGTTGTAGTGAGTGGAAATCACACCACTGCACTCCAGCCTCAGTGGCAGAGTGAGACCCTGTCTCAAGAAAAAAAATCTCATAGCTTTGGAAGGTTTACGTGTGTGAGCATAGGTGTAGAATGGATAAGTTGGTGCACTGAATTGAGAGAAAACAGGATTTGGAGTCAGACAGACCTAGCTCTGTAGTTCATTTGCTATGAGACGCAGGGCAAACTAGTTAACTTCACAGAGCCTCAGTCTCCACATCTGTCGAATGGGCACTTGTCTGATTCTCAGGTCTGTTGTAAGGAATAAATGAGCCAATGGGATGGCACGGTCTTCCTCTCCCTCCTACTTAGTAAACCCCTTCTGATTGCTGGTTCCTAAACCAGGCCCGAGCAGAGTGAGCTGCTCCTTCAGTGCCTGTAAGAAGTTAAGGATATTCGCTTGTGTGCTGAGAGATCATATTGGTCTTACCTTCTCACCACGCTCCCCATCTTTCCCAGGGGGGCCTCTGAGGCCAGGAACACCCTGTGGCAAGGAAGATTACGGACATGGTGAATTTAAAGATGACTGGTCACTCTTGGTGGCTCGTGACCCCCAGGGAAGAATCATCAGGTCCCCCTGAAGTCAACGACTACAGCTCCCACCCAATTCCCATCCTTTATTTAAATTCCCCAAAGCTCCACCTCCTCCCTGCCCATGACTGCTGCTCTCCCGGGGGGGCCTGGCCTTGTAAGAGTGCACATCAGAGCTCTTAACAGCAGGCATGGTCTGCTAGAAGCTTTGCCGCCTGCTCTGGGCTGTGAACTCTCAGAAGGCATGGCCTGGCACAGTGAACACTCTGGGAAGATGAGGATGGCCTTAAGAACCCAGCCTTAGCATTGGGGCATCTGCTCCAACAGTGTCTTTGGAGTCCCCCAAAGGTTGACTTTGAGACATGGTTTAAGTGCAAGTGTCCCATGGATGCAATAGTAGGGAAACAGAGAAGCAAAAAGGGGAGAATACTCATGCCTGTAATCCCAGCACTCTGCGAGGCCAAGGCGGACGGATCACTTGAGGTCAGGAGTTCAAGACCAGCCTGGCCAACATGGTGAAACCCCATCTCCACTAAAATACAAAAATTAGCTGGGCATGGAAGCACGCCCCTGTAATCCCAGCTACTTGGGAAGCTGAGGCAGGAGAATCACTTGAACCCAGGAGGCGGAGGTTGTAGTGAGCCAAGATCATGCCACTGCACCCCAGCCTGGGTGACAGAGCTAAACTCCACCTCAAAAAAGAAAAATAAAAATAAATAAAGCAGGGGAGAACAGGCAGCAAGAAATACACTTGCTGGCCACTGGAGCTCTGTCCTGCTGTGACTCTGGGATCCTGTGCAGGACGTACCCTCAGAGCGACGACAGCTGAGGACAAGCGATCTGAGCTATTCTGCTGGTGGTGCTGCTGGCCAACCATCACGTGGCTCAACAACATACTCTTTAGAGGCCAGAGAAGACTCCCAGCCAGAAGAATGCAGGCTGGGCTGAAGGAAGCCTCCATGTAAAATAATAATATTCCTCCAGCAGGGTTGCTGTGTGGATTAAATGAATGAACACATATTCCTCCAGCAAGGTTGCTGTGCAGAGTAAATGAATGAACACATGTAATGTGCTTAGTACCATGCCTAGCATGTATAAAGGCTCAGTCCTCTAAGCTACTATGCTTATTACCTACAAAGGCTTGATGAAGAAACAAGACTGACCTAAACCTATTGTAGGGAAAAATGCTTTGTTGCCCTTGACTAGATGTCATGGAGTGTTTTGTTGAACAATGTTCAAGTCTAAATTGGTGTTTATGGTGAATCTTAAAGCTGGTCCTTTAGCGGACACCTTGGGCCTCGACATGGAAAAGGCAGAATCTCATCAGGCCAAAAAAGATGCAACCCTAAAGGTGAAGCAGCCAAGCTATTGTCTCCATTTTGCAGATGAACTAGCCGAGACCACAAGGAGGGGCTTGCCAAGATGGTCATGTCAATTAATAAAAGAGCTGGATTCGAATCCAGGTCTCCCAATAGCCGTCAGGGGACCTTTGACTTCTTTAGGTTCATTTTCTTTCTTCTGAAGCAAACTAGGGTGTTGATTCCAACACCAGTGAAATGTACAGACTTTCTGCAGATGCCAACAGCTGCATTTACCCTCTGGATAGCTGACGAGTTGCCTAGGGCTCAGGTGTGTGAACTTTCTGGGTGGTCTATGTCAGGACAGCAGTGTCTCCATCTGGAAAATGGGAGTAAGGATCCTCCCCTTACTCCCATGTATCCTACGCCTCTGGCTTTTGGGGAGGATACATTAACTAGCTTGGTGGCTGGGCCGTGCATATGCCCTGTCCCAATTACTCACCACACTTCCTGGAGGGCCACTGGGACCGGGGGGACCGACATGTCCAGGAGCACCCTGTTCAGAGACAGAAGTTTAGAAAGGCCAAACGCACTGATTAGAAGTAGTTGCCCCAACTCTCTCTGCAAGCCTCCCTCATACTCAATTCACCGCGATGTGCTGGAACTGCTGCTGACCTGACAGCCCCTGCAGACGTGAACCTCCTCTCCGGAGGGCCGTGGTGTCCCAAGCACCAAGCCTCAGGTGAGTGGGCGTCTGGCACAGAGGTGAGAGGCAGGAGGGCAGGAGGACTCTGGAAGTTCCTTAGAGCTAAGGCACAGGGGTGTGGAGGAGCCTGGGTGTGGGCAGAGAAGGGCTGGGACCTAACCACAGAAGAGGATCTCAGGTGAGGTTTGGCCTTATCCTAAGTGCATGAGGAAAAGGAAACATTGAAAATGGAACGGTTCAGATCTCAGTTGCATATGTGTGTGTATGTGTGCACGTGCGTGTGTGCATGTTTGTGGACATGTATGTGTGTGTGCGTGTGTGCATGTTTGTGGAGGTGTGTGTATGCACGTGCATGTGTGCATGTTTGTGGAGGTGTGTGTATGTGTGCACGTCCGTGTGTGCATGTTTGTGAAGGTGTATGGGTGTACGTCCGTGTGTGCATGTTTGTGGAGGTGTATGCATACGCGTGCATTTGTGAAGGTGTGTGTGTGCGTGTGTGCATGTTTGTGGAGGTGTGTATATGTGTACACGTGTGTGTGTGCATGTTTGTGGAGGGGTATGTGTGTACGTGTGTGCATGTTTGTGGAGGTGTGTATATGTGTACATGTGCGTGTGCATGTTTGTGGAGGTGTATGTGTGTACGTGTGTGTGTATGTGGAGGTGTATGTGTGGAGGTGTGTGTGCACGTGCATGTGTGCATGTTGTGGGAGTGTGTGCATGTTTGTGGACGTGTGTATGTGTGCACGTGTGTGCGTGTTTGTGGACGTGTGTGTGCCTGTGTGCATGTTTGTGGATGTGTGTGCATGTGTGCATGTTTGTGGACGTGTGTGTGCATGCGCATGCGTGTGTGCATGTTTGTGGATGTGTGTGTATGTGTGCGTGTGTGCATGTTTGTGGAGGTGTGCGTGTGTGTGCGTGTGTGCATGTTTGTGGAGGTGTGTGTGTACGTGCACATGCGAGTATGTTTGTGGAGGTGTGTGTGCACGCCTGCGTGAGTGCATGTTTGTGGAGATGTGTGTGCGTGCATGCGCATGCGTGTGTGCATGTTTGTGGAGGTGTGTCTGCGTGTGCATGTGTGTATGTTTCTGGAGGTGAGTGTGCACGCCTGCATGTGTGCATGTTTGTGGAGATGTGTGCGTGCGTGTGTGCATGTTTGTGGAGGTGTGTGTGTGTGCGTGCATGTTTGTGGAGGTGTGCGTGTGTGCACATGCGTGTGTGCATGTTTGTGGGTGTGTGTGTGTGTTGGCTTTGACTGGAAAATCAGGTAAGAAGTGGATTTGAACTAGAACTTGACGGCTGGGCAATGATCCATGAAAGGAGATGTGGGTGAGGACATTCCAGGTGGGTCAACATTATGGGCGCGGGGAAACAGGGAACTCTCACGGCCCTCGAGGCTGCCCATGTTTCTTCCAGGCCTCGTTCCCCACTGTCCCTGGGTTTTGTGCATCTCCAGGGTCAGGACTCATGGAAAACACTCGCAGCCTCCTCCTTGCCTACACTCTGCTTCCATTCCCCTCCAGGGCGGGCTGGAACCAGGGCTCTCTCCACAAGCAGGGAGGAGCTGCTGTCTGTCCCCGCTGTGGCATCCACACTGGTCACTACCTTGGCAGACCCAGTTCTGACCTGACCATACGCATGGTGGCCTGGTCATATCAGCACCCTCTAGCTGGTACAGGCCACCTGGTGGTGGTGCTAGGAGCAGACCAGACGTGTGCTGCTGCTGCTCCTCTTGCCACCACCACTCCCGAGAGACCCAGGGATGAGTCAGCCCGTCCTGCCTCCCACCAGCTCCACAGTCCAGCCTGAGCTCTCTGGCTCCGCACCATGAGACAGAGCCCGAATGAGCTCCAGGAACAAGTGCCAGCCCCACGGGGATCAAATACACCCTGGATCTGGCCCCAAGGATGGGTGAGCCAGGAGCAGCTGAGAAGTGTGCATAGAGATGTCTGTGTGTTTTCCTGGCTGCATCTGTGTGTTTGGGGCTGTGTGTGTGTGTGTGTGTGTGTGTACATGTGTGCATGCATGTATTATAGGATGTGTGTTCTCTGGTTTGTAGAGTACGTGTACGTGGTTGTGCATGTAAGCACACTTCTTGGAGTAACAACCTCACCTGCGAGGGGAGGTCTGTGTGTGTCTCATCCACATGTGCATAGAAAGAGATTTCTTTCATTCGCTGGGCATGTGGACAAAGTCAAGAAATGCTACGAAGGTGGTGGAGGCCAGAACCTCTCTCCGTGCGGACTCCAACCAACCACTCAAGTGTGGGTGAACCTTCTGGGCCACGTCCTCCTAGCTAGCCCAGAGCTGTGAGCCATAGAGCAGAGCAGACACTGGGCAGGGCCTCCCTCCGGGGCTCCCCCACGAGGCAGGCCGATCACAGGGACTCACGGGGTTTCCAGCTGCTCCAGGAGCCCCATGTGCACCTTCCTGTCCCTTGGCACCCTAAACAGGAAATAAAAGAGGGGCGGGGGTAAGACACCCTCAGTGATGCTGTTTCCCCTCACAGCAGGGAGGTCTCCGGAATACCGTGCTCATCAGAAGCATTATTCCAAACTGAAGGGGCCCGGGAGCACCGTCTAAAAGGTGAAGAAAATCACTACTTCCTGGCCCTCTGTTGGAGATGGTCATATCGCGATTTCATTCCATCCTCACCACCTACCCAGGGTATAGGGGTCAGCACCGACCCTCTGTAGAAATGTCGCTCAGAGGGGCTCACACAGCCAGGCAGGGTCCCCAGTCACCCCAGCAGGATCTCCTACCATAGCACAGAGTCTCCCAGAGAACCGAGATCCAGTGCAGAGGCGAACACCAAGCAAAATGACAAAATCAAAGCACTAACATGTACCAGGTGTCACTTAAACCAGCACTGCCACTCCATGGCTGGGATCCATTTCCTGTTCTGCAAATCCTCTGGGAACCAAGGTGCCCCCTATGTGCAGAGGCCCTTGCTCTCCAGATACCGCTGAGCAGGAGAAGGGAGAGCACGGCAGAAACCTGCAGCTCACCTACACCAACCCTTCAGTGACAGAGTAGGGACATCCAGGGGTACAGAGGTGGGGCCTGGCCCCATGGCTGTGTCTGGGGCGTTTAGTGAGGGCCACTCAGCCTCTGCAGCACATTGGGGCTGCTCTGCCCAGCGTCTACTCCCAAAATGCCAGGGGAGAGAACTGGGGAGGGTGGCCTGGAGCGAGAGAGTATGGCTGGGATCTCCAAGTCTCTGAGCCAGCAGGGGAAGGGATGGTTTTCTTACCGGTGGTCCAGCGGGTCCCCGAGGCCCCAATTCTCCAGGACGGCCCTGCAGTCCCTGTAAGCACACAAGTTGCCATGAACCAGCTCATCCTCCTGGTTCTGAGCAGATGGGCGGATGGGGCAGGGACGTTGCAATGGGTATAATTTGAGATCCAAGGAGGGGACGTAGCTAGCGTCCTGAGGAGAAGAAAGGGCTGCCTCCCATTCAGTGTGGCTCCTGGGTGTGCAATGCACGGTGCAGATCTACAGCTGGTCAGCCTTTGGAGTCCGGGTCTCCAGGTAACCAGCCCTGCGGGGGAAGGGGACACAAGAGACTCACCGGTTCCCCAGGCAGGCCTGGATCGCCCTTCTCTCCTTTGGGCCCTTGTTCTCCCTGTTGGTGAGAAGCACAGGGTAGAGTGGACTTCAGGGAGAACTGCCCCCTCGTCACAGGGTACATGTCCCCAGCTCCGGACACACAGGCCACCTCCAGTCCTGTGTATCACCTGATAGGTCCCCACCCCCAAAGGCTGTTCCCTCTGCCTGGGGGTTCTTCCCTCCTACTCCCCAGGACTGATTCTGACTCATCTTTCAGGTCGGGAATCACTTCTTCCGGGAAGCTGAACCCCAAAATGGGCCCAACCCTCCTGTTACAGCAGGTCAGTGTACTGTGCCTTTCTCCTCCTGAGCCCTGTTATGGCCGCAGTTTTACACTTAGTTGTGTGTTTTGATTCATGTCCCCTCCAGCTCAGAGCCTGGCACGTGGTAGATCATCAGTGAATGATGGAAAGAGTTTTGAGAGGAGGAAGGGTCTTTAAGGGCCCCTGGCCCAAACACTATTTTTTCTCCCTCTCTTTCTCTCTCTCCCTCCCTTCCTCTCTCTCTTTCTAGTAGAGATGGGGTCTCATTATACTGCCCAGACCTTTCTTGAAATCCTGGGCTCAAGCGATCCTCCCTGCACAGCCTCCTGTGTACCTGCCTTCTGGAACTACAGGTCCTCACCATCGTGCCTGGCTCCAACCCCTTTCTAGATAGAGAAGCTGGGGAGGGGTGCTTAACTAAGGGAACCCAGACCTTTGGGGACAGACTGGGGGTTGAACCCTAGACTCTGGGTGGTCAGAATGGTGTGTCTAACTTTTGCTGAAGAAAGGATGAGACACAGGCTGGACAGGCAGTACCCTGGGTGGGCCCAGTATGGAATGATCCAAGATGGGGCAGGCTCACTTCCAGGGAGCCACATCCAGGGTGCCCAACACATCTCCCAGGAGGGTTGAAGGGACATGTGATCCTCAGCCTGCAATTCATATGGAACAAGGAGAAGATGAGCAGATGGGGGACTACAGTGAGGACAGCTTTCCAAGGGCTCAAGGGCGTATCTTTCCACAGCTGAAGGGCCACTGTGCAGGAGAGGAGTGGGGCCAGTGGACCAGTGTGGACACAGTCTCAGCCTCAGACTCATACAGCCTGTCTTGGGAGCCCTGGCCCTCTAACTTATTGGCCATATAAACTTGGGCAAAGTAGTTACCCATACGGACCCCATATGACTTTTGCAGTTTCCATATCTGCAAAATAAAGAGGTGGTCCCCTTTTCACATAGGGTGAAGGTCAATGGTACAGAGAAGGTGCAGCAGAGGCAAGACATCAAAGAGAAACAGCACAGGTTTGCAGAGTTCTCCAGGACGGCAGATAACAACCAGAGCACGTGTACCCAGAAAGGCAGGATGCAACCCTTCTCAAGGAGCAGAACCTGCTACTGTCCCAAATCCCCACAGCCTGCTTAGGGGGACATCGGGCTCCCCTGCCACAGATAAGCCCAAGGAGAGCTGGGATGAGCATCTGCCTTGGGTGTAGAAGGGAGTCCTGCATGGATGAGGTGTTTGCAAGACACGGCTTTAGAGAGCAGTAGATGAAGGGAGGACCCTGGATGCATCTGGAAGAAAGAGTCTAATGTCTACATTAGAGAACCTGAGGTTGGCTAGTTCTAACCTTTACTTGGTGGAGAAATCAGCATAGAAAGACACTATCTACTAAGGGTTTCATGCTACTTTCTCTCTCTATGCCTCTGCAAATGTTAGAGGCCTTGCAGCCATGGTTTCTACCTGCCCTCCCTTCCCAAGCCTCTCTCTGATACGGCAGTTGGAGACCGCATGGCCTGCGGCTGTCTTCCTCACTCAGCATCACCTATTGCATGGAACCGACATGGTCTACCTCGTAGAGCTGTGACCTGGATTCAGTGAGATTGCGTTTGCAAAGTGTTTCACAGTGACCAATACAGAGGAGGTTTCAACGGATGCCAGCTCATTCCTCTGCCTAGAATCTCCATTGCCATTGAGCTCAGAAGGAGACATGTCTAGCCCCATTCACCACAGACAATAATACCATTATTTCTAGCATGTTTTCCTCCTAGAAAACTACCCATGGTGGGGATTTGCAAGTCTTTTTCTGGTCCTCCAGTCATTGGCAACACAATTCATAAAGACAAAAGGGCTTATGGGATTGTTTCAGGAGACACACAGGGAAGACATTTGTACAGTCTTCTTCCAGTGTTGGTGAACGGGACTGCAGTGGCAGGAAGACAAAGTGAGGACCTACAGAGGGTCAGAAAGGGCCAGAGAAGGACTCCAGATGCTCAAGAGATTCCTGCCCCAGAGCCTAGGAGTCAGGAGGCAGCACCTTCCCTCCAGGGGCCCCCTGGAAAGGCTCTGTCAGTAGCTGTTGAATGTGTAAGTTTGGCTGGCTTCCATCTCCTCCCCACTGCCCCCTGGTGACCTCAGCCAAGTTAAACACCATCTCTGGGACTCATGATCATCTCTGCAGGCTTTGGTCATTGCCTGGGCATCCTGAAGCCTCCTTAGCAGGGTGAGGGGGTAGAATCAGGCCGGTTGGACAGAGCCTTCCTAAGATAACTGCTTTGGAACAACTGATGAGCCTCAAGTTACAAAACCCTGCTTGAGCTCTCCACTGTAACTTCCCCAAGCACCAAGCTGCCTGTCCCTCCTTCCTCCAGCAAAGGTTCTGACATCTGCAGACCCCAGGGATATGCACACCATCAAACAGCCTGCTCTGTCCTCTGCAAACCACCATCACCCTGTCACCTCATCAGGTGCAGCCACCAGCCATCCCCAGGAGCCTCCTCAGTCCCAGAGAGGGTGACAAAATGAGTCGGGCTTCTCCCTCCACCCCCTCATCTCCTTTCCATTCTCTTCCTTCATTATGCGGCAGACCTTAACACCCCTCTAAATTGCTCTCTCCCCAGCCTCTTCCTGCACTGCAGGGGCTCAAAGGCATGTGCCTGAGCAGAGCAGGGAGAAGTCAAACAGAATAACACTTTCCAAATCCATCAATACAAACATGGGTTGCCATGGCGACGAAACCAGTCCCGGGGAGACTCAGGCAATTGCCCACAATGAAACTTTTTTTTTCCATAGACATAATTTCCTTGTTTGCATCTGAGAGTGCTTCCTGGCTCCCAGGCTCCCGCAGCAATGCAGAGCCTGCAGGAAGGATGTCAGTGCTGGGACTCAAGGTGGAGGGCGGCACAGGCCCCTCATGTGCCTTCCCAGTGGAATGCTCTGGAAGTTGTGTTTTTACAGAGCAATTCCTTTAAGGAGAGGCTGGACATGTAGGCTTGTCTCAACCCTGAGGGGCTCAGGGTGGACCTGAGGGAGGGAGGCCCACAGATGTCAGGGGCAGGGGGAGGCAATACATGGAGGTGGTCCAGGAAAGGCAGGCGACCAGTGGAAGGGACAGGCAGTGTGATGGGAAGCCCCTTGCACAGGACAGCCAGCTGGAACTGAAGCAACAGCGGTACAGACGCTCCATCCAGTGCGCTATGGCTGACACACTAGCCCCTAATTCCTATCTCGCTGGTAGGGCCTTCTTGGCAAGTTCCCTAGCACCTCTGAGCTGCAGGACCATCACCTGTAAGATGGACACAGGTGCCACTCCCTCAAGGCTATTAGGAGGCTTGGTTGCAGCAGTGCCAGGAAAACGCCCGGAGCTGAGCTGCTGCATGGGGTGCTCTGTCCTTCCAAGCCCCTCTCTGGGAGAGCAGGTGAGAAGACAGGGTGGCAGAAAGGTAAGGGAGTTCCTCATGCAGTGAGCGACAGCCCTACAGGTGAGGGAGGTGCTGCCTCCTCATGCAGTGAGTGCTGCCATGCAGGTGAGAGAGGTGCTGTGTCCCTCATGCAGTGAGTACCTGCCATGCAGGTGAGAGAGGTGCGGTGTTCCTCATGCAGTGAGTACCCGCCCTGCAGGTGAGAGAGGTGTGGTGTCCTCATGCAGTGAGTACCCGCCCTGCAGGTGAGGGAGGTGCTGTGTCCTCATGCAGTGAGTGCCTGTCTCTGCCAGAGCGGAGCAGAGTTCTAAATGTTTTATGTAAAGTGCAAATATCCTGTTATTTGCATTTAATCCTGAAGGTGTATTTTTATTGTCCCAATTTTATAATTGAGAAAACTAGGTCTCAGCGAAGAAACAGAAGGAACATTTTCCAGGACAGGTGGGCAGTGAGGCAGTGCCCTCTAGTGGTTGACAGCTCAGTGACAAGAGGGCTCCTTTAACATCAGGGCCTTCTCTCCCTTCAGGAAAGGCTCACAGCCAGAGCCCTGTGCACCTGCTCTTTCCCGCAGACGCCTCTCACCCACTTCTCCCTAAGTCCGTGCTGCCCTAGGATGCCCCCATCTCCCCATTATGCTTCCCAAGCACAAAATCCTTCCTTCTCCTGCAGTGATTTTAGCACCTGACTCAGTCTGTCTACCTGCTTCCTTCTTTTGCATCACACGCAGGATTCTTTTAAGCTTTTAAAATGGAATCGACTTAATATTGAATAAATGAAGATAGCAACAGCTGAAATGGACATCTACCTCAGCCTCTCAGCTGTCCCGCAGGTCAAGCCCTAATAGCAGAAGGACTGCATCAAAAGCAGCAAAAGAAACAATGGCATGTTTTCTGACTTCAGCCAACAGCATAAAGAGATCCTGAAAACACCTATTTTCTGAAGAGCCATTCATGAAAAGAGAGGAAAAAGGTTTCTAGACATTGCAGTGCTAAGCTTTATTTCCTGCCAAGTGTTTTTTTTGTGTGGAAGTAGCCAGCATCACTCTCTGTCCATCTGGCACACCCCAGGCTACAACTCAGGTTCCAGTCCACAGAACAGCCTGAGAATGGGGTCCCCTCTTGACACCCCTATCTCTGGTCTCCTTCACTGCCAGCATCCATGGGGAACATCTTTGCCTCTCTCTGACTCTCATGTTCTGGCATCTCAAATAATTCTGTTCTCCTCAAAACCACCAGCTACTCTCTGTGTTACTGAAGAATTAACTTTTCCCAGAGAGGCCTGGCCTTTGCTCTTAGCTATGAGAGGTGACTTCTAGGCCCCTGGAATGTCCTACCTGACCCTGGAGCCAGCTCCCTGCAAGGCCCTTTCTCCACCTGTTTTCAGGACAAGCCCAGCAGCCCAGATCCCTGACAGTGATAAACGCGATGGGGCTGAGTCCTCACCCCACCCAGTCCAGGCTCCCAGGCCACACTGGACATTGCCCTCCAGGCCAAGGCACGCTGGGCACCCCGAGGCACTGCTGCTACTTACGGGCATCCGTGGATGTGGTGTAAACAGGGATGTCTGAAAAGGAAACCGCAGAGATTAGAAAGATGGGCATCAAGGAACCCAGTGTTTCATTTTTAAAACCTGCCTTGGAGAGATTTACAAGTGAAAGAATACAGCCCCAAAGCTGCCTGGAACGATTATTGGTTTTGACAATTAGATTCACATCTTTCTTTAAAATCCCTGGCTATTTATTTATTAAGGCAGAAATGCATAGTGGTTAGATTCCGGAGCCCTGGAGGCACAAGACCTGAGCTCCAAACCCTGTGTGACCTTGGACATGTCTCCTCAGCTTCTATGTCCCCATCGGTAAAACGGGAAAGAAACATTCTTCCCTGCAGGTGTCCATAAGAGCTCTGCCAGGACACTGGATTCATGTCACAATGTCTCCTTTTCACTACTGCCATCTGCTGGGCATCAGGCAGGGATGCAGGTGCGTAGTAGACAAGGTTGGGGAGAGTAGGAGAGGAGGGGAAATCCCTGCTTGACAGCGCCCAGGCTACAAAGACTCTGGCGGACTGGCCCCTGCAGGCTCCTTCAGCCTGGCCACCCCCACCTAGGCTGTGTTTAAGGCTAGGTCGGGCGCGGTGGCTCACGCCTGAAATCCCAGCACTTTGGGAGGCCAAGGCGGGCGGATCACGAGGTCAGGAGATTGAGACCGCCCTGGCTAACACGTTGAAACCCAGTCTCTACTAAAAAATACAAAAAATTGTATTTTTTGTCCGGCGTGATGCCGGACGCCTGTAGTCCCAGCTACTCGGGAGGCTGAGGCAGGAGAATGGCAAGAACCCAGGAGGCGGAGCTTGCAGTGAGCCCAGATCGCGCCACTGCACTCCAGCCTGGGCGACAGAGCGAGACTCCGTCTCAAAAAAAAAAAAAAAAAAAAAGGCTTCCCAGGTGTCATGCTTTCTCCAGCTTCAAAGCTTTTGCAAATACTGTTCCCCTTGCCTGGAACATACTCTCCTCTCCCTTTCTATGACTAAGGTCATATGGAGACCTGCAGGTGTCTTTTAAATGTCGTGTCTTCACGGATCCCTCTTCCCTCTCCACCATGCAAATATAATTTGGGTCCCCATGTTATTCTTGTTGATGCATCTTGTTCTTTTCCTGGATGACATTTACTATAATTTGCAATGTAGCTATATCTTTGCCACTGTAGGGTTAGTTTATCTTCTTGACTAGGCTACAAGCCCTGACAGATCTGATCCATGCAGATGCCTGGGTCCCAGCATGGGCCCGAAAGAAGCAGTAAATGGACAAAAAACATCATAGATAATGGTCCTAAACCACAATACATTAAAAAAAGATGGAAAAAAGTAGCTTCCTATATCTTGCCCTCCATGTCCCCAACCCCTGTCCCTTTTCCAGAAGGCACTGTTTTTCAGTTTACCATATTTTTAACTGTTTCCTATATATTTCCACACAATTATAAATGTTTAGAAATATATAACTTTGTGCAAGTTATACAAATAGTAACAGCGACTATAGATGATTACTTACAGCCATTGAGAGGCCTTCACTCATGTGGTCTCACAATAACTCTAAGAGGTGGACTATCTGTTTCTGTCCTGCCTTATGGATAAGAAAATTGGAGGACACAGAAGTAAACCACAGAATGAAGTTCAAGCTGCTAGTGAATGTCAGGACAGAAACTGGCGTCCACATAGGTGGCCTGGGGAGCCTGTGTTCTTATCTTTCAATATGCAGTGATTGACTAATAGATTTTTTCTACTTAATTTGCCTAGTTCCACTTAATTTGAGTATCACTATCTTTTCAAGACCATACACATATTGTACACATATTAATTTGTAGAATTCCATGATACAGATATTTTGTGATTCACTTAACTTTGTGCTTATGATCATGTGGTCTGTTCTAATTTTTTATTGTCATAAGTGATACTACAATGTACATCCTTATACATGCTTTTAAAAATGCACACATACAAATATTTCTGCAGGATAAATGCCTAGACATGGAATATCTAAGCTTAGGGGCAGGCACTTTGTGATATATTGGTACTGCCAAGTAACTTCTCAAATAGGTGTGTCCAATCTGTTCTACCACCAAAAAGGTATGAGACTGCTTGCTGCCCTGCACCCCTGCCAATGCTGTAGGTTATCAATCTTAAACAAAAATTTGATATGACTAATTCCGACTCTAAAGTTGTGATCCCAATTTCTTCCAACACCCTTATGGAATGTCTGAGTCTCATTTTGATGAGCATTGCTGGGGAGGAGACAGAGCTGTGGAATAATGATTTCAGTTTGATGAAAAGCACAGAGTAAGATTCTTTGCCACACTACAAATGGGATTTCTGAGTGCACAGGCTCTCTCCTCTCCTGGCATCCCCTGCAAGGGCTAGTAACTGGCCAACTCCTGATACATGTTTAGGGTCAGGGCCAGCCCAAGAAGCCATGTGCAAACTTCCCTGAAATCAGCTGGTCAAAACAGAGGATCTCAAGATGAGGAAGAAACATTAAAATGGAAAAAAAAAAAAAAAAAAAGAAAAAGAAAAATGTGCTCCCATTATACAGTTCTTGGGAGTAAGATAAATAATAATAATAGCAATTTTTAAATTTTTTAATATTTGTAATGCACCAGAAACTCTGCCAAATATTTTGTAGTTTCAATTAACTTTCACTCCACATGTACAAGATAGCTGGGTATAATATTTTCTAACAGATGAGAAAACTGACTTTGTTAGACCATAACTACGACCACAATGCTGGTGAATGACAGAGCTGGGAGCCAGGTCTTCATGCCCTCAAAGCCCACACTCTTACTGATACTCAATACCAACTCACCATGCCCACCCTAACACGTATAGAGGGCCAATGAATGAAGCCCAGTTCCTGGGTCATGGTAGTGCAGTCTTACGCTGGGCAAACTGCTTCTTGTCTCTGGAGCTCAGTTTCCCCATATGTGACAGGCAGATATGTATTCTCAGTATCTAGCACCCATTCTGATAAATAATTGGCTTTTGCTGAATAAATCAATAAGCATAGGATGGTTCTTAGAGAAGTGTATATATTTTTGGTTTGTAGGACCTAGGAATAGGCCTAGCTATTGGCAAACTCCAATAGGGGAGATATTTAAAACTAAGTAGTGGCAGTTGCTGGAGGGGGAGTACGAATCCCAATATAGGAATTCAGAGGAGAAAGAATTAGAAGCGGAGTAACTTACAGTTCCAGGTAACCCGGGAGGGCCTGCAGGACCAGCTTCACCCTAGATGGAGAAATGGAAAATCCATGACCATTAATCTTCCTCCCAACTCTGCTTATGCTGCAACAGATCAGCTAACACTATCTTCCCCAGACAACAGAAGGTGTTGTCTTCTGCAGGGTGCAGGTAGGTGCACCCTGCACCTACCTTGATAGATACATACATACATAATTACATATGTACATTCCAAATTATAAACTATTTCAGACATATAAAAACATTGTTTTCAGAAGTATCCATATTGATATGTGTAGTGGTAGATCATTTATATCACTATATACTATTCTATTGTGTAAATGGTAATAAAGTGAAGGGGGATCCAAGATGGCTGAATAGGAACAGCTCCAGTCTACAGCTCCCAGTGTGAGTAATGCAGAAGACAGGTGATTTATGCATTCCAGCTGAGGTACCAGGTTCATCTCACTGGGGCTTGTTGGACAGTGTGTGCAGCCCACGGAGTGTGAGCCAAAGCAGGGCAGGGCATCGCCTCACCAAGGAGGCACAAAGAGTTGGGGAATTCCCTTCCCTAGCCAAGGGAACCTGTGACAGATGGTAACTGGAAAATTGGGACACTCCGACCCTAATACTGTGCTTTTCCAACAGTCTTAGCAAACGGCACACCAGAAGAATATATCCCGCACCTGGCTCAGAAGGTCCCATGTCCACAGAGCCTCGCTCACTGCTAGCGCAGCAGTCTGAGATCAAACTGCAAGGTGGCAGCGAGGCTGGGGGAGGGGCGCCCGCCATTGCTGAGGTTTGAGTAGGTAAACAAAGCAGCCGGGAGGCTCGAACTGGGTGGAGCCAACCACAGCTTAAGGAGGCCTGCCTGCCTCTATAGACTCCACCTCTGGGGGCAGGGCATAGCTGAACAAAAGGCAGCAGAAACTTCTGAAGACTTAAATGTCCCTGTTTGACAGCTTTGAAGAGAGTAGTGGTTCTCCCAGCACGGAGTTTGAGATCTAAGAACAGACAGACTGCCTCCTCAAGTGGGTCCCTAAACCCCAAGTAGCCTAACTGGGAGACACCTCCCAGTAGGGGCCAACTGAAATCTCATACAGCCAGGTGCCCCTCTGAGACGAAGCTTCCAGAGGAAGGATCAGGCAGCAACATTTGCTGTTGTGCAATATTTGCTGTTCTGCAGCCTCCGCTGCTGATACCCAGGCAAACAGCGTCTGGAGTGGACTTCCAGAAAACTTCAACAGACCTGCAGCTGAGGGTCCTGACTATTAGAAGGAAAACTAACAAACAGAAAGGACATCCACACCAACCCCATCTGTACATCACCATCATCAAAGACCAAAGGTAGATAAAACCACAAAGATGGGGAGAAACCAGAGCAGAAAAGCTGAAAATTCTAAAAATCAGAGCGCCTCTTCTCCTCCAAAGGAATGCAGCTCCTCGCCAGCAATGGAACAAAGCTGGATCGAGAATGACTTTGATGAGTTGATAGAAGTAGGCTTCAGATGATCGGTAATAACAAACTTCACTGAGCTAAAGGAGGATGTTCGAACCCATCGCAAAGAAGCTAAAAACCTTGAAAAAAGATTAGACGAATGGCTAACTAGAATAAACAGCATAGAGAAGACCTCAAATGACCTGATGGAGCTGAAAACCATGGCATGAGAACTACGTGATGCATGCCCAAGCTTCAGTAGCTGATTCAATCAAGTGGAAGAAAGGGTATCAATGATTGAAGATCAAATGAATGAAATGAAGCGAGAAGAGAAGTTTAGAGAAAAAAAGAGTAAAGACAAATGAACAAAGCCTCCAGAAAATATGGGACTATGTGAAAAGACCAAATCTACACCTGATTGGTGTACCTGAAAGTGACGGGGAGAATGGAACCAAGTTGGAAAAGACTCTTCAGGATATTATCCAGGAGAACTTCCCCAACTTAGCGAGGCAGGCCAATGTTCAAATTCAGGAAATACAGAGAACACCACAAAGATACTCCTCGAGAAGAGCAACTCCAAGACACATAATTGTCAGATTCACCAAAGTTGAAATGAAGGAAAAAATGTTAAGGGCAGCCAGAGGGAAAGGTCGGTTTACCACAAAGGGAAGCTCATCAGACTAACAGCGGATCTCTCAGCAGAAACTCTACAAGCCAAAAGAGAGTAGGGGCCAATATTCAACATTCTTAAAGAAAAGAATTTTCAACCCAGAATTTCATATCCAGCCAAACTAAGCTTCATAAGTGAAGGAGAAATAAAATCCTTTACAGACAAGCAAATGCTGAGAGATTTTGTCAACACCAGGCCTGCCTTATGAGAGCTCTTGAAGGAAGCACTAAACATGGAAAGGAATAACCGGTACCAGCCACTGCAAAAACATGCCAAATTGTAAACACCATCCATGCTAGGAAGAAACTGCATCAACTAATGAGCAAAATAACCAGCTAACATCATAATGACAAGATCAAATTCACACATAACAATATTAACCTTAAATGTAAATGGGCTAAATGCTCCAATTAAAAGACACAGACTGGCAAATTGGATAAAGAGTCAAGACCCATCAGTGTGCTGTATTCAGGAGACCCATCTCACATGCAGAGACACACATAGGCTCAAAACAAAGGGATAGAGGAAGATCTACCAAGCAAATGGAAAGCAAAAAAAACCAGGGGTTGCAATCCTAGTCTCTGATAAAACAAAACGGACTTTAAAGCAACAAAGATCAAAACAGACAAAGAAGGCCATTACATAATAGTAGAGGGATCAATTCAACAAGAAGAGCTAACTATCCTAAATATATATGCACCCAATACAGGAGCACCCAGATTCATAAAGCAAGTCCTTAGAGACCTACACAAAGACTTAGACTCCCACACAATAATAATGGGAGACTTTAACACCCCACTGTCAACATTAGACAGATCAACAAGACAGAAAGTTAACAAGGATATCTAGTACTTGAACTCAGCTCTGCACCAAGCAGACCTAATAGACATCTACAGAAGTCTCCATCCCAAATCAACAGAATATACATTCTTCTCAGCACCACATCTCATTCATTCCAAAATTGGCCACATAGTTGGAAGTAAAGCACTCCTCAGCAAATGTGAAAGAACAGAAATTATAACAAACTGTCTCTCAGACCACAGTGCAATCAAACTAGAATGCAGGATTAAGAAACTCACTCAAAACCGCTCAACTACATGGAAACTGAACAACCTGCTCCTAAATGACTACTGGCTACATAACAAAATGAAGGCAGAAATAAAGATGTTCTTTGTAACCAATGAGAACAGAGACACAACATACCAGAATCTCTGGGACACATTCAAAGCACTGTGTAAAGGGAAATTTATAGCACTAAATGCCCACAAGAGAAAGCAGGAAAGATCTAAAATTGACACCCTAACATCACAATTAAAAGAACTAGAGAAGCAAGAGCAAACACATTCAAAAGCTAGCAGAAGGCAAGAAATAACTAAGGTCAGAGCAGAACTGAAGGAGATAGACACACAAAAAACCCTTCAAAAAACCAATGAATCCAGAAGCTGGTTTTTTGAACAGATCAACAAAATTGATAGACCACTAGCAAGACTAATAAAGAAGAAAAGAGAGAGAATCAAATAGATGCAATAAAAAATGATAAAGGGGATATCACCACCGATCACACAGAAATACAAACTACCATCAGAGAATACTATAAACACTTCTATGCAAATAAACTAGAAAATCTAGAAGAAATGGATAAACTCCTGGACACATACGCCCTCCCAATACTAAACCAGGAAGAAGTTGAATCCCTGAATAGAACAATAACAGGCTCTGAAATTGAGGCAATAATTAATAGCCTACCAACCAAAAACAGTCCAGGACCAGATGCATTCACAGCCGAATTCTACCAGAGGGACAAAGAGGAGCTGGTACCATTCCTTCTGAAACTATTCCAATCAATAGAAAAAGAAGGAATCCTCCCTAATT
Organism: Pan paniscus; assembly: GCF_029289425.2. Lineage (NCBI taxonomy): Eukaryota > Metazoa > Chordata > Mammalia > Primates > Hominidae > Pan > Pan paniscus. Next base: position 156,083,348 of record NC_073256.2, read on the forward strand.
CATTTTATGAGGCCAGCATCATCCTGATACCAAAGCTTGGCAGAGACACAACAAAAAAAGAGAATTTTAGACCAATATCCCTGATGAACATCGATGCAAAAATCCTCAATAAAATATGGCAAACCGAATCCAGCAGCACATCAAAAAGCTTATCCATCATGATCAAATTGGCTTCATCCCTGGGATGCAAGGCTGGTTCAACATATGCAAATCAATAAACGTAATCCATCATATAAACAGAACCAAAGACAAAAACCACATGATTATGTCAATAGATGCAGAAAAGGCCTTTGACAAAATTCAACAACGCTTCATGCTAAAACTCTCAATAAATTAGGTATTGATGGGACGTATCTCAAAATAATAAGAGCTATTTATGACAAACCCACAACCAATATCATACTGAATGGGCAAAAACTGGAAGCACTCCCTTTGAAAACTGGCACAAGATAGGGATGCCCTCTCTCACCACTCCTATTCAACATAGTGTTGGAAGTTCTGGCCAGGGCAATCAGGCAGGAAAAAGAAATAAAGGGTATTCAATTAGGAAAAGAGGAAGTCAAATTGTCCCTGTTTGCAGAGGACATGATTGTATATTTAGAAAACCCCATCATCTCAGCCCAAAATCTCCTTAAGCTGATAAGCAACTTCAGCAAAGTCTCAGGATACAAAATCAACGTGCAAAAATCACAAGCATTCCTATACACCAATAACAGAAAAACAGAGAGCCAAATCACGAGTGAACTCCCATTCACAATTGCTTCAAAGAGAATAAAATACCTAGGAATCCAACTTACAAGGAACATGAAGGACCTCTTCAAGGAGAACTACAAACCACTGCTCAATGAAATAAAAGAGGACACAAACAAATGGAAGAACATTCCATGCTCATGATAGGAAGAAACAATATTGTGAAAATGGCCATACTGCCTAAGGTAATTTATAGATTCAATGCCATCCCCATCAAGCTACCAATGACTTTCTTCACAGAATTGGAAAAAAATACTCTAAAGTTCATACGGAACCAAAAAAGAGCCTGCAATGCCAAGACAATCCTAAGCCAAAAGATCAAAGCTGGAGGCATCAGGCTACCTGACTTCAAACTATACTAAAAGGCTACAGTAACCAAAACAGCATGGTACTGGTACCAAAACAGAGATATAGACCAATGGAACAGAACAGAACCCTCAGAAATAATACCACACATCTACAACCATCTGATCTTTGACAAACATGACAAAAACAAGAAATGGGGAAAGGATTCCCTATTTAACAAATGGTGCTGGGAAAACTGGCTAGCCATATGTAGAAAGCTGAAACTGGATCCCTTCCTTACACCTTATACAAAAATTAATTCAAGATGGGTTAAAGACTTAAACATTAGACCTAAAACCATAAAAACCCTAGAAGAAAACCTAGGCAATACCATTCAGGACACAGGCATGGGCAAGGACTTCATGAGTAAAACACCAAAAGTAATGGCAACAAAAGCCAAAATTGACAAATGGGATCTAATTAAACTAAAGAGCTTCTGCACAGCAAAAGAAACTACCATTAGAGTGAACAGGCAACCTACAGAATGGGAGAAAATTTTCACAATCTACCCATCTGACAAAGGGCTAATAACCAGAATCTACAAAGAACTTAAACAAATTTACAAGAAAAAATCAAAAAACCCCATCAAAAATGGGCAAAGGATATGAACAGACACTTCTCAAAAGAAGACATTTATGCAGCCAAGAGACACATGAAAAAATGCTCATCATTGCTGGTCATCAGAGAAATGCTAATCAAAACCACAATGAGATACCATCTCACACCAGTTAGAATGGGGAACATTAAAAAGTCAGGAAACAACAGGTGCTGGAGAGGATGTGGAGAAATAGGAACAGTTTTACACCGTTGGTGGGACTGTAAACTAGTTCAACCATTGTGGAAGACAGTGTGGCGATTCCTCAAGGATCTAGAACTAGAAATACCGTTTGACCCAGCCATCCCATTTCTAGGTATATACCCAAAGGATTATAAATCATGCTGCTATAAAGACACATGCACACGTATGTTTATTGCGGCACTATTCACAATAGCAAAGACTTGGAACCAACCCAAATGTCCATCAGTGATAGACTGGATTAAGAAAATGTGGCACATATACACCATGGAATACTACGCAGCCATAAAAAGGATGAGTTCATGTCCTTTGTAGGGACATGGATGAAGCTGGAAATCATCATTCTTAGCAAACTATCGCAAGGACAGAAAACCAAACACCCCATGTTCTCACTCATAGGTGGGAATTGAACAATGAGAACACTTGGACACAGAGTGGGGAACATCACACACTGGGGCCTGTAGTAGGGTGGGGGGAGGGGGAAGCGATAGCATTAGGAGATATACCTAATGTAAATGACAAGTTAATGGTGGCAGCACACCAACATGGCACATGTACACATATCTAACAAACCTGCATCTTGTGCACATGTACCCTAGAACTTAAAGTATAATAAAAAAGGTAATAAAGTTATTTCTTATCCATCTTCCTGTTGATGACATTTATGTGGTTTTCCTCTGATTGCAATCATAACTAATGTTGATTTGTTACAGCAAACATCCTCACACACATGCCCTGAGCACAATTACACATTTGAAGTCCAGCTGTCCTAGGGATGCCAGCAGGCCCTGCCCCACCCCCGTGAAGGAGTGGGCTCTTCTCAGGAACCTGGGGGGAACAGTGTTACATTCCTATAAGCAACACAGGCTTGGGAGTTGAATCACCTGAGCTTGAAACCTAACTATACCATTTTATAAATTATTTTACCTACTTTGGCATGTTTTCTCTTTGCAGAACAATGATGCTGATAATACATACAGCTCACAGCATGGCACAGAGATTGAGCAAGACCGTAAGGAGTACGGTGTTATTACATTTGGCCTGAGGAAAGGACGTCACTGAGCTGCTCCACGCAAGACAGTCCATGGTGAGTGGATACAGTTTCCAAAGCCTGTCATTTCATGTGTGCCACATGGTCCCAGGGGACAGGTGTCTATGTCTAGATCTGCTTCTTGAACCAGCCCAGGACTGGCTCTCTTGCAAGCCTTCCAAATATGGTTATGAAATAGAAAAATGTTTGAATATAGTTGGCTTAGAGAGAGACAAGTTCGCCCTTAGTCAACAACAATAATATGATTATAAAATGTTGTATCCTTTTCTACCATTATTTCTATTGTTATTTAGCATTTGATTCCAGCTCCTGGTTTAAGTAGTTTCCATGTGTGAATCCATTTCATCTTCGTAGCAATGCCCATAATGTATGTGTATGTATGTATATATATATATATATATCTCCATTTCACAGATGAAGAAACTGAGGCATAAAAAATGTCAATGAACCTGCCCTAAGTCACACATTCTGCAAATGGCCAAACCTGGTTTTAAGCTCAGAATGCATGCCCTTTACAGTTGTGTGGCATTGCTCTGACTAAAGTTCCAGTAGCTTCAGAAACAAAAGCACTTTCTTGGTGTTACTGTGTATTATTTGATTTTACCCAATTCTCTTCCTGACATTGTTGAACTCAAGCTCCAGAACCAATCTCATCTAAACCAATTTACTCTCCATTAAAATGTCCCAATGATCAAAGTTAAGTGTTTTCCCAGTTGAATATATGAATGGGTATCAATGAGAAGAGGGCTGGAGGAGAGATGTGTCTCTCACCCTGAGGGCATGAAGACTGCCTTTTGGAAATAGCCTCCTCATCCTGAGGGCTGTGGACAAGGGAAGAACAGCGAGCTGGAGCAGGTAGACCCATGGGGGCTCTCTGCCTTTGGAAAAGAGGCTTAACTAAGAAGGATCAATGGGTGTTAGGGTTGATGCAACAGGCCTGGGTTCTAATCCCAGCTCCTCCATGAGGTGTTTGACTGTCAGCGCCCCTTGCTGGAACAGGAGCATCACACACACCCTTCCCTGATGCTGTGGGCCTAAGTGCCAGTAATGGGGAATAACAGGGGACGTGAAGGGAGAAGCAGAGGCAGAGACAGGCAAAGCACAGTCAGAAGAGGGCAATGTTGCCTTAATGTCTTCTTTTGGATTTTCTGACCAAAATTGTCAATTATCACATATTTTTCTGGAGGAAAAGAAAGGCAAACCAGATTCTTTGGAAGCTTGAATGTGACTGCCATGGCCCTGGCAATTCCGTCCAAGTAATCAAAGGGGCTTTATGGTCTCACTAAGCCTTTGCATTCTGGAAATGAGTTTCTCAAATAGAAACTGCATTTCTGAAAAGTCCACGGCAGCAGCAGGCCTGAATGGCTTACTGAGGCAGAGCCTTTTCCACTCTGGGCTCTCTATTTATAGACCGCAAGTCTGCCTGGAGCAAAGTCCTCAGCCTCCAGCCCCAGAGAAAGAGGATGGGAGGCACTGCCTGGAGCCCAGAAAGCACCAGCGCAGAAAAAGATCTGGAAATTGGAGGGGAGAAAGTAAACTTGGGAGAATGGGGCACCCTGAAAAGCATCATGCAGGAGGAGGAAGGATGCAAGACCCCTCTGGGTGTGTGGGCGCCATTCCTCCTGAGGCAGCCCCAGGGCAGGCCTAGCGTGTGGCATTCTGTGCTAAGAGCCAGGACTTTCTATGTGCACTGGCAGGGTTTAGATCTTGACTCTAAACCTCTATTCATGCAGCTCTGCGCAAGCAACTTAGCTCTTCTGTGCCTCTGTTTCCTCATCTATCAAGTGGGGATGTTGTTGACAGCAGCGACCCCTCATGGGGTTGGCCTGAGATTACCTAAGTCCCTACACAGATGGTGCTCAGGACAGTCCTGCACTCGGTGAGCCTGCCACAAGTCATCCACCAACAGGAAATCCTTATGCTCTTTAACAACCCTGAGGGTCCTTGTTGGGCTGGCAAACCAAGGCACAGGAAGGTCAGGGAAGATGCCACACAGCAGATAGAACCAGGACCATACTCCAGGCCAGCATTATGGCTCCAAGAATGGTGCTCTTTCTACTAAGCTGCAGGCAAGCACAAATAAACTCCTATGAGGGGTTTGGGGCAGGTGTTTATAAAGTTGCTGTGGAACTAGAGGTGCATTTGGTCAGAACTGAGCATGAAACAGCAAGAAAAGCAAGTGCCTGGTACAGCGCCTTACTCAGGGTGGGACTCCCAACCGTGTCCATACCTGTACCCTCTTTAGAGCCAGTAGAGGGTAATGGTTCTATCAGCATCTATCAGTAAGGTGTATGTGTTCTACCAGCAGAGAGTACATGTTCTATCAGCAAAGAGTACGTGTTCTATCAGCAGAGGGTAAGGGTTCTACCAGCAGAGAGCATATGTTCTCCTCAGCAGAGGGTACATGTTCTATCAGCAGAGGGTATGTGTTCTATCAGCATAGGGTAAGGGTTCTGCCAGCAGAGGGTAAGTATTCTACAAACAGAGGGTGAGGGTTCTACCAGCACAGGGTAAGTGTTCTACCAACAGAGGGTACATGTTCTATCAGCAGAGGGTACACGTTCTATCAGCAGAGGGTACATGTTCTATCAGCAGAGGGTATGTGTTCTATCAGCAGAGGGTAAGGGTTCTACCAGCAGAGGGTAAGTATTCTACAAACAGAGGGTGAGGGTTCTACCAGCAGAGGGTACATGTTCTATCAGCAGAGGGTATGTGTTCTATCAGTCTTCTTAGACAATGACTGTCAGAGCAAATGGACGTATCTTTGGTGAAAGGGTAAGAACTAGAAGCACAAGTTAGAATCTAGTAGAAAGGATGTCAGTCATTGCAGTTGAAAGCACGTATTTTAGAGCCCAACTGTTTGGACTCACACCCACCCTCACTCTGTAAGCCTGGGCAGAAAACATAGTGGAATTTTTAGAGACCTGCTTGGCAAAAGAGCCCTTTGACTGACGAACTACAGTTGTGTGAACCCCCTATGTCTGGTGGACTCGTGGGGCGTGATGAGGTTTTGTCGTGGATGGGGTGGGGGGGCGGTGCTTTAGCCTGGAGTCAGCATGTGGTCCCAGCCAAGATTTGGTTCTGTGAGTGTGGTTAAGACAGTACGTCTCTCTATGCCTTAGTTCTTTCACCTATAAACTGGGGATTAAGACGAAAATGACTTCACAGTTCATTGTTATGAAGATCACCAGAGTGAGCAACGGAAAACTCAAGAAACTGCAACTTGCAAAACATACTGAGTATACGGAACCCATGACTTCCCCGCACGCTGTTCAAGCTCACACTGCTTTAGCAAAGGATCTTGTGTTTCAGACAAATAAGCCCGTGGACAAACATCTCGTGCATGTGCGGTTTTGGCAACAGCTCACGCGTGTGTCAAACTAATCAGCGATTTTCCAGTGGACAAATTCTGACCAAATCATGCTGACTCCAGTCTACAGCCTCACCCCTGACTCCATCCACAACAAAACCTCATCACACCCTATGAGTCCACCCCCCGTAGGGGGTTCACGCAACTGCAGTTGTCTCACCAAGCAGGTCTCTAAAAATGCCATTATGTTTTCTGATCAGCACAGGTTTCTCTGGGGCTTTGACATGAGTTGAAATATTATAGATGAAGCACCTACTTGCACCTCTAGACCAGACACTATCCTGGGTGCTGGCTTGGCTCCTGAGTGGGGGCTGCTCTTCTAAGAAGGGGCTGGGACCAGGGATCTGAGTCCTTAGGAGGTGAAAATAGTAAGGGACTTTCCTTCCCAGACCATGTGTGCCAAGTTAGGGTTCATCATACTCTCCATCCTGTTTTTGTAAAAGAAGGTTGGAGAGAGTATAGACATACATCCTCTGTTACACTGTGATTTAAAAAGTGCATTCTTCCTCCTTGAACCTAACCGCATGTTGCCAAAGGCAAGTGGCAGTCTGGAGCCTCCCTCCAAAGCAATCAGAGTCAGACCCTGTGGGCTGGGCTGGCCATGCAGTCCCACCCGTGGTTCTGTAGGTTAGGCGCGCGTCAAAATCTCTCTGAGTCTCAGCTCTTTTCACGTGCAAAACATGCTTATGGATACCAGTGGCTGTTTTCTGTTTGTCCCTTTATATCCACTCCTGTTCCTTTCTCTATCCCAGGAGGCAACCTCAGTGGTCTCATTGACCTCATCCCCTGGATCCCAGTGGTCTGGTGGGAGATGGAGAGGACAGAGAAGGACGGGATGAGATGCTGAGGATGTCAGGCCAAGGAGAGCTGGTTTTGTCTGTTTTTCTGCCCAGAATGACTGCCAGGCTCCTTCTATGGCTGCTAGCCTCTCTGGACTCTGGGACAGCTCCCTCCCCTTGTCCTTTCCCACTCTTGCTCTTCCTAGTCCTGGAGGGTATGGCCACATCCCATCGGCTTCCCTAAGCACTGTCCACAACCTGCAATTACTCTGTCATTGAATTCTCTTCCACTGTCCATTTTGATTGTGCTGCTCCTGATGGACATGGTATCTGCCTGGAAGACAATGCCAACGAAGCCTCTCTGTGCACTTCAGGGCACACAGTAGGGCTCCACAAATGCAATGATGCCCCCTTGATTTAGATACAGTCTGCTTGGACTCAGGCTGGCTCCAGGGTCAACCACACAAGCAATGGCACGCTGGGCTCACGAACGATGCAGGAAAGGATATAGGAGTCAGGGCACATGGGGATTTTGCTCAGCTCGTTCTTCACACCCCGCTGGTGCCTCCATTGCCCTCACACCTGGGCTAATCATGTCTATTACACCTGTGAAAGGGGCAGTGGTGTTCAGAGAGAGATTGAACGTAAACAGGCCACACAGAGCACTCAGCCCAGGACAGGAGCTCAGGCAGTGCTTGCATGTCACAGGCACAAAAGGGTGGATGGACGGATGGATAGTGAGATAAGGGTGTCAACTCCAATACTATTATCTTCTTTGTAAGCTTATAATTACGAACAATAAAGTTTGAGGTTTATGTCTAACATATTATTTTCTCAAAAAACAGCTTTGGAGTCATGAACGCAACTAAATTCTGCGGAAATGTAAAGATTCAGTACAGGTCGGGCATGGTGGCTCATGCCTGTAATCCCAGCACTTTGGAAACCCAAGGCAGACAGATCACCTGAGGTCAGGAGTTGCACAGGAGTTCAAGACCAGCCTGGCTAACATGGAGAAATCTCGTCTCTACTAAAAACACAAAAATTAGCCAGGTGTGGTGGGGCATGCCTGTAATCCCAGCTACTTGAGAAGCTGAGGCACGAGAATGGCTTGAACCCAGGAGGCAGAGGTTGCAGTGAGACGAGATCATGCCACTGCACTCCCGCTTGGATGACAGAGCGAGACTCTGATTTAAAAAAAAAAAAAAAAAGATACAGTATGTTCTGCAGAAAATCTCTTCCTTTAGAAAAACCCAACTAATAATAATTGATGATCAGAATGAGAGCGAGTTTCTCCTACCTTTTCACCTCGGTCACCTTTCAGTCCTGAAAGTCCCAGTTCGCCTTTTTCTCCCTGTAATAAAAGATAAAATTAGAAAACATTAGAACCCAAACCGAGCTGAATTCCTGCCTCTTCCAAGTAAGAGCAACATGACTTTGGAAAAGTATACACGTGTATATTTCTCTCTCTCACTTGTCCTTGCCTTATCAGCAAAGTGGCCACAGTGAAGTGTAACTCAGAGGGGAACTAGTCAGTTAGGCGTGAAGCACCTCATTCTCCATTTGTCCCCTGACAGAGGGTGCCTTCCACCCCTCAGCCCCATCCGCCTCCTCTGAAAATGCTCTGCCCTTTCCAGAGACATCTCCCAGCAATGGTCCTTTGTCCCAGCTCAAGGACGCAAGTAGTCTTCTCCCCTTCCCCATCCCTTCCATCAACACTGAGAAATACACTCTTCACCCAGTCAAAATTATGACTGTCCCGAGGGACTGAGACTCCACAGGGGGCTGCTCTCTGTGGAGATGGGCGAGGTTCCTGTGTCGGAGGAAGGAAGCTGCCACACTTACCTGGTCTCCTTTCTCTCCTCTCACACCTGGGAAGCCTGGAGCCCCTGGGAGGCCTGCTTCTCCCTGTGAGAACAAAATATTCACAAGGCGTCAACAGGAAGGCTCCCCCAGGGGCCAAGCTGCAGGCCATGTGCTCTCAGTTCCTGCTCTCCAGGAACTGGAGATGTTCTGGCTTAGTGGGCATCACATGGAAAGCAATGCAGTGGAGAAAGGGGAATTCTAGAGAATTTCCTTCACTAGGGCATCCCCAAGCTCTTGTCTACTTCAGCTGTTTCCTTTCCCAGGAACCCTTATTTTGCCTCTCCTGGTGTCTAACCCTTCCTGTTTCTTTAGGACTCAGCAACAATGTCACCTTCTCAGCATCCTTTCTGACAGTCCCCAAGTCTGGGAAGCCCTCTCCTATGCCCCCAACACCTGCAGGCCACCACTCGTGACATCTGTTCAATTGTTCTTCAATGTCCAGTTTATCCTGGACATATAGTGAGCTCCCAAAAGCCAGGATTAATTCCTCTTGGCATCTAAATAATTTATACAAGATGTAGCGTATAACAATGAATGAATGAATAAAATGAATGAATAAAAGCACAAACAAACAGACCTTCTCTCCAGGTCGGCCTGCCAGGCCCTGCTCCCCAATTTCTCCCTGAAAATGCAATAATACATACCCCATTATTCTCCATTCACTTTAAAGAGATGACTGCCATTTCCCAGTTGTCCTCACACATCACAGCACCTGCCAGCCACAACCCTTAATTTTCAAATATACGGCATGGTTAGAGGCCCAAGAGTCATGGGCTCTGAAGACCAAAGTGTTTAGCATTTTTGCAGAGCAGAATCCACTTTCTCATATAGTCTTTTGCTTTCCCCAAAAGAAACAACTCTTAGGACTGTCCCATTAGAATTTATTTTTTAATTTTTTTTATTTTTTATTTTTTTTGAGACGGAGTCTCACTCAGTCACCCAGGCTGGAGTGCAGTGGCACCATCTCAGCTCACTGCAAGCTCTGCCTCCCGGGTTCACGCCATTCTCCCACCTCAGCCTCCCGAGTAGCTGGGACTACAGGCACCCGCCACCACGCCCGGCTAATTTTTTGTATTTTTAGTAGAGACAGGGTTTCACCATGTTAGCCAGGATGGTCTCCATCTCCTGACCTCGTGATCAGCCTGCCTTGGCCTCCCAAAGTGCTGGGATTACAGGAGTGAGCCACTGTGCCCGGCCAGAATTTATTTATTTATTTTTAGTTTTAGTTTTTTAGAGACAGGTCTCACTCTGTCACCCAGGCTAGTGCAGTGGTGCAGTCATAGCTCATTGCAGCCTTGAGCTCTTGGGCTCAAAAAATTATCCCACCTCAACCTCCTGAGTAGATGGGACTATAGGCACATACCACCATGCACAAATGATTTAAAAAAAAAAAATTCTGTAGAGAAAGAGTCTCACTGTGTTGGCCAGGTTTAGTCCCATGGGGGGACTACAACAGTTCCTAATTAGCACTTTGTGGTCAGAGTGAAGTGGGGAACACAGGGCCAGAGGGGCTTTATCTCTGATCCAAGAGCATCAATCAGGCTGCTGCACTTCCCAGGTTCTTACAAATCATTGATGAAAAGAGCTTTGCGATGATGATGGTGGCGGTGAGCGCAGACTATCATCTTTATCCAACCATGTGTCTTCAAGATAACTAGCTTCTTGAATGACAATGTATTTCTAATATTCATATGCTATTTACTAAAATCTTTAGTGTAGATTTTAATAAGGAAATGTGGTTTTCTCATGAATGCATGGATGCACGAAAGAATGAATGAATAGGTGGCATGCAGGCTATAAAGATTTTTTGTGCAGCTATGCCAGACTCAGTTGGTACTGAAGGCCAGAACTACCAACTTATCGGAGAGAAAGACAAAAAAAAAAGTAATTAAAAGCGTGGCTTAGTGTAAGCACACATTTTATCCTGCAGTGCTGGTGTCACACATCTGGAGTCAGCACTTATTAAAATTCTAGACACACTCCGATGCTCCCATCAATTCCCAATGTTTACAAGCACAATTAGTAAGAATTGCTCTAACCAGAATTGTGCAAATACTCGTCACTCAAATTGTTGCTTTCAATCTGCTAGAATACTAGCACATTTGCAGTGGGAGTTGCTTCTTACATGCTGAGAAAGGATAAGGGGCTGAGTTTGGTTAAAAAAAAAAAATTGAAGACCATCTGAAGTCCTCCCTGAATTTGGGTCATGAACACCAATCCAAAGGCACAATGGAGGTGAAACGGTATCTTCTTGAATTCTCGAAGTGAGCCTCAAAATGTCAATGCCTCTGCTCATCCCGCAGACAGCTTTACCCTCTAAGTGGACTTTCACAAATCTGCCATCCGTGACTTAGTCATCATCATCTTGGAAAAGAATTTTTATCTTCAGTTGATGCTTTGTCAAAATAAAGTAACAAGACCCTCTGCCAGGGCTCCTCTAGGACTATGAGTATGTTGGAAAAGCGTCATGACTGGAGAAATTCAGTTTTAAACTTTTCAGAGAAATGTTTTGAACACAGAGCCTTAGAAATTGAATAAAAATGACACATGAGATAAAGCAGTAGGCTTCTCTGAATCTTTCAACCATGAGTGATGATCAGAAATATAAAACACATAGATTGAAAAGCTGGAGTAATCCCAGAGGGTCCCTATAATTTTAGCCCAGTAATTGTCGTAATCAATCCCCTTCATCTACAGAACCCTGCATGAGAAACTCGATGGGAATGGATTGCTTCATTACTGAATAGAAAGGTGGGGTTCATACAGTATAAACCCAGAAGGATTTGCCAATTCACAAATTTGAGAAAACACAACCATAAGGTATGGTTGACTCCATGAAATTCGTGAAGTCAAGAACAGCAAACCTAGATAAATGCTTTCAATCCTTTCTGGAAGATGATAGAATTTCAATCCAATCAATCAAACACTGAAAGGTGGCCCGAGTACTTTTAAGACCATGTGATTCACTCCCCTACACACACAACCACCTCAGGACAGGCATGAAAAAAAAAACACACAGCAAATTACATGTCATCACATTTCAATGTCATGGGGATCGGTATAGACATATATTTAAATGTCAATATTGAATCTTAAAATAAGAAGGATATAGTGTCTGTCGGTGGCCATGGGGGGACTTATTAGTACACACTGGTACATTCATGGGGGCCATGAGGGCTGAGTTCCTCGGATATGGAATCCAGGAAGTGGGAGGCTCATAGTGGCTCTTGGCAATACTCTTTCCACAGTTTGAGTCAACCTGGGTGTGCTTGAGACAGCTTGGATGCAATTTAATCTGTGTGTTTTTCTGCTTGGTTTTAATTGGGTCTTTTAAAAATGACCACTTTATGAAAGAGTGAAACAATAGGGAACATAAGGGCCCGGGATGTGCCCACCAGCACCTTCCCTGGCCAGCAAACGGATGCCCTGAGGTATGCCCTCCCACGGGGTCAGCTTCCCCCACTGTGTGGGATCCAGGCCACTCCTGTGCTCTGGCTGGGCTGAATTTGATCATGCATTCTCCACCTAGCAAGCCCGTACTGTGTATCTAAGCAGTGCTTGCCTGTGGGCGGGCAGTGGGAGGTGCAGAGTTGACTAAGACCCGGTCACTGGGTTTCAGTAGTTCATACCCCAGTAGAGCAGGAGCACTGTGGGTGGAGGGCAGGAGGAGCAGAACTCCCCACAATCTCCTGTCTGGCCACTGTCTCCTCAGCACCACAGGTTTCCATGCGTGCACACACACAAACGCACACGTGCACACTCACACCACACACACATGGCCCAGCAGAAAAGCCTCACAGGGCAGCAGTCACTCCTGGAGGGAGCCTGGGCAAAGCATGACCATCAACATGGGGCACTTGAGGGCTCTCCACTCACAGGGGCTGCCCTGTCCAAGTCACATGCTGGGAAGCCTCCATTTCCCCCTCAGGTCCATTTTTCACACCTCACCACCCACTGGAAGCTGGCCCGAGAAGGCTGAACTCTACGGATTGCATCTGCCAGCTTTCCTTGCCTTCTGGCTTTCTGTAGGGTCAAGGGATTAGGAAGCATCGCAGTGGAGGTAGAACACAGTTCAGAGAGAGCGAGTGAGCACTTGTATCTGTTCCTCTCACTCCCTCCCTGCCAGGATAAGCCAGACACCGATGATATTCTTCTTCCCAAGGCCACGGCTCTCAAGGGGGTGGGGGCTCTTTCCGGCTCTCATGGGGGATAGTGCCTTCTTCTCCAGCTGCAGATCTTGGTTCCGAGGAACCACTCCCTCCTCTGGTGCCTTCTGTCCTAGAGGTGGTGTTGGTTCTGTTGTTGCCAGCCTCATGTTGTCATCCTGGTTGGAGCCCTTAACCCTGCCCCTTTTCAAGTATCTGATGTGTCTCCTGCCAGGTCCCAGCTGATATAGACGCTATGCTTATGGTAAGTCGAGATTCACACACCACCCCAAATAGACCACTCAGAATAGCAAGCATAATGGGAAAAAGAGGCAAAGTCCATACCCGAAGGCCTGGTTTTCCAGGCAGACCATCTTCCCCTCTTTCTCCTGGTTCTCCCTGGAAGGAATACAGAGCAAAGTTAACAGGAGACGGGCCATGCTTGGATTAAACACACAAAGTACTAGGCACAGGTTGGAAGGAAGAGAACTACCTGCACTCAGGTGGTTTTGAACTGCTTCAACTCTGCGATTACCTAACCACAGTCATCAAACACAGTAGCTCATTCAGCCTCCTAGGTTCCATATTCAATAGCTGTAATTTTGATTTAGAAAAATATAATTGAGGAGAATTGGCATTCTCTCTTATTGAGAGATTTAGAAGAAAGGAAGATGTTGCATAAGTGTTTCTAAGAATAAAAAAATACTTGGTCAGCCATGATCCTTTGTCTCAAAAGACGGGAAAGAAAAAAATGCACAATATTTACATTCAATGCCTAGAAAACTAAATTAAATCCACACTTATTCTGTATTTTGCCATGAAGTTGACCTTGTAAGTCTGCTTATTGAAAAACGACAACACATTTTCCTGTAATATTCAACAGTTGCCTTTCCAAGTTGCCTTTCAAGGACTGTTGAGGTGCATATTTGAGTCTGGGTGTGCTTACAGGAAAGAATAAAGTTCACTTGTTCATTTGCTAAAATACTGGTATGGTTGTATAATAATTCATTTAAAGTATTGAAACCTGTATTTGCTCCCCAGTTTTATGCTATTTAACCTTTGACTCTTACCTTAATAATTCTACCATAAGCCCCACCAGAACATTGTTAAAATTGAAATCTCTTATTATGTTAGTAAGAGTATTTACAAGTTTTCCTCCTTGAAAATAAAATAAATACATAAATAAACATATTTCTAACAGATCAAAATTTTTTTTGAGACAGGTCTCTCTCTGTTGCCCAGGCTATAGTGCAATGGCACAATCATAGCTCACTGCAGCCTCAAATTCCTGGGCTCAAGCAATCCTCCCACCTTGGCCTCCCAAGTGAATGGGAATACAGGTGCCCACCCCCATGCCAGGCTAATTCCTGCCTAGGCCTCCCAAAATGCTGGGATTACAGCTGTGAGCCACTGTGCCTGGCTAAATTTTAAAGCCTAGGGCTTCTAAATCCTTCTGCAGTTATCTGAAAATAAATAAGGAGCCTTCCCCCATCTGACCCCATAAATCCAAACATTTCAACTGAGTCCTGATCGAAGACCCAGGCAATCGACTTGTTTTAGAATTCACCAACAATCAAGCATCTCTTTAGTTTCTGTGTTTTGGGTTCCCGAACTGGTGCCAACCGCATCAGTGACCAACCTTGGTTCCTGGCGGGCCTGGTGGTCCATTTGGCCCGTCTTTTCCAGGGGGTCCCTGGGCCAAGAGGGGAAAACATAAATAAAAAGGAAAGGCATATTTAGGAAAGGCTTACATTAAGTTGTTTCAAACCAGGAGCTGTTTTTGCAGCCAGAATGCAGGAGGCTCAGGCCTCTGCTCTTTGATCAGCAGGGCCCTGTCTCCAGAGCGACTGTGGTCTCTGTCTGACCACATTTCCCTTTGTTACTACTGAAGCAAATATCACCCTCTGGGCAATGTCTGATTTTCAGTACACTGGCCATGCATGGAGGGTGGGGGCGTGGGAGGACATCTGCCAAATCTTGCTCTGATGGTTCCATTTCTACCCTCAGCTTCCAGGAGGCCCTGGGGACAACAGTGTCCACACTGCTCCTCCTCTCTCCTCTCCAGAATCTCTTTGCCATCTTGTATCTTCCTTCCCACTGCTATCCTCCCTTTCTCTTGTCCTTCAAAAAAGCAAAACCTCAATCTCTCAGCAAGGTTTGGCATTACTGCCTGTTATTTCGAATGCCAGCACTGAGGAGCTCCACGTTATACTTTCCAACACCAGGAGTTTCCTTCTACCATGAGGATATGGCAGGACAGGTGTTACTGCAGCTGCTTGCAGGTGAGGAGACGAAGGCTCTGCAGGCTGAGTGACTCACTCAAGGTCACAGAGCTGGTGATTGGGACCTGCAAGGTTTAACGGACTCCACCTCCAGGCTCCTTCCACTACACCAGAGACACTTCATCTTCTCCTTTTCCTCTGTGCCTTAAATGATATCGGGTCACATGGGGGCGGGGGGGGGTGGTGTGGAAAACACACCCTGGGGCCTGTTGGGGTGTGGAGGGAGGTGTGCAGGGGGAGGGAGAGCATCAGGAAGAATAGCTAATGTATGCTGGGCTTAATACCCAGGTGATGGGTTGATCTATGCAGCAAACCACCGTGGCACATGTTTACCTATGTAACAAGCTTGCACGTCCTGCACACGTACCCTGGAACTTAAAAGTTGAAGGAAAAAAAAAAATGTGTCAGGCACACACACCCTTCCCCATGACTGACATTAGGGAAATCATTTCCTCCAGCGGAATATCTTCTGTGCTATTGCTTTCAGAGCTATTAGCGCTATTCAAAAGTGAATGTTTTTTATAACCCTGGTGATTCTTCCACCCACAGAACCTGCTGCCACCCAATTTGACTCATCTCTCCCTGTGCCTCCAGCTTGGACTGGCGACTAGTGAAAAGACAGCCCCCCCTGCACAGAGCAGGTGTCCTGGAAGCCAAGGCTTTAGGAAGGCAGGAGGAAGGGCTTTTGAGGGGATTAAGGCTGCCTGAGTCAATGAAAGCAGGATCTTGACCAGGAGCAAACGCCAAGGCCAGAAGCTGTGCTTCAAACCTTCTGTGGCTACAGCCGCATCTTGACAGATGAGAAATGCTCACAGTGTCTTTCTTCCTCTAACACGCTCCCCTCCTCTGAATGTTCACACTGATCTGCATACTTTCTGATGAGCCCTTTGGATCGGATGGGATTGCTCATGTGTTTGAGCTTTCAGATGATCCCGTCACTCATGGAAAATGTTTATTGGTGACGTTGCAGTTGACTGTTTGTTTAGAAACGTTTGCCGGTGATGGTGCCATTCAGCCAGTGTTCCTCCCACACGCAATCAGATCACCTGAGTGCCCAGCGCGGCACTGAATTCATGTCCAGTACCCTTTGGCATGCTGCACTGGGGAGCAACAGAGCTGGGGAGGACGCTGGTGTTACCACGACCACAGGCCCCCTGGGCGCCTTGATCCACATTCTCCCATGGATCTGTGCTCCATGGAGAAGTGGGGAGAACTGCCCCATGTGCCACCTAATCTGCTTCACCTCCGCCTCACCCCTCCTCCAGCATCAGGAGCCTCCCAGCTGGGGCCTTCCCCATCCGGGCTCAATGAGGGAGAATTAGTGGTAAGGAAATCCCTTTAAGGTGGCCCAGGGGCCTCCCTGAGGGTAGATCATGAGATCTACCCAGGTCTCAGCCCACGTCATCCATCATCCTGCCCTAAAGAGCTGCAAGCCAACTTTAACTGTGCCCCTCCTATCTGGGGAGACATTAATGTTTTCTAAGTTCCACCTGCCCCCTAAGAGCCCCCAGGTCTCTCAGTTTGCAAGGGAGAAAACATGATCAGGATCGTAATGGGAAGGGCTGCCACACAGCTCCCCGCCTGTTGCTTCTGGTCCCCTCTGGGTATTCCTCAAGGACAAGCGGTCATGCCTTCAGCAGCAAAGGACTCTTGAATGTGTCTTTTGGTGAAAGAGAAAGGGCAGTGGCCTAGGGACTGTGGCCCTAATCCGCACCCTGGCCAGGGCACACAGGGAGCCTTCCCACAGACAGGGCACTAGCACGAGTGAGCCACCACAGAAGGAAGACCCAGCTGAGCTCCGGGGCTGCAGGCCTTGCTGGCCAAGGAGTCCTCAGCTCTAGCAAAGTGGCCCTGGGCCAGCTGCAAGGGCTCAGCGCTCCCCCCAGAGCAATGGGGAGAGGGAGGAGGGGAGCAGGAAGATGTTTCCGAACACTCACCGTGGGCCCAGGAGGTCCAGGCTTTCCCGGGAAGCCGATCTCTCCAGGCAAACCCTGAAAGGGGACCACATGGACACTGTTAGCCTGGCCTGTTCAGAGATCAGATCATTGACTCAACCTCTTTCCTGGCATGGGCCCAGGCCTCTGGGTCTGAGAAGGGCACCCTGGGGCTTCTACTGTCCTTGGTCATCCGCTGGGAAACGCGGAGTTGTTGCACCTCTGAAGTTGACACGTCCGTGGCTTGTGCGGCCTGCAGTCGGGGCGGCCTTCCTATCCAATGCCACCTGCCGGGACAGAGGGAGCTGCCTCCCTGTGCTGATGGCAGGGCCTGACCCACTCCGTAGGTGGGTGTGGATTCTCCCCACTCCCCCATGCCCACTTTCAGGACACTTTTTCAGCAGCCCCAAAAGATGGGAGGGGAAATGTTAGCAAATGCTTGCCCGGGTCCTCTGTTTTGCCTCAAAGCCAAATCACAAACTACAAAAAGACATCCGAATGGGCAACCCCAGGCTAACATGCCTTCTACATGCCGGACTCTGGAGGCAGCCACCAAAGTGCCACATTAGCTCCAGTGATACTCTAACCCAAGGGTTCCGAAGGTCGGAGAGTCCAGAGGCTGGCGGTTCTACGTGTTGGGGTCCTCCTGTGTGTGTTTTTGCACTGGACTTGGGTGCATAAAAGACAAGAGGCCATTCACAAAGATGTCCCCAGGTCCCACAGGCCAGGAAACCACCATCTAAGAGCCCTTGTAGAAAATCAAAGCCAGTCTTACCGGAGAACCTCCCGGTCCAGGGGGGCCTGGGACACCAGGGGGTCCTGGAGGGCCCTGTAGAGAAAGAGCATTTGGTGGGTTACAGATGGGTCCTGATGAGCCTCCTAGGGACAGTGGGCATTTGAAAGAGGCAAAGGGAAGGGGACAGGAGGATGAGGTGGGATTTTATTTGTAATGCCTGATTTTTCAAACAAAAATAAAGCAAAAGGAAAAGATTGGAACTCAAATTTGCAAAATGCTAACATTTCATATTTGGGTGATGGGCATGCCATTGCCTGTAATATTATCTATTCTGCTATATATTCAAAATGTTTGAACATTTAATGTAAATACATATGTGTGTGCACATGTGCAGACACACACACACACACACACACATAGTCTGACCCATGCACAAAGGCCTTCCAGAAGAGTGCTTCTCAATCATGAGTCATTGAGCAGGGCTGGCGCCAGGGTCAGAATCGCCAGGGGTGAGTAAAAAGATCTCACGCCCAGGCCTTCTGGTTCTCTAGGTATGGGGTGAGTGGGTCTCGCATCTGTACTTGTGAAGGTTCCCCCGTGATTCTACGGAGATCAGTCCTCAGAGCCGCTTGACAGATGTAGATTCATGTGCTATTTAAATCATTCATGGTCTACACTTAAACTTTGGGGCATCTTCACGGGCCAGGAACAGAAGCAGGTACTGTTAGCAAACAGAAACGTAAGACCTGTTTCCAAGCTCCTGTCTTGGTTGAGGGGGAGGGCTGGGGAGGGGAGAAACATGTAGACAAATAATTATGGTAGAAAAGGGCTGGGCATGGTGGCTCACAACTGTAATCACAGGACTCTGGAAGGCTGAGGCAGAAGGATCACTACAGGCCAAGAGTTTGAGACTAGACTGGGCAAAATAGCAAGACCCTATCTCCCTAGAAATAAAAAAATAAAAATTAACTGGTCATAGGGGCTCTTGCCTGTAGTCCCAGCTACTCAGAAGGCTGAGGCGAGAGGATTGTTTGAGACTGGGAGTTTGAGGCTGCAGTGAGCTGTGATTGTGCCACTGTACTCTGGCCTGGGTGCAGAGCAATATTCTGTATCTACAAAAAAAAAAAAAAAGAAAAGAAAAAAGACAAATGGCCCAACTAAACCTATGAGCACAGATCCAGGTCCAGGGAGTCCTGGGACACCAGGTGGTTTTTGCACCTGGGAGTGATGCTGTGCACCCGGAGGGATGAAGGCAAGCGGGCAGAGAAGGCACCTGAGTACTGAAGAAAGCCCGAGAAATAAACAACAGGGCAGGCAGACAAGGCAGGTGGGCTGCATTCATAAAGGCCGGCTGCTGTTGAAGGTATTGCGTTTTGAATGACAGCCAACAGTTCCACATGAAGAGAGTGTGGGCCTGCACAGGGCAGATGGAGGCTGAGCCAGGACCTCAGAGGCCACGGGCTGTCATAGTGAGGAGGAGCGACTTTGCCGTGAAGGTCTTGGAAGTAACTGAAGGAGCACAAGAAGACGTGTATGGTCACACGTGTGCCCAGGAAAGCAGCCTGCAGTCTGGGGTGACCAGAGGGAGGAAGGGTGGACATGGGGTTATAAGCAGGGGCGAGCTGGAATCACACAACACCAGGGCTGGGAGGGAGAGTGGATGTGGCGTTCTGCATATATCCAGGTTCCTGATAGTCCTCACGCAGGGACCCGCTCATTTTAGAACAGCCAGTGATCCCACAGCTAAACCACCTTCAGTGGCTCTGATTTTCTAAAGGGTAGTGCTCTTCCAAGCGAGTTCACCACACCCTCCTCCCTCAGCTCCAGCACCACAGACCACTGCTCCACACAGCGTCCAGAAGGTGCAGATGACTTTTCTAGCTCAGGTTTCTCTCTGGATACCCCCTCCCCTCCTCCCACACCTCCCTTCTGAGCCATCTCCACCTTTCTGAGATGGTCTCCAATTCCCCAGTGGAATTAAACTCTCCCTGCTCCGTGCTCAAAACCAACTTAACTGTGCTGATCTGATCCACAGATCCTCGAGGGCAGGCCCTTCTTGTTCCCCCTGCACCTCACACAGTGATTATCCTAGGGTGTGGCATCCAGTAGGCGCTCAGTAAATGCTTGAGGCAATCTCCTGAATTGAGCCAGAAGCCGAGAGCCTAGGTTTGCATTCAGAAAGAACAACACTGCATGGCCACTAGAGGGCGAGAAATACCAAAAAATGGCAGCGGTGGCCGCATCGGTGAACTGTTCCCCTTTCTCCCTCTGGGGGCACCCGTGAGTCAGAAAACAGGCATAGACCAGGACCATTTACTGAACAGGATTTGGGGGCACCTGGACCTAGTTTTCTCGGCAGCTCGCTCCGTCCTGGCAAGTCTTAGGGGTAGCATCTTCCCTCATCAGACACATTTGTTCACAGCTGGAGCAACGGAGGGGCCGGGCAGGGCTGCAGGGTGCCCTGGGCAGGTTCCAACCTGGGTCCTCCCTAATGGACGAGGGCTGCTGGAAGGCTTTAAAGAAGCCTCCCGGCCTTGCTGTATCGTGGGCTGAGCCTTACTACCTCCACAGGCTGCTCCAGCTTGGCCCCTCACTTCTCTCGGCAAAGCAAGAGCCCTGCAGTGACACTCACAGCTCCCACACGCTCCAGAGGCACATTCCAGGCAATGTTTTTTTGTTTTTGTTTTTTGAGATAGGGTCTTGCTCTGTTGCCCAGGCTGGAGTGCAGGGGTGCAATCATAGCTCACTGCAGCCTCCAATTCCTTGGCTCAAGTGATCCTCCTGCCTCAGCCTCCTGAGTAGCTGAGACTACAGGCGTGTGCTACCATGCCTAATTTTATGATTTTTTGTAGAAACAGGGTCTTGCTATATTGCACAGGCTGATCTTGAACTCCTGGGCTCAAGCAATCCTCTGCCTCAGCCTCCCAAAGCACTGGGGTTATGGGGGTGACAGGTGATCTAATTTTACCTCAACATGGTCTTTGAGGGCCTCATAGCACCCCAAGCCCACAGAGCATATCCGAAGGCCCTTCCCAAGCATACAGGAGTCTCTTTGTTAGCAGTCTGAATGAACAATTCAGTTTCCTTCCCTCCTTACATGTCTAAGGATGCTGATGACCTCTGGAGTGTTTTATGCTTTTTCAAAAAGGTGAGCCCAGGAAGCCGGCCCCCTGACCAGCCCCTCGCTCTGGCCCTGCTTGCCTTCCTCCTTTGCCCCTTGCAAACACCCTTGCCCTGCTGCTGCTTGCTAGTTTGGAGTCTCATAGCACGTTAGAGGTGATGGCTCTTTAGCGGTCTCCTAGTGGAAATTAAACCTCCTTGTCTGACAATGAAGAAAACTGAGGCCCAAAGAGGGTCAGGACCCACTTTGGGTCACACAGCCATCATCTCTGGCTGCTGCAGACACACCTGGAGGGCCTGTCACAAATGCAGGTACACAGAACCCTTGTTCAGATTCAGAGGCAGCAGGTCAGGGACAGGCCCCAAGGGTCAGTGACTTTTGAGACACCAGGTAATTCTGATGAGCTGCCAGGTTTGGGCATGACTCGTCCAGGCCAGCTCCGTATTCCACCATCACCACCACTAGCACTGCTGATGAGCCTGTGAGCATAACATCCCAGGAAGAAGCACAACCCAGGAGAGAGAAAAAAACCAGAAAGGCAGGACAAGGGGCTCGGCCACCTCCATTCAGTGTATGCTCCACCTGTGTTTCATACACCAGCTCATTCCAGCCCTCCACTGGCCATGGGAGGCTGGGCTTTTTCATTAAATTTACAGAGGAGGAAAATGAACTGATATTAGATAAAGCTCATATATGGATACAGCACCCTGATCCCTTCTCTCCTCCCAAGCCCAGTACCCCAGCCTTGCAAACTGTCTGCACAGTCCCCACTCAAGGACACGGGTCTCACCCTGCTGTTACAGCCCCTTTCCACCCTTTAACACAATGAGATCTCCTAAAAGACTCTGCATGTTAAGGGAGACTAGAACTTAGGGCTCTAAATATGGGTTTGAAGATCTCAAAGTCTATCTCCCTGGTAAGACCACAGCAACTGGTTCCATGCTATGCACACAGTAGAGGTTGAGTCACTGTCTGCTTGTTTGATGCTGTACACTTCGGAAAGAGAGGGAAAGCCTACCCAGTCATTAAACCTAGCAACTGCCATAGCCATTTACAGAGAGAGAGAAGCTGGAAGCAGCTGGAAGCAACTGTCTGAAAGTCTGGAAAGCTCTTCCAGGAGGGATCACAAAAAGGGTGAGGTGATTTGCTTCCAGCCTCTTTTCCAATTTACAGGGGACGTGCTCACAAGTCCAAGTGGGAAACGCCAGGTGTGGTGGCAGGAGAGAACAGCCCTCAGGATCCAGCTGCAGCCAACCTACCCCGGACCCTGGTCTCTTGGCCATGCTCTGCCTTCAGATGGCCACAGAGAGCCACACAGTGGGGGCAGAAACTCTAAATAGAGCAGCCGCCTCGCCTTGGGGGTTACATTCAGCCTTGTCCTGATTACCACACAGGTGCTGAAGCTGGGACTTCAGCTGTGGCATAACTCGCTTTGTTTCTGACACAGCCTCAGGCCAGCTGTGGGGAGGGCTGGTGAGGGAGGGGTAGGAGGGCAGGAGCATCCTGGGAGGACCTGGATGTGAGGGCCTTTCAGCCCACGGCTAGGATAGCTATTTCTACTTTGGCACTCCCCCAAAAGGAAGGGAGAAAACTGAATTTCCTAAAGCACTGACTATATGCCTGGCATCCTACAAGGATTTTGTCCATATTACCACAAGGCCCCTGGACAGTATCTGTCTCCCTGCCCATGTGCAGGTCCCTGCACTCAGGGTCTGGGAAGATTCACACCTTGGATGGAAGAGGGTGTCAACAGGTGACAGGGTGTGGGTGATGCCTTTAAAGGGAGAGGGGCAGTGGGCAGGCACAGCTTTGATCCTTAAAGCCAAGGACCTGCACTATCCTGGAGCACCTGGAAGAAGTTATCCCTGGAGACCCAGTATGGCGGTGGGCAGGGCTCCTTCCCCCAGCCAACGCCTACTACGTACCACTGTGTTCTCTCTGGGGTCTTAAGACAACTCTGCCCTCCACTCCAGAAAATTACAGCCTAGTAAGACACATAAAACACAGGCCTCTGGTGTCCCGGGAAAAGCATCAGAGGGCTTAGGATCGAAGGCAGGGTTATATTTTGAGCAGCTGTGTGACTTACGGCAAGGGTTTCTAAAAATATATAGTAGGTACAAAAATACTTTCTGTGCAAAATTGTTTTGTATAAAAACCATGGCTTCCGGCATGTAGCAGAATTCATGAGATACCTGTTGAAAAGAATGAAAACAGAGAGACAAAAGAGGTGCTCGAAGGCCACGGAGCTCAGAGGAAGGCATGGTAGAGAAATCAGGAGCATCTCGAAAAGTGGGGTGAGCTTGCTGTGGAAGGGCTCAGTAGGGCCTGAACAGAGGGGAGTGGAATAGGAGAGGAAGGAAGCCACAGGAGGATGGAGCTGCTGAGCCATGGCTAGATGGGAGGGGGAGGGGAGGAAGAGACACACACACCCGGGGCAAGAAAGACAAGGCTTTGTCTTCGAGGGAGCACAAAAATAATAGAGGTGGCATCAAAGAGTGACACAAAAAGACTTATGCTTAGAAAGACACATTTCTAGGCTGGGCGCATTGGCTCACACCTGTAATCCCAGCACTTTGGGAGGCCGAGGCGGGCAGATCACCTGAGGTCGGGAGTTCAAGACCAGCCTGGCCAACAAGGAGAAACCCCATCTCTACTAAAAATACAAAATGAGCCAGGCGTGGTGATGCATGCCTGTAATCACAGCTACTAGGGAGGCTGAGGCAGGAGAATCGCTTGAACCTGGGAGGCAGAGGTTGCGGTGATCCAAGATTGCACCATTGCACTCCAGCCTGGGCAACAAGAGCAAAACTCCGTCTCAAAAAAAATAAATAAATAAAGACACATTTCTAGTGTCCTTAGCAGCCAATGGTAGGAGGAAATCTTGCAAGATGAGAGACCATGAGACAAACATGAGAGCAGGCAGAAGGCAGCCAGTGCCAGCACTGGAGGAAGGTGATGGGGGGAGGGATGCAGACGACCAGGGGCAGATCTGAGCCAGAGCTCAGTGGTGATGAGGTGACCAGCTGGATTGGGACTGGGACACAACCTGATACTCAAAAGAGGAGGGCCTTGCAGGGGAATGGGCAGGTGTGTGGGGTTGCTGTGGGGCATGATGGATTCAGTTTTGATCTATTTGAGGTGTTTAGTTAAAAAGTCTGCAGGGCCTGAGAGAGAGAGAGAGAGAGAGAGTTCTGGGGGTAACTGTGAATGTAAACAGAGTGCTGGTCTTCCCGTGCTGCTGTTGGCTGAGGGATCCCAGAAAGCTCTTGCATTTTCCAGATAAGAGAACACTCTGTAACAGAGGCTCCACATCATCTCAGCTTTCTTGGATGACATAATGGCACTTCAGCATCTTCCATGGCCTTGGGGGACCTTACCGTGAGGCTCAATAGCTAC
Organism: Pan paniscus; assembly: GCF_029289425.2. NCBI lineage: Eukaryota > Metazoa > Chordata > Mammalia > Primates > Hominidae > Pan > Pan paniscus. The sequence goes on from NC_073256.2 coordinate 156,107,916, forward strand.
TGTTGAGTTTGGACCAATCTTCTTTGGCCTTCTGATAAATCAGTACCCTCATTTTATGTCCTTTTTTCTTCTGGAAATCAAGTTGAACAATACCTCAAACAGAACAGCCATTTGAGTTACCTCACTGGTAAGTTTCCCAATGAAACCAGAAGACTAATTGCCAAATCATAGGAGAGCAATATTGAATTCATTTTCTATCTTTTTCTGCAAATACTTGAATGGCATTTGGGTTTTCTAGGACTAGAAAGCCCGTTTCCCTTCCTCTCCTCCACTTTCTCCCGCCAAAAAATGTCTAGAAAGCCAAAGATTCTACACATTATTGTCCTTTTATAGATGAGAATATTAGAGTTTCCAGTCTTTCAAGAAAGAATGGGGCTACAGGAAGGCCGAGAATAAAACGCAAGAAGCGACACTGTCAGGAGCACTCACAGGTGCTGCGGGCAAGTCACTCTTCCCCTGTGGGCCAGGGAACAGATAGGTAGAAATTTACGTAAGAAAAATCTGGGACTTTGGTTGAGGATGACCTGGGTCAAATCCCAGGTGGCCTCATACTATGTCAATGGACTTGGACAATGGACTTCTCTCAGAGCCTCATTCCAGCTGCCATAAAATGGTTGGAGGCCCCTTCTTCAAATCACTATGTGTGAATTAAAGAAGTGTGAACTAGGCCAGAACTCAGAGGACTTCACAAATGTTACTTTTCTTTCTTCTCATTTAATTGTTAACAAAATATCTAAACAACCAAATCATCTAATTATTAATGAGTAACAAATTAGTCAATAGACATAAATATTAACAACAAAATATGACTGTTCTCATTATTAGTAATGAAAACAAGTAATTAACCACTTATTAATTAACCAGTCCAATTACTAATGAAGAAACACTTGGTCCCTCTAATACTACAGTGACTATTTAATATGATTAGTAGTTACAATGATGATGCATGAATGACTAATTAACCTAATTATCATTAGTAAAGAATAATTATTCCTAATAACCACCTAGTTCCAATTGGATTTATAAAGTTAGATGGAATTTGAAGATGCATGAAAATTACTTGCATAAATTAGCATGACAATCAAATTCCTTCGTGACTTGGACATGTTTATTTTGGGGGGAAGCAGTTCATAATTTGGGAGTCCTCCTCTGAGACGGTAGATCCCTGTGGCACTAACCCTATGACTTCCCACTTCAAGGGGTTTCTGCACAGAGGCCCAGGCCCACGGCCACCCAGCCTCTTCCCGGGCCAAGCCCTCCCCTGCCTGCATTTCCACCAATTCAAGGGACTTTGTCCTGAGCACAGCACCAAGCTGCACTGCCTGTGCGTAAACACTTGGCCAGCCCAGACACCGGATTTCCAATTTTCCTAAAAGGCTGCCAGGATACAGGCGTCACCACATAGGACATCATCGATGTATAGATTTATTGTAAAATTTTCTAGCAGGTGGAATATTTCATTTTGAAAGACAGGCATAAAAAGCATCTTATAGGATCCCAGCCACCCTGGGGCTTTGCACGCTCCAAGATGGCAGTGCTGGCTCTTCCCATAACGCAAAGCTAATTAAACTCTCTGAGCTTGGTTTCTCTAGATTTTAAATGAGGGTAAGCAATTTTGCTCACAGGCAGTTATAAAGAATAGACACGATTATATATGAAAGCTAAAGAGAATGCTTGGCAACAGCAGAAACTAAACACACATGTTTCCCTTTACTTCTCCCCACTGCTCTTTCAGGGATAGGCTGCCATGGGATCAACCTCGGTTTTCCAGGTCAGTGTCAAGATCCTGCTCTGGGCCTCCACAGAGCCCTGACTTCCTCTCCGAAGCTCAGCTCAGTGGATTCTCCTTCCAAATTAATCCTGTGCTTTTGTTTGATGATGCTTTCACATCTTGAGGCCTTGTGGATGCAGGGAGGGCCTTCCCCTTCCAGGATTAGCTAATTCCTAGAGATCGCAAAGGACTTGCTTGAGAGTAGGACTCTGACCTGCAAATTAGCCCATCCCTAGTCCACCTTCTTCAATCAGGCCCCTGTGGTGTGGGACAGGACACTACCTCTCTGCCCTAAATCACCCCTGGACCAGGTACTAGACCGTGAGAAACCACCCGTACAGCTTGGAGCCTGCGGAAATTATTCAAACTGTCCAATCCTAAGCCTGCTCAGCAACTGACCCTGCCTCGCCCTTGCCCAGTAGTGGCTCCTGCCCAAGTTTGCCTTTCACCCTTTCTGCCTCCAAACTGCCTCTGTTGCTCCCCGACAGCTCTGCAGGAAATAGACGCTCCCATCCATGGAAACTGTGAGGAGCAAAACTGTCTCCAATGACAGTCGTCTCCTGATCTGTTGGCCTCACCTTGCCTGAATAAATACGAGATTTAGGGTTCAGATGAAAACACCTCCTCTATCTGTGTCTCTTTCTGGCCCATTAATGTACGAATTCTCATGGCATAGACTGCAGCTACTTAGATTTTACGTCCCCAGGGCTGAATTTGGTACCCAGTGCGTACTTAATAAAAAACTGTTGAATGAATAAATCCATGAATGAATAAGCAAATGCATGATAGTAAGCAGGAGAAAACAGAGGCCAGGCCCAGGCAAGGTAGACACATGGATATGTCAGGAGGAGTGAATTAGAGGAAATGACTGAGATGCATAGAAACCCAGGCTCTTGCCGTGGAGAAACAGGAATGCTTTTACACTGTTGGTGGGAGTGTAAATTAGTTCAACCACTGTGGAAGACAGTGTGGCAATTCCTCAAGGATCTAGAACCAGAAATACCATTTGACCCAGCAATCCCATTACTGGGTATATACCCAAAGGATTATAAATCATTCTACTGTAAAGACACATGCACACGCATGTTTATTGCAGCACTATTTACAATAGCAAAGACTTGGAACCAACCCAAATGCCCATCAATGATAGACTGGATAAAGAAAAGGTAGCACATATATACCATGGAATACTATGCAGACATAAAAAAGGATGAGTTCATGTCCTTTGTAGGGACATGGATGAAGCTGGAAATCATCATTCTCAGCAAACTAACACCGGAACAGAAAAACAAATACCACATGTTCTCACTCATAAGTGGCAGTTGAACAATGACAACACATGGACACAGGGAGGGGAACATCACACACTGGGGCCTGTCAGTGGGTTGGGGGAAAGGGGAGGGAGAGCATTAGGACAAATACCTAATGCATGTGGGACTTAAAACCTAGATGACGGGTTGATAGGTGCAACAAACCACCATAGTACATGCATACCTACGTAACAAACCTGCACGTTCTGCACGTGCATCCCAGAACTTACAGTAAAATAAAATTAAACTTTGAAGAAAAAGAAACCTGGCCTCTTAGCGTAAGAGTGGCTGACCTGAACATAGCTTCGATTCCATCAGGCAGTGGCCCCATCCAGGCCACCAGGTGGTACATACTGCAAATGCTATATTGCCTGGTTCTGAACCACTGAGATCCCTGAACACATCAGGGTGCACAATTACAGGGTGCTACTCCCTGCCATGAGAGCCTGGTAATATTTATATCTATAGCACACAGCTCAATGTCTGGCCTTCAGTAAAGATTCACTGAATGAAAATGACTTCAAAGTTAAAAATGAAAGAACGAAATCTCTTTTCCCAGATAACAAACAAAGAGTTGTAGGGGGAAAAATTATAGCTTAAAATAATTTGATCGAGCTGCATTGATGGTGAATTTTAAAATACACAAGGTTGACTCACTATGAAGCAAGGTAATAAACATAAGGCAAAACCCACTCTATTTTTCATTATTAATAGCAAAATGCCACAGTGAATGTGAAATCTTTAGAACACTGTGAATTATGATGGATCGTATATTCTTATTCCCTGCTGCATCCTGACCTGAGTGAAGGGTGCAGAAATGAAGTCTCAGATTGCATCCAAGGTGCCATCTTTCACTAGAGTGCTTTCATGTCAGCCAGTAGGAAAAACTGCCTTCTGAAGTGCAGTGAGCAGTGTTTTCGGGATGAGTGCCTCCCTGCCAACGAGGGACGGACAGTGTGACCGCCACCCCGGGGAATCTGGTGTGGAGGTGGGGCTGTCCAGTCCCAGATGAGCTGAAGCCAGGTGCTTTACCACAGCTCCGGGAGAACCAAATGGAAGAGCCCAGCAGTGACTTGTGCCCACCTGCTTGGTGCCAAAGAGGCCAGGAGAACAGGGACAGCCACATCTGTCTACCCCGTGTGCGCTATGCCTCAGGACCTCATTATCACCTCTCATAGTCACTGCTCTTCTCCTCAACCTTCAGGTGTGCCCTCCTTTTTTATGGCGAGAGCTGAGCACTGGGTTCCCTCTGTGCCTTCTGCTTGCTGATCCTGCTTCAGCATGAACTTACTGATGCCAGGGGAGGCCCAGATCAGGGGACAGGAGTGAAGCTTTGGTGGGTGGGGGGGTCAAAGAAAGGATGAAGGGAATTCTGTACACTGCAAAGGCCAGGCAGAGAGCTTCAGGGGCTTGCCATGTTTTGTCCACACTGTGGTACCCTGTGGGGGACCCATGGTGATGCTGCATTTGAAAATAAGGAAGACTAAGACAGTTTAGGGCCTCGGTCATGCAGGGAGGAAGGGATTTGAAGCCAGGCGTCTGCCTAGCAGAGGGTGGCCCTGAGTGAAGCCCTCTGCGCCTGGAGCCTCACCCCTCATCTATGACATGGGGACAAGGACCCTGAGGGTGCCTATCTAGATGGGTGGGTGTCAGGATCCACATGGCCGGCACTAGGATGGCACAGCTGGACCTGTGGAAGCAGAGCCAAGTATGGCCTGTGGGAGTTGGGCCAAGTATGAGGACAGAGGAAGCTACACCAGAACTGAGTCCTAAAAGACCCAGAGAAGCTGGAAGAAGGAGGAGGAGGCAGAGAATCCTGGGAGCGAGAACAGCACCTGCCTAGGAAAGAGGCCTCTGAGACTGGGGCCCTAACCCCATCATTTTACAGATGGGGAAACTGAGGCCCCATCTCAGTTTGAGCAGGGGAAGGACTTGGCCAATGTCCCAGTGTTTTGGAGGACAGACTGAGACCCAAACCCAGGCCTCTTAGCTCCTATGATAGTGGCCGCCCTTTTGGTTTTCTGGCTTCTGTGGCTGATCCCCTTACAACTCTCACTGGGTTCATCTTCCTACCCCTGCTGCTCCATGCCCTGTGCTCCGGCGGCACCACATGCTGCTCCATTCCTGCCCAGCGCTGCGCTGCGGTGCACCAGGTCCCTGCAGAGCTGTGCCCCAGGGAAGGCCCTCCCTCCGCTCATTCCAGCCTGGCTGGCAGTGCCTTGTCTGCCAAGGTGAGACAAGCCTCTTCATGACTGATTTCCCCACCACCTCGTCCTGGGGTCCCCCTTCGCCTCCCAGCACTTCCCTTTCTCCTAGGACTGCTCATCACTTTTATCACCCCCATCTGCCTCCAGATGGAAATTCCGTCAGGATAGCCAACAATGGCCATTCAGCTCCCACACAGGACAGCAGAGGAGGAGGGAGGGAGGACACGTGACCCACTGGCCGTTCTTTTTAATAGTTTGATGAGGTGACCAGCAGGATTCTGGCTGCCCACCTGAGAGCTGCTGCCTGGTCATTTATTTAATCAGAGAAAAGCAGCATTGCTATGGAAGAGAATGTAAAAGGTAGTTACCTGCAGCCCCAGCAATCCAGGGATTCCAGGTGGTCCCATGTCGCCTTTCTTCCCCTGAGTGTAAAAGAAGAAGCTAAAATTAACAAGCAGGCAATTGTCAACCAGAGCTGGTTTAATAATGAGTCTCGGTGGACATTTGGGTCTTTATTACTCTCAACCTCTCAGATTAACAATTGTCCCACAGGAGTGCCCCACAGAGGAACAACGTGGGATCAGAAAAAGGACTCAGGCTTTTTCTGAGGTCAGGAGTAAGGCTTGGGATCCCAGCTCTGTAACTTAAATGTGTTCGGTAACTCATGGCCCCATATTCAAAAGATACAGAAAGGTATACCCAAGAAAAGTCTCCTTTTAATCCCAGTCTCAGCCACTCAGTTCCTTTCCTTGCAAACAACTAATCTTACTAGATGCTGGTTAATTTTCCCAGAGAGATTTTATGCATTGGTAAGCCTTACACACGCACACACACAAACACACACACTCCCCCGTCCCCCGTTTCTTCACAGACTTCAGCATGCCATTCAATCTGTTAAACTTTGCTTCTTTGTTTCCATTTAATTTATCTAAGCCACATCCCATATCACATGGAGAGTTGCTGGTATTCTTCATACAGGTGCATGGTTTTCCCTGTGCAAATGAGGCATGATGCATTGAAACAACCCCCTTCTCGTGGCTAGGTAGGTTACTTAGGGCGTTTCTGCTCTTCTGCTGTGGGAATCCACGCTTCAGTGCATACATGTTCAGTATCCAGCAGGGTGATGTTGTGGGGTGACCTGAGGCCATCTCCTTAAATAGGGGTAAGGTGTGTGTTGGTTAGTTTAATTTACATAATGTGGTAATGGCATATATTGTATAACAGAGGTTATCTGAAGAACAGAATACAGCCCTTTTTGGCATTGTCCCGGTGGTTTTCTTGATTAAAAAAAAGCACTACAATCAAGAATTGAAAGTAAAATAAGACCTTGATAAGATCTATATTTTTTTTGAGTGTCTATTTCACGGCAAACTCTCTTTCTAGTTCTTCCCACCTGATCCTTTCCTAATTTACTCTGCAAGAGGACCCTGGAATGCCCATGTTCTCATCCCATTGATGAGTGTGCAAATCGAGGCTTGGAGCTCATGTCTCTCTTGTTGCACAGCTAGTAAGGGGCAGAGTTCAGATCACACCCAGTTCTATGCAGACTTGAAGCCTGTGCCAATATTGGCGGCTTCTCAGGGCTCTGAAGAATTAAAAGGGATGCTTTCTACAAAATAACTCTAAGTGTATCTGTGAGATTGTAAAACTTGATATTGTCCTCTCCTCTCATTCAGCAACTCTGGCCCTCTTCTCTCTGCCCCTTGGTGACTCTTGCTTGTCTCCACTGTCCCGGAATCTCCAACTCAAGCACACCCTGGGAGCAACAGGGAGGATGGATTAAGGCTGTTCAAGTTGCTTCTCTCACTGCCCAGCATAACCCATAACATTGCCTTGGACCAGCCCACCATTCTCTCTCCCCAGAACCACTGCAGTAGCCTTCTAAAGAGTGCCTCCCTTAACACACTTGGCCATTGCACTTTTCCCCTCAAAGCAGCCAGGATGATATCATTAAAACATAAATCATGTCACATCTCCTCTGCTCAAAACACTACAATGCCTCTCAGCTCACATAGAGCAGAACTTTAATGACCTCCAGCCTGCCCTCCATGACCTCATTTCCTCCAACCCTCTTCTCATTTCCATGTACTTTTTTCCCACCTCCAGCCACACTGGCCTCCCACCTCCACCTTGAATCTGCCAAATGCATTCCAAACTGAAGGTCTGTCCACTGGCGTTTCCTTCTGCCTGGGTTTGTTCCCCAGGTATCCACATAGATCAATTTTTCAATTCAATTTGGTTTCTGCTGAAATGCTCCTTTAACTGAATGTCTTCTTTGGCCAGCCTCACCAGAATAGCACTCCCTCTGTCCCACTGTGTCTTCTCACGCTGCCGTAATTTCCTTAGTGTGGATCCTCACCAGATGCACCACTGGCGTTTGTGCTTATTTATTGCATGTCTACCCCTACTGGGACACAAGCCACCTGAAAGTGGAGTCGGGCTCTGGTTTTGCTTGATGCTATATACTGTAGGCTCAGGACAGTGCCTGCCACACAGTGGACATTCAATAGACATTTGTGGGCTGAATAAATCATCCCTTTGAGAACTATGCAGTCCCAAGCCATGATGGTGGCACTGAGGATAGCAGTGAAAAGTTAGAGAAAAGTGATATCAGGGAGGAAGGGAAGATACAACTTGGAGATTTGCTGACTAGCAGAGAGAGTGAGTGAGCCTGGTTTAGAAGCCCCTGGATCCACACCTTTGAGCTGTGAACCCATCAGGCTGGAGGGTGCGATAATGTCTGGGTCTCAATGAGTTTCTTGATACTTGCCAGGTAGAATTCAAGATGTGGTCACAGATACCTTCAGAAGACAGCCAAGCCTTGGAGGCACTGGGTTTCTCCATCCATCTGATCCAGCTCTGATTAATGCAGACATCGGGAAGCTGATCATAAGACAGCTAAGAGTTGCCAGCTCCCCTTCCTCAGGGAAAGGAAACCAGACACCTTCCATTTTCTATCTAGACAGACACCCCCTCCAGTTGCTTCCAAGGGATTCTATAGAGAGTCACCGGTTATTTACAAGATGAATAAACCATTTTCCCTCAAGGTCAGTGGGAGGACCTGGTGAATAATCATCGGAAGTTAGAATCCAAGCCAGCAATGTAACTGTGTTGAGAGGAAAGACTGAAAGGAGAGATTGGAATATCTAATGGTTGGTAAGAAAGGATGAGAGAGAAGAGATGCAGAGGTCTGGGCCATGACTGAGCAGAATGACTCATTAAGATGCCGTCGTGGTCGGGGGATGAAGCATCAGTTCCCTCTCCAGGGTGACACAATCACCATTTGGGGATGCAGCAAGGTCTCAGCAGCAATCCGCTTCCTGAGCTGACCCCAGGATCTTATGTAACAATGTTACTCATGCTCAGGAAGGTGAACACCTAAGTTGACAACAGGATTTGTAAAAGGCATGAATTCAGGAGGTGTTCCTTTGCCAGGAAAGTTGAATCAATTGATCTGGAAGAGCAGATGTATGGGCAAGTAGGAGGCGCGTGGTAGACAAGAGAGAAATGCAAAGAAACACATCTATGGAAGCAGACACCATAAGCATTAGGTTTTCAGCAAGGAGAAAGAAACCAAAAAGGTGGCAAGAGGCCAGAGAAAGAAAAGTGTCAGAGCAGGTCTTTCATGGGTCATCCATGAAGGGGTATCATCCAGAGAAGCCTCAGGGTAACATCTCTCTGGCATCTGTACCTTCTGCACCCCCAGCATCATGGGCCATTCCAGTGCCTCTCAAAGGTGGCCTTCCTTCCTGTAGCCACAGCCACAGGAATCCACCCTGTTCCCAGGCCCAGTCTCTTCCTTCAGGCCCTCCTGGGCCAACCTCTGCAGGCATCTGAGCTGTTCGATTTGGAGATTCCTGGGGTTCTAACCTACCTTTTCAGTTTGGTGTCCAGGGTTCACACCATCATCTCCTAAGCAAGAGCCCAAATGGACTGCTTAGCTCAGCCCCAAATACCCACTTAGGACTTCTGATGCCTGAGACGTTGCCATGCTGCTCCCTCTGTCTGTAATCCTCCCTTCACATCTCAGCCCATCAAAATCACATCCCAGTTCAGTGCTACCTCTTCCATGAAGCTTAAGCAGAAATGACAACAGCTCAAATGATGAGAAACAAATACTTGAGTCATGGATTTCCTGGGGCCACCCAAGAGCTAACAAGTTAGAATTGCCGGGGTGGGGTACAAAGCTCCAAGTGAGCAGAATCAAAGGAATTCTCTGTGTTCTTTCTCCAACCCCTTTCCTCTATGATATTGTAAGGAAAAGAAGTTTAAATCTAAGGTACATTGGAAGGATAAGCCATTTAACTTGCTGAGTCTTTGTTTTCCCACGTGGAAGATTATAATCATGATAATTATTTCAGAAGATAATAGAAGAAATGATTTAATATTTGAGGAAGTTATTTATAAAACACAATAAAGCATCCCTCAACTGTAACAGAGAGTGATGAGAATGAGGAGGAAGATGATAATGACTATGAGGAAGAAGAAATAGTGAGAGTCATATTCTGGCTCCTTTGTGTTCCTGTAGTGGGTGATAGACTGTGTGTCAAACAGATCTGGTTTCAAAATTCAACCTCCTAGCAGTGCCACAGGGTTTAAATTGGATGACGCCCACAAAGTACTTAGTAATAGTGGTTATGGTGATGACAATGGTAGCAGTTGGTGATTTTGATGATAATAATGGTGGTGGTGGCGGTGATGGGGTCTTGTGGTGGCATTGATGATGATGGCATTAATGGTTATGGTAGTGATGGAGTTGATGGTGATGGTGATGATGGTGGTGATGGTGATGATAGTGGTGATGGTGATGATAGTAGTGATGGTGATGGTGATGATGGTGGTGATGGTGATGATAGTAGTGATGGTGATGGTGATGGTAGAGTTGATAGTGATGGTGATGGTGGAGTTGATGGTGATGGTGATGGTAGAGTTGATGGTGATGGTGATGGTAGAGTTTATGGTGATGGTGATGATGGTGGTGATGGTGATGATAGTAGCCATGGTGATGGTGATGGTGGAGTTGATGGTGATGGTGGTAGTGATTGTGATGATGGTGGAGTTGATGGTGATGGTGATGGTAAAGTTGATGATGGTAGTAGCGATCGTGATGGTGATGGTGGAGTTGATGGTGATGGTGATGATGGTGGTGATGGTGACGATAGTAGTGATGGTGATGGTGGAGTTGATGGTGATGGTGGTAGTGATCATGATGGTGATGGTGGAGTTGATGGTGATGGTGCTAGTGATCGTGATGGTGATGGTGGAGTTGATGGTGATGATGATGGTAGAGTTGATGATGATGGTGGTAGTGATTGTGATGGTGATGGTGGAGTTGATGGTGATGGTGATGGTAGAGTTGATGATGATGGTGGTAGTGATTGTGATGGTGATGGTGGAGTTGATGGTGATGGTGATGGTAGAGTTGATGATGATGGTAGTAGTGATTGTGATGGTGGAGTTGATGAGGGTGATGGTGGTAGTGATAGTGATGATGATGGTGGAGTTGATGGTGATGGTGGAGTTGATGAGGGTGATGGTGGTAGTGATTGTGATGGTGATGGTGGAGTTCATGGTGATGGTGGTAGTGATCACGATGGTGATGGTGGAGTTGGTGATGATGACGGTAGAGTTGATGATGATGGTAGTAGTGATTGTGATGGTGGAGTTGATGGTGATGGTGGTAGTGATTGCAATGGTGATGGTGGAGTTGATGGTGATGGTGATGGTGGAGTTGATGATGATGGTAGTAGTGATTGTGATGGTAGAGTTGATGATGATGGTAGTAGTGATTGTGATGGTAGAGTTGATGATGGTAGTAGTGATTGTGATGGTGATGGTGGAGTTGATGGTGGTGATGATGGTAGAGTTGATGATGGTAGTAGTGATTGTGATGGTGGAGTTGATGGTGATGGTGGTAGTGATCATGATGGTGATGGTGGAGTTGATGGTTTTGGTGGTAATGATGGTGATAGTGATGGTGGTGATCGTGGTGATGGTGATGGTGATGATGCTAACATTATTGGTGGCAGTGGTGATAGTGGCAACTCTAGTAAAGGTAGATGTAGCAGTGGCTATGTAATCTCTGCAGTTTTGTCCCATAACTGGTTTCAGAGATTTGAGAAGTGCTAGAAAAAATAAATTTTGTAGCAATAAAGAGCTGTTTTACTAACGATAGGCCTGTTTCTTGTCATTTTTCTTTTCTTCTCTTTTAAATTGCTACCCAGCACAATATCTGGATTAAGTGTTTGTAATTTATCAAGAGGGCAGATTTTTCAAGCCATTCTGAATGCCAAGATGCTGAGCAGAACTGGTATTTCCAAGGTTGCCTGTCTGCCCATGGAGAGGAAGGAAGCCTATAAATTCAGAACAGCAATTCTCTCCCAGCCAGGATGAGTTAACACAGTCATCTGAGGGGCCATTAACAGATAAAAGGATTGCTTGTGCAACTGATTCTAATATGTGCCGTATGGTCTTCTGCTCAGTTCCTGTTCTCCAGGCCTCAGAATGTCAAACATGATTATTTTCTACTGGTTAGAGCTGAAACCAGGTGCGCAGGGAAAACCCAGGGTGTCCTGATATAAACCCTGGCTTCATGCCATGAAATGAATCAAACAGTAGCCTAGGATCCAAACAACACTGTTAACACCTGGTAGAGCAGGAAAAGCCAGGAAAAAGATTTTAGAATGAAAAAGGAAAACGAATTCAACCTAGGCTGCCACTGCAAAAAAAGACTGGCCATGTGTCCTTCCTCAAATCTACTAGAAATCAGAGCTGGTGGGCCAGATAACCTGCAACAATAATGAGACCCTTGGTTCCAAGCGAAAGCCAGGGATTAAGTTGATGTGTGCCCAGTGCATCCTATCGGACAGGTATGGTCAGGTATTGAGGGTCCTAGATCTATTCAAAGCATGCACAGCAAGGACAGTTAACTTCCATGTTAGAATTCTGACATGCACATGGATACACACACACACACAACACACACACACACACACACACACTCATACTCACAATATTGAAGCAAAGAGGGTGGAGAATTCGGAGCCAGGCAGATCTCATGCCCCAGGTATAAGTACCCTCACTACCTACAGCCTGGGTGACACTCAGTAATTTGATGTATACCTTTAAGTCTTAGAATCCTAATTAGTAGAATGGGATTAAAGCCGCCATACCTCAGAGAGTCCTTGTGGGAATTAAATGAGAATCATGGGTGCAAACAGTTCCCTAGGGAAGTGCCTGCTATGCAGTGACTATTCAATCAATGTTATTTCCTTTCTCCCTTCTCCTAGCTATACATCTATAAAGAGAGATTCCATTTTTAAAATGCGTTCTTAAAGTAAATGACAGTCAAGAACACAGTGAGATGGGTAGGGAGCACTGCCGTCTTTGTAAGAGGGGACACCTTGCTGGATAAGATCACCTCTCCAGTCTTCATCTATTGATGACAGGGAAGAGAAACCAGAAGATACTGAGAAAATGATCAGATGAACCAAAGAGGTCACTCGCTGTGGGAAGAGCAATGACCAAGATCTAAGTGACCTTGAGAAGGTCATTCACGTTTCTGGATATATGTCTCACTGTGAGTCTCAAAGATCCCTGCTGCCACAATGCTTCTATAGACATTCCAAATTTTACATTTTGTTGAAATGTGTCACAATATACAATTTTTTTTTTTACCAACTTTTCTTTTCTTTTTTTTAAATCTTCCAGAGAAGATGAAAGATGATGTCTAGGCGATTTCAGCTGAGACTCAGTGCTACAGAGCAAGGCAGGGTGTAAGAAGGGACCACATTCTCTTCTCCAAAATGAGGCATCCCCTGTGGAAGGTGAGAACCCAGGTGACCAGGCACCCAGTTCTGAATCTTGTCCTCTTCTAATCATTCACTTATGTTTCTTAACTGTATGAGATTATATTAATGTCATTACCTATTTAATTAATGCCATTATCTATTTATGCATATTTTATAGGCATATTCGTATTGTATTTATAACTATGTTATGTGTCCATAAAATATGTGTTTTACAGGTGTGAGGGACTCTTCTCATTACTGTGGTTATAAAAATAAATAAGAAAAAGTCCTTCCTCTCATAGTCTTACATTCTATTAAAGAAAACAAAAACAAATTCTCAAATAAGAAAAATATCAGATAAATCTGCAGAAAATTAAAATGGGATGGTGTGAGACTAACAGTGACAGCCATTTTGAGGTGGATGATTCGGGCATGACAATTTTTTTATTGGAAAAGTGAGCCTCCTGGAAGCTCTGAAAGGTCCCACTGCTGCAGTGGCCTTGAGCCAGGCTGGTTCTTCCGCCAAAGCATTCAGGATTCAGACGCAACTGCAGCATCTCTCATTTCAACTAGGTGACAGTGCTCCCTGATCAACCTCCTTAATGCCCAGCTCAGACAACAGGCAGGAAATTAAAGCCTTGGAAAGAGAAATGCAGTCCTTCCCTATCTCTCTGCCTGGTGACTGCTACCGCCCTCCAGCAGGCAGGCAGGCAGGCGGGCAGGTGGGCGGGCATCTCCTGCAGCTCCGGGGATGGCGTGGAGCGTGCCTCGCTCTCAATTCTCCCTTTTACCATGTCAATGTGGAAACATACCAGCTTTGTCCAAAATGAATGCATTTACTTTGCCGAGGATTATCCTGTCTGCCTGTTGCTAATCTCTAAAATAAAGGGCCTGGGTTCTGTTGCCCCCCAACCCGTGTTTAGTGTCTGTCTCTCCATGCCCAGGTTCCAGCTTGCTGTCAGCCGTCAGCCTCGTCTCTTCCCTTGCACAGCCTGAGCATGTGCAGTGATGCCCAGGAGCTCTTCTGAGTGATGTTTCAATTGAAGTTGATGAGGAGGAAATGACAGGTCATGGCAAGGGAAGGAGAGAGATAATTTTTTGAATAAGTCATTTTGTCTCGCATTTTCCTGACTCAGCTAGAGAGCGACTGAACAGGAAGCTGCTTCCAAGCCCACAACATTACAATTTGTTTCTACTCCCTTTTTCTCCATAGATGCAGGCACTGAGCTAGCAATATCCAAAGGACAGAACACAACCTGAATCAGGGAATCACCTTTGATGACTGAAAGGCCATGGGCCCCCCAAAACCCACTTGCTCATCATCCTTGATTCACTAGAGGAAGCAAGACAAGCGGGGAGCCATCCTCTGTGTTGCTCTGCACCCTGTGCTAATGCTCCCACCATCCTGCCTTGTCACTCTTAGTTGACTCTCCTCTGCTAGACGCTGGGCCTTTCAGAGCATGACTTCTGCCCTTTCCTCAGCATGCCCTCCACCTGGCATCCGACCTGAACCAGGATGGGTGCTCAGAAGCCCTGTGCTCTGCCCAGCCCCTGCCTTTTCTCAGTGGATCACCGTGGGAGCCTTCTAACTGGCCTCCTTCCTGCAGTCTGTTCTCAATGCAATAAGACACATGAATGTGTTTAGGGTGCAACCCGGGCCCTGCCACTGCGACCCTCAAAACCCCAGAATGAGCAACCACGACCAGAAATGTATGAGATAGGCCCATCTGGAACCTGACATTATTTGATGCAGCTTCAAGAAGCAGTGTTCATAGATTTAGGTAAAATAATGGTATTATGGTTCTGTGTCTCTTAAAATTCCTTCTCTTTTGGAGACAACATACTGAAATATTTAGAAACAACATGATGTGATGATTTTAGGACTTGCTTTCAGTGAATTCAGTGGTGGGTAGGAGTGTTGGTATATAGAAAAGAAGTTTTTCAATAACTTATAAATGTTGAGTGCATTTAGGGTATATGAAGGTTCATTTTACTGTCCTTTCTACTTTTGTGTATGATCTTTCATCATAAAACATTTTTTTCATCATAAACTTGTTTTTCATCATAAAACATTTTTTGAAAACATGGAAAAGCTCCATTGGTTACTCGCAGTAAAAGCCAAAGTCCTTATAATGACCCACAAGGCCTGAAAGGAAGCTCGTCTCCTGCCAGGCCCCTTGCTGGGTCCAGCCACATGGACCTCTGGGCTCCACCACTCCACACCTGCGCCTGCCCCAGGACCTCTGCCTGTCAGGCTCTTCCCCAGCTATCAGTTTGGCCAATGTCCTCACCTCTGGAGAGCCTGTTCAAGGAAAATTGTCTTCATGGGGCCTTCCTGCATCACCTGCTTACATGCTATTTCATCTCTTTCCCCCGGCCTGCCAGAATATAAACAGCATGAAGGCAGGAGCTTCCTTCTTCCTGAACTACTCACTTGCCTACAACAATGCCTGGTACCCAGTAGATACAGAAGAAGAAATGTTTGTTGAATGGATGAATTTGTGGAAGGAAAGGTGAGAAGAAAAGGGGCAGGAGGGAATAAAAGCAAGTAAAAGAAAAATAGGAAAAAAATTGGAAAAGGGAACACAAGAGGAAGAAAAGAGAGACTGGTTGAGAGTCCCCAATAAGATGCCAGCAGAGCCTGAACTAGAAGCCATGTCTGCAGCTATTTTAACCACACCAATGAGTTTCCAAACTGAAGAGGAAGAAGTCCAGGTCAAAGCTGATGGGCACAAGCAAGTGTGCAGAGGCAGGATGCCTTCTCAAGGGGGCACTTCCCATATCCAAAACACTGATTTCAATGCTCCCATTGACTCCCATGGAAAACTCACTCACTCCTGCAAGGCCACCTCAAACATCACCTTTTCCCTTGCATGTGCCCGTTTCCAGCCCCCCGGCTCCTCTCAGTGGCCTCCCTCAAGCTGAGATCTCCCTCTATCCTCTGAACATGTGTAGTCTTCCTCAGTCTCCATTGAGGTCATCTGTTTATATGCACTGAGCTCCTTAGCTGACCTGTGAGCTCCTGGTAGCTGAGACCTTAATGTTTTCAGAAAATCCCAAAGCATTTAGCAGAGTGTCTGTGCATCACAAGAAGTCAACATGAGCTTTCTGACAGACTGACACATGGAAAGAAAGAAGGGAGAAAATGAGAAGTCAGACTTTGGGGACGCACAGCCGCACGTGCGAATCCCTGAGGGGCCACTGGTGGCTGTGCTGTATCAGAGCCTGTCCTTCATCTGCAGAAGTGGGGATGGCAGGGCTGTTATGGGAGCTGCCATGTAATTGGAGCTCAATAAACACCATATCCTACCCCTGCCCATCATCACTGCACCCCAACCCTTCACCCTGTTTGCTTCTCTGGATCTCCTTGTTTTATTCCTCAAATCTCCAGACCAAGTGCATTGCCCAATTTCCAAGGCCTGTGGGTTGTGTTAAGCTCAGATCAGGCCAAGCACCATTGCATGGGTGGCTGGTATTGCTCAGAAGGGTAAAAAGTGTGTCTGAAGATGACAACAGTCACCCTGGGAAGCACAACCAGCAGGTTTAAAGAAGTTGTATCTAAGAAGGTGATATGGTTTGGCTGTGTCCCCACCCAAATCTCATCTTGACTCCCATAATTCCCACGTGTTGTGAGAGGGACCTGGTGGGAGATCATTGAATCATGGGGGCAGTTTCCCCCACACTATTCTTGTGGTAGTGAATAAGTCTCACAAGATTTCATGGTTTTACAAGGGAAACCCCTTTCACTTGGTTCTCATTCTCTCCTTGCCTGCTGCCATGTAAGGCATGTCTTTCACCTTCTACCATGATTGTGAGACCTCCCCAGACACACAAAACTGTGAGTCCATTCACCTTTGGCTATGATTGTGAGGCCTCCCTAGCCCCATGGAACTGTGAGTCCATTAACTCTCTTTTCCTTTATAAATTACACAGTCTTGGGTATGTCTTTATCAGCAGCATGAAAATGAACTAATACAGAAGGTATGAGCCTGATGAGTGAGCTCTGGGCAAGATGTTCCCTCCTTGCCTTAACAAGAGTAAATTAGATAAAGATGTAGATTTTAAAAACCTTCACAGTCATCTTTATATAAACAGTTCCACCCATCATCTAACTCTACTTTGGAAAAATAACAATTGCCCAAGTTCGATGCAAAATGAAAAAAGCTTCACATACACATTAATTACATAAATGTACAAAGATTGTTGTTTTCTCTTAAGACTGTGCAGGAGCATGTGCGGGAGCATGCTGAGAGAATGACAGCCATGTCAGCTGTCACATCATGCTGCCCAACCAGGGCCAAGTCCCTTACTGAGCACTTTTTCTCCTAACAACACAGCTGATGGTGACACCTTCCCCACTGTAGCAAGAAGTAAACCAGCCTGGAGAGACCAGGTAACTTGCAAGGGTCACACAGCTGCTGAGAAGTGGAGCAGCACTTCAATCCCAGGTGCATCTTGTTCTGAAGTCCAGGATCCTTCCACTCTACGGAGGAGGGAGACACCTGGCTTTGACCCACCTGACTGCCTCACTTGACTGACAGGGAAACTGAGCCAGGGGTGGGGATGCTGAATGGGAAGTGGGGGCGAGTGAATCTCTGATACAGTTTGGCTGTGTCCCCACCCAAATCTCATCTTGAATTGTAACTCCCACAGTTCCCACACACTGTGGGAGGAACCTGGTGGGAGGTGATTGAATTATGGGGGAAGGTCTTTCCCATGCTGTTCTCATGATAGTAAATGAGCCTCAGAAGAGCTGATGGTTTTAAAAACAGGAGTTTCCCTACACAAGCTCCCTCTTTGCCTGCTGCCACCCATGTAAGACGTAACTTGCTCCTCCTTGCCTTCTGCCATGATTGTGGGACCTCCCCAGCCATGTGGAACTGTAAGTCCATTAAACCTCTTCCTTTTGTAAATTGCCCAGTCTCGGGTATGTGTTTATCAGCAGTGTGAGAACAGACTAATACAATCTCTCTTACCCAGAGCACCTTCCTGATGCCTTTCCCCATCTCACCTAGCCTTAAAATAAATTATTTGTAGAATTTTGAGAATTCAAAAGGGTTATAGGAGGCACAGTTCTTTGAAAACCAAAGATCGAAGTTAACCAGTGGGTAAGCACAGGTCAGAGTCGGTGCTGAATGAGAAGAGCAGGCCACCCCCTTTCAGAACTGAGGATGTGAAGTGTGATGGGGAGGCAACCCCCTTAGACAAAGTCAATCCACAGCAAAATATATGGCACTATCCACGTCACTGAGCTACAGATTGTGCAGGCTAAGAGAGGCCATACGTGGAATGAGGGCTGCCTCTCCCAGATGCCAGGACTCCATTCCTACCCACCCATCAGTGGTGTAAACCTCCAGAGGCAGGAAGCTCACTGGTCCCTGGAGCTACCTGCCCCATCTGTGGATGCCTGTGGCCCTCAGATTGTTAACCACGTGAACTAGTAAAAGGCGGTACAAGCTTAAGGGTTACAGTTCAACAAATGTGAGCTGACTTCCTGCCCTGTGCCAGGTACCTTGCTGGGAACTGGGGACACAGAG
The DNA here is from genome assembly GCF_029289425.2 of Pan paniscus. Classification (NCBI taxonomy): domain Eukaryota; kingdom Metazoa; phylum Chordata; class Mammalia; order Primates; family Hominidae; genus Pan; species Pan paniscus. Next base: position 156,126,531 of record NC_073256.2, read on the forward strand.
TTGAGTCTGGCTTTCAGTCCAGTTTGCTGTGGGAGCATCGGAGGGGATAGGGGTACAACCCAAGCAGGCTTCTGCAGCCCTCCTCAGAAACTATGGCATTGTTTCAAGAGCTGAACGTACTGGCAAATTATACCCTTATGGTGTGCACAATCTAGATAGGAAAACAGGTGCTTAATTAAATTAATTAAATACCATGAGGTATCATATCCAATAATGTGCACAATCTAGATAGGAAAACAGGTGCTTAATTAAATTAATTAAATACCATGAGATATCATATTCAATAATGGCATGGATATATTAGATGCACTCAGTTGCCTCTTCTCTGTACACCCTCAGCACTGGGCTTCCCCGCTCTGGGGCTGTGATCACCCAATGGATTCATGTCTCTCTATATATGACTCCTGGCAGACAACAGACTGATCTCCATGTCCCTGAAGCCCAACTCAAGGCAGAACACATAGTAGAACCTCAACCATGTTTGATGAACTGAATCCAACCCTTCATTCTACTTCCAATATTCATTTCAAGTCCCTGAAACTGACACTGTCTATCTTCTCTGCATGGCATTATAAAATGGGGACCAGTGTGGGTGAGCTGAGGAATCACAAAGAAAAGAGAGTTTACTTACTCGGAGACCTTGCAAACCAGGAGGTCCATCCCTGCCTTCTGGGCCTATTGGACCCTTTAGGAGGGAGAAAAAGGAAAAAGAGAGAGAAACATAATGGTAAATGCAGGGCTCAATGGCATAGCTTAGGCTTTAGAATCTCACCCTCATTGAATAGTGTAATACCATCCCATTCTGATGGGGAAATTCGGAGGTCCCATTCTCTCAAACCTATAACACTTTAAAACATGTACGTCTATCAGATCTGATTAAGTATGTTGAGCAGTCAGGATGTAAGAAACCTAGTTCGTACTTTATACTGAGTACTGTAAGCATCCAACAGCTTGCTTTAGTGGTTTGCACAAAGCACACAGAAGCGAATTGTCTGGAACCTAAGTGTCTTTGATTCTAAGCCCAGTGCCCTTTCCCTGCAGCCTGCTGGCTCAGAAAGAACTGGCATAGACTATCTGACTCTCAGGCAACAGTGATATGCAAAACATAATAGTCTGGACAAATGAATGGAACTGCCTAGGAAAGATCAATATCTATTAACCAAGGAACACTGGTGCAGGGAGGGGTCATACTGACCTCATTCGAATCCTGCCCCCTCGTCCTGCCTCGATTCTGCCTCATGAGCTCAGGCAAGTCCCTTGGTGCCGTTAAACCTCGGTTATCTCATCTCTGAAGTGGGGATGATACAACCACCTACTGAGCAGTTATGAATGGGTTCTAAAGCTGGGGCACAGCACCCAGGTCCCCTGACAGCACCCTGATTTATACCACAGAATGAGGCATACCATGTGAGTGGGAAACTGAAACCCTAAGCTTAAGCTGTGACTCTATCACCACTTCTGTGTGAATTTGGCCAGAAATGCCCTCTCTGCATTTCAATTTCCACATCTTCGATAAATATTATTTTCATAATTATCATACTAATAGCTACTGCTGCTAAATTTTGCGTAACTGTACGTGACCAAGCTGCATTTACATCAAAGGTCCTTTCTCTTAATAACGCCATGTAAATGAATAAATCAATGGACAAACTGCAGTAATTAAAGGTGTGGATCTCTCTTCCTAACAAGGAGATTCTGTTGAGCTCAGGACACACAGAAAGAGAAGGCCCTAAAGGCATGAGATTTTTAAGCGTCAAGAAATGGCTGGCATTGATCTACATCTCTGGCCCTTCATCTCTGGCCCTTTAGTGACTCCACGAGACATTGGTAAAACTATCAAAGCCTGTTTCATCTTAGGGAATGGATGAAAGATGCCAGCATTTGGATGCAGAATGCTGAACACTGTTTCCATTTCGAGAATGGGATATATTTTCCTCTCTCTGGGATTGCTGAACACAAACTCAAAATTTTCCATTCTCGACAGAAGTCACTGAAGCCAGCTTCTCAATTCAATTCAACCCAATGAATATTTAGAAAGTAACTGCTCTGCAGAAGGCCCCGAGCTAGGTGCTGCTGCGGATTCAAAAGCAGAGAGAAGTGACAGTTGATATCAGCATTGGGCTCAGTCAGGCTCCATGGCGCTCTGCCTCAGAGAGCAGCTCATTTAACCTCGTAGTATGTTTACATAGGAGAAGATGCTGCTGCGGTAGATTTCCAAGTTAGGGGTGAATCGAATGAGGATCGGAGATTAAGCAATGTCACCAAAGCCACAAGATTACTTGGTGGACAAATTGGGCCATGAAATCAGGTGCTCTGGTTCCTAATCCCAAGTACCTTCCATGACCCTATTTCTGTAGCTCATGCTGCAGTCTGGTTCACTTTAGTAGCCCTCTTGAACACCTGCCGCAGGGCTAGCTCTACAAGCGTGTGTTAAGTTCCCACCATGTGATAAACCCTGTGGATTGAGAGACGGGAGAGATGTTGGTCCTCGACTGAAGAATCTTATAGTCTTGGGCCTCTCATTACTGTTCTTCTCTTAATAAGGCCTTTAGTTAGGCTGTTTGCTTTTTGAACACTCCGAAGGGAATCTTATCACTAACATCATGTATTGTACTAAATCCCATTCTGTCTAGGCTAGAAGACATCTTCAGAACCACGGGGAACCCCGTCGGGCATCAGGCTAAGATATCCTGAATTTTGAAAGTAGGTAGATTCAAGACCATCCGCATGTCCTGTCTAATGGACCCTAGAAATGGTACGGGCAGGGGATTCCAATTCATCATCTAGAAATTGCAAATGTTTACTTGCAGTTATTTCTTTTTTCACATAGCTGCTTCTTCAGACTCTGAGGGTGCCTCATGTGTTATTTCATCCCTATATCTTCAGCCTTAGTATTTTGCTTGATATAAGGTAGGTGGTCACAAACATTTGAGGTTTCTTCCTTCTCTCCCTCCCTCATTTACTGTAACAAAATCTAGGTAAAGGGTGAGGACTACCCATATATTTTCATCTCAGGAAGAGGCCAAGAAGTTTGCCTCATGATTAAGCACAGCTAGCTATCTTTAGCTTCTTCTTCTGTAACGGGGACCATGAAGTAAAGTAATTCCCCTTTACGGAGCTCAGAGGAAGGATTGTATACTCCGTGGTGAAAACAGCAGAGGCTGCACAGTCAGATCTAGGTTCAAGTTCAGTTCTGCTTCTCAAGAGCTATGTGACTTTGTGCAAACCACTCAATGTCTCTGCACTAATGTTTTCATTGGTAAAAGATGAAAAATAACATCTTCACCCTTGCAGACTTAATATGCATATATTTGCACAAGAAAACATATATAGTATAGACCTTCAATACTTGCCAATAATAGATCTGAAATATACATGTAGGTATGCATAGAAAGGTAAATATTGGAACACACTGCATTCTCTGCATTATCTAGTTTAAATCTCTCAACAGTTACAACAATTGTGGGCAGCTCTGGAAACCGAACCTGGAGAGGTCACAGAGACATAAGTTAGATTTTCTGATCCAAAATCTTTGATATAAAATTGTTCTAATTTTCCTAGAATTAAACATCCCTTAAGTTTCTTCTAGTTTTACCCCAGCAAGAACATATAAATATATCCTCATAAAGAGTGGGCCTCAATAGCTTAAAATAAATCTGATCTATGTTCATTTATAAGTCAGTTATTGTATTCCTTTCAATAAAATACAGTAACTTGAAAGCAACAGCAGCACATTGCCAGAAGAAGCAACTTTAAAGCAGGGCCCTGTGGAGGGTACTGTATTCTTACTAATTATTCTCGATATCTGAACTCACATCATAAGATGATCACAAGGGCCCTTTGGATGGCCGCTTCCCAACTGGTGATTTACATATCATTAAATTCTTAGCAGAGGGAGAAACCAGAGGCTGAAATGTCCCAGGCCACTGCAAAGTCAGAACTGACCAGAAACATGGGAAAAGTGAGTGCGTTGGAAGTGATTCAGTCGGCATGTAAGTGTGCAATGTTTTTATTCTACTTCATCTGAAAGGAAAATAAAACATCAAACTGAATCCCAAGAAACCCCCATCGTGGCCTGTTGGGGACTGGGGGCTCTGAAGGCAGGGTGCCCACACTTCAATCCCGTTCCTCACATGGCAACTGCCTGATGTGGAGAGAGTTATCCCACCTCTTCCAGGCTCAGTTTTTCCTACGTGAGACGTGACCACAACAGCACAACCCACTCAGGTGATGTGAAGGTGCTTGAGATAATGCCATGCTCAGCGCCGGGAATGACTATGATCTTCCAAACCCATTGGTAAGAGAAGTGTGCAGAGCAAACCCTGCGCAGGAGAGGGACAACTTACCGGAGCTCCTGGAGGACCGGGGGGGCCTTGGTGACCTCTGGGTCCTGGAGCTCCCTGGTAACACAAGCCAAACAGATGTTTAGTCATGACTTTTCCCCCATATGATCAGGCCCACCATCACCCATGGCCCTTTCCTGACTCAAAGTTTACTTTCCAAGTTCTCGATAGGGAGCAGAGGTATGGGAGTGGGTATTTGCATTTCTGGCAGAAAGGCAACTGAAGTCTGAAAGGCTCCATCTGAGTTCAGCCTGAGATCATGGTTGTGGCTTTTCTGTTTCTGCTGTGACCTAAATCCCCATGAGAAGAGGACGCGTGTGCCTCTTACCTGTTCCCCTTTCAAGCCCTCTTGCTGCACCTGAGAGACAAAGCAAGCATTAGCAAAGGTGCTGGCATTTCCGCAACCACAGTCAACCTCTCTCAGCTGCACTAAGGCCATTCATTCACAGGCCATGCTGTCATGTCGTGCCTCCTGACTTTTCTCTGATTCTGCCCCATTTTTAGTGTTGAAAGCCTTCTATCCAACTCATGTCCTTGGAAGAGCGTTGCCTTATTCTTAGAGGTGAAGACTCATCCAACCACCCAATCCCACCAGCGCCTGCATCCATGTTTCCAACCACTGCTGACTCACCACCGAGCCTGGTACACCAGGTGGCCCCGCAGGTCCCACGTCACCCTGCACAGAAACAACAAACATTTCAGCATAGTTACTGGTGCCACCTTCTGCGGCAGCCCCATCCCTCTGAGGCTTATTCTTGCGGGCCCAGGGGACCACACCCCTCCCTGTGCACCACCACACATATCTTCGTCTTGCCCGAGCCTGCTGTCTTGTGATATTCTCAAAGTTCGGGTTCTGATCCTCATCTCTGCCTCAGATCATAGGCTTCTTGCGGGCAGGAGTCTTATTTTCTATTTTGTGCACATCCAATCTAGTGCCTAGATTTGGGTCATGTTCCATGAACACCTCATGGCCCTCACCAGCCTCTGCGGCTTGAGAGCAGCCTCATTGAGCCCCTGCCTGCGCCAGCCACTGTCTTTGCACCGTGAGAGCTGTGACGATATATTTTGGCAGGTCTCTTATGCCAGGTTCATAGCTCCGCACACAGTCAGCATTCAATTAGTATTTATCAAATAAGTAACTAAAAATGTGGCACTGCTTCTCATCCATTTTCATTAAGTCACTTTATACACAAGGCTTGTCTCCTGCCTCCTCCTCCTTGGCCTCCAGGTCCCCTGGGCTATGACGGCTGTGGCCTGACCGGATGTTCCAGCGTGTGCGCTACAACTTGGTCCTAAATGAAGCATATTTATCAATTTTGATCACAGAAAAATCTTTAGTATTATTTCTATGGTGCCTTATGGCTAAAGCAAGGAAAATACATATAGTCAATGTTTCCACACGTGACGTAGGGACATAACTTTTCCTTTTACCTAGAGCTTAGCTCAGGGAGCATGGGAAACATTCAAAACCTGTTGTTAATGAAGCTAGTAAATGAATAAATGAATCACCAATTAAAGCTGAAGGCATCTATTAGGTCTTAAGGCTAAGGGGGAAGAGTGAATGGCTCAAGACACACGCTCACTGCCTTGGGGATTCTATTCTACGGACAGGAAATGTTTCCTCTGAGACCAAAATGGATACATTCACAATGTATCTTCCAATGCCCTGTCTCCCAGCCCTGCCCGAGACCTGGAAAAATCACCTCACTTTTCACAGCATCAAGTGTTTTTCTAAAAATCCCGATCCATCATGTTTTATGTCAAAAACCTTGAGTGCCAGTTTTCTTCATTGTACCTTCCTGTTTTTCACACAGAGAAATCGAGTCCTGCCTCAGAAACGCTTCTCTATTCTGTTTTATTCTCTCCATGCTGCCAGTACCCCTGCACACACGTGCACACACACGAGCACATATTCTCACACACATGTGCTTGCACACACACTGCATTCACCACTCTATAGCCCCTGCAGGCACTTCCAGGACATGAGCGCGTGAAGATCTCCATACACTCAGATCCCAGCGCGGATATCAAGTCACTTCTTCACGAACATCCTTCAACTCCTCCAAACAGAGTCAGATTTCCCCTAGACTCCCACAAACCTTATTCATATCTTGGTAATACAGGATTGTTAGAAGACATTCTGAGCTATACTATGTGTGTGTGTATGTGTGTGTGGAGGAAGAGAGAGAACGGCTGAATAATGAATCTTTTGAGGTTCAAAATCATGTCTTTTTTATGACTACTTTGTGTCACTGTCACATTCCCTTCTGTTGGTTTCATTGTTGTATTTCTCATAATATTATTATTACACCACAAAAAGTAAGTTTCCAATAACAGTTATGAAATCAATTAATCAACACATGTTTTAATTACTCTCAACTCACCATATAAGGGCCAATGTTCCAACAAATTTGGTAGGAAAACTAAGACCCTCGTATCCATCCCTAACAACTGTGTGTATACAGCTACCAGTTATTGGAGAGACTCTGCCTTCCAGGCTTTTCTTCAGGGACTGGACATGGATTCACTCTCGTTCCCTATGATACTATCTTTCCTGTCTTAAAGATGAGGAAACTGGGGCACAGATACACTGAGTAACTTGTCCAAGGTCAGAAGTCTAGTACATAATAGGACCAAAAGTCTTTCCTAGAATCAATTTCTTCCCACAATATGGGTGACACATTTTTGTAAAGATCAGTTGTGGCCACTGTGGTGGCCTGTCTCCACGATGGTCCCCCGTAGTCCCTGCTTCCTGCATGCAACCCTGTGTGGGGACCTCCCACACCATCCCCGTTCCTCTATGTGACTAACAGAAACAACAGACGTGCTGGGAGGTGACTTCCAAGATTCGGTGATAAAAATGACTGTGGCTTCCATTTCAGACTCCCTCCTTTCCCCCAACCTTGAACCAGTCACTGCTCACTTTTGGGGAGCAATTTCCCTTTCTGTGCACAGTACCATGGAGAAGCCCATGTAAAAGGGAAGTAAACATCTCTGGCCAACAGCTGTCAAGAAACTCGGGCCTACCAGTGACGACATGAGTGAGCCTGGAAGTAGATTCTCCAGCACCAGTGGACCCTTGAGATAACTATTAATGTGTCCCCACTGACAGCTTGTCTGCCTCTCAGGAGAGATCGTGAAGCAGAACAATCCAGCCATGCCATTCCCAGATTCCTGCCCTCAGAATCGTGTGAGATCATACATGATTGTTTCCAACTACTAAGTTTCAGGATGATTTATTACACAGCGGTAGGTAACTAGTGCAACCATAGACCCAATCCAGTAAAATCATTAAAAGGGCATAAAAATGCATCCCCTGATATTTAGATCTGCAGTAAATCATCGAATGGACAGGCAGATAATATGATAGGCCTTGGTCAATAATCAGATTCACTTTGGGGCTTGGGCAAGAAACTGTAATTGTCTAGACTTCGGTCTATTATCTGTAAAATGAAGCAGTTTAAAAAGACCGTCTCTGCAGTTCCAGTGACTTTCCCAAATTGTGTAGCATCTAAGATTTGTCTCAAGGATGTGATCTCAGAATGAGATGAGAGGCATCATATCACCTGAGCTTCACTGGTTTCTTAATTATTTTAATGAAAACCCCAAAATCATGCCACGGTCCTTGACCTTCTCCTCCCATTTCTGCTGCATTTATCATAATAAGAAATAATAACTCAGCAGTTCCCCAAATATGAAGGGCCAAACCCAATCTCTAAATAAGGTGGAAGGTTGAAACTTATAACACACACACACACATACACACACACACACACACACATAGGCGGCAGCAAGAAATAGAGTCATCACCTAGATCCAGACTTCAAGGCTCATTCCCTCTTTGTGACTTGAAATAAACTGCTTATTTTAGGACTTAGCATCCCCTGTCAAGGAACTGCAAGAATATATTAAAATCCTGACACCTGGATAATATAACAATATACATCTCAACTCTAAAAATACTTAGAAGGAGAGAGAATAATGAACTCGGCTAGCACTGAAGCCCGAGTGAGCGAGTTTGGAAGACATTAACTTTCTCCAGCCCCCATCCTAAGCTGAGGTCTGTGTCAGCCCGTACTATTTATTTATTTATAACAGATACCTTGTCTGCTTCCATAAGGAGTTGGAGCAGCCTTCTCCCGTATTTAGAGCATATGCTGGAAACCAGTCTGAGTCAGACAACGACCTTCACCTGAACTCTGCAGTGAGCCGCTCTGAGAAGAAGCCATGCTCATCGGGTCTCAGCCGTCTGAGCTGAGCTGGATGTCTCCCGTCTCAGCCCCTTCTCTCTCCCCAGTTATTCTCCAACCCCATGTCTGATGCCTTCCTAAGGGCCTGTCTAGGAACCTAGAAGAATGTCATCCTCTTGAGCTCAGGCTATGTCTCGTCACCCCTCCTACGCCAATCCAGAATACAACATCACACCTTCTCTTTTTCCTTCTTCGTGACCCTCAATGCTTAGGAAGGCTATTTTCATGGACATTTTTGTAGGCCCTTCACATTTTGCAAAGAATGTCTACCTGCCGCTGTTGCATCTGAGATGCAGACATTCTTAGCAGCAAATTTACTTCATTAAACCTGGAAGATATTCTAAAATAGATGACCAATATAGTAAGATACAACCCTTATTTTGTTTTTTAAATACCTAGGGCATTTTCAGGATTCTGATTCTGATTTTTAAAAATTGCAAAATGTAGTAGAGAAGGAGAAAAGAAGAGGAAGAGAAAAGGAAAAAGTTTTTGTAAGATTTTTTAATATTTATTTATAGCCTTCCTTATTCCAAAAAGCATTATAATGCTTTTTTACATTTTAATACATCTAAATATTATATAACAGAACTTTATATAAATATTATATAACAGAACTTTCTTTGCTTTTCAAATGTATGTTTATTCCTAAAAGTAGAAAAACAATTCAATATGATAGCCAGAAATGTCTTATGTGAGTTCCTGATGCCCCAGCCACCACCCTTTGTGTGTGCTTTGTTCCCAGAGTCTTCCCTTCCCTGAGCCTGGTTTGCCAAGGCGGGCAGTCCCCGCACCTGCCTGCCCAGGGCACAGAGCCCTCGACAGCCCCAGGCTTGCTCACCTTTTCTCCCTGGGGTCCTGCCACACCAGAAGGGCCGGGCCTGCCCTGGAGGAAAGAAAGAAAAGGCAGATTATGATGGGCACTAGGGATACAGTGGCGGGGTGTTGGGGAGAAAGAGGTTGAAAGACAGCTGCCCACTGTGGCTAGACTTTTCTTCAGAAGCCAAAGTCCCTTTAGACCTGACTTTCTGGACTGTGCTTATTGCTAGAAAGTTCTTCCTCAACTAACCTAAGCTCCCTATCTCCATGCTTTCTCATCTGCAGTTGCGCTGGTTCTGCAGCATGGATAACACATTCTGAGAAAACAAAGGCCCCCTTCCTTAGGGATATGAGGGCCTGGGCAAGAGGAAGAAGCAGCACATAACCAGGACCTGCCCCGGCCCAGGGAGCATAGAAGGTGGAGTCTGGTGGAGTTGAAGGAAATCCTTAGAGCTGAGGACTGGTGAGGCACCAGGGAAGAGGGAAGAGCCGCCCAGACTCTGGCCAGGATTAGTTAGGGCCACAGGGAAATCAAAGTCCCAGAAGGCTGGTGCAGGGGATGCTGAAGACTTGTCCCTCCTGCTCTTCAATGTCCCTGCTGGGAAGCTTTCCACCAGCAGCCAAGAGAACGCCTGAGCTTCCCCAGCTCCTGCAGGAGCAGGGCGTGGGAGCAGCCCGGGAGCCACAGCACAGAGCACAGGGTAGTCCTCAGCCAGCGTCCTCACAGACCCCAAGGAGGGCCTGGAGGGCAGCTGCACAATCAATCTCCATCCATGGACAGAGTGCTTTGTATAGGAAAAGATCCTAAGGACATAGGCATGCATTCAAGGATGCATGCAAAGCACCCTCACTTCCTCTGTACTCTGAACAGCAAAGATCTGTAACCCCACTGCCTGGCTTCCCCTGCACCCTGAGACCCTCGCCGGCCAGCCCACACCACCAGCACTAGGTCTGTGTGCTGGGTTATTGTTTTTTGCACACTCATCCATGGGAAGGATTCCTTTCCCTCTTTGCCATCACCAAGCGGGTATTTCCAGTGACGAGAGCTAGGCCTGGCAACCAGGCAGCGCACGATGGATATTTTTAAGCAAGTCAATAAATCGTGCTACATTCATACCATAGACCATTAACTGGTCATTTGAGTCAGGCCTTTGGTGAATATTTTTTTAAGTGGTTCCATGTTTATGATACAATGTTGAGGGAAGAAAAGCAAGATATAAAAAGTATGATTCCAATGTGTTACCTGACAGTAAATACAAATCCAGATATTTGTGGGAGATGGAATGAACTATAAGTTTAATTTATATTAATATAGTATATTAGAATATTTATTGTAATTCGTTGACATTTAATATAATTAACATATATATTTATCTATGATTTCATTTTTATATAAATAAATATATTAATTGACGCATATGTTAAATTACGCTATGCAACATAGCATTTTACTAATTGGCTTTAATATGAATGTATGATTTTAGGTTTTATTTCATTTTAATTTTTAAATTTAAATATGTAAATGTAGTTTCTTTTGGAATAGATGATACGTTCACATGGTTCAAAACTGAAGTGCATAAACATTTAAAGTCCCCTTCTGGGGGCAACGAAGCAGCAAGGTTATCATTGTCTTATTTATTCTTCTAGCGACGGTCTTTGTAAGTCACCAGATGCATTTTCCCCCACACCATTCCCAACACTTTTCTTTATTTTCCACTGAACCACATGTCTTGCATCCAGAGTTTCTTCATGAATGTCCTCAGCCTCATAGCACTCTCTGTGTCGATGCCTCCTGATTTATTTAACTAGCTTTGTACTGAGGAGCACTGGGGCTGTCTTGAATCTTTCCCTCTGGGGACAAGATGGCAATGAGCGCTGTTTACACACATCACCTTGAAAACGTGCGCGTGGTCAGAGGCCTTTACATTATGATAACGCACCACCTTACCTGATGTAAAATGGATTTCAAGTGGGATCCCTCCAGCTCTGGGGTTCGCAGAGTCAACCTACAGCCACACAGCCGGGGTCTGGTCCTAAGCCTCCTGCAGCCTCCAGCTGAGCAAGGAGGAGGCCCAGGTGCTGAGGCTCTGTGGAGCTTTATGTGGGGTCTGGTCATTCCCATCCTCTGACCGCTGATGAAACCTAGCCCAACAGCGCCAGCACCCACCTACCTGCTGTCCTGTGTCCCCAGGCTTCCCGGGGATTCCATCCAGGCCTCGCTCTCCCTGGCAAAAGAAGGCAAATGGAGAAATAAAGAGGTTAGTGACCACAGGCAGCAGCCCAGCACACATCCCCACAGTGACCGTCATGGACAAGGAGGGTGGGGAAAATGTGCCAAACGCACGTGTGCACACACACACACACACACACACCAGCCCTAGACAGGATGTGTCTTGGAGGACAAGGAACATAGGTCAAGAGTCAGAACAACTAGAGTCATCTCTCTGCTTTTCACTTTTCAAATCTGTGGCCAAGAGATGGCCATGTGCCTTCTGTGAGCCACACAGTCTCTTCATCTCACAGTTCTTCATGGGGGTCAAACAAAGCCATGGGAGAGTGGGGTCTGTAATGCAGTTCATAAAATTGTAGGTGTATTTTACGCATCATTCATTTGTCCCGTAAACACGTGTGAACATGCACCACATCCCCAGCACTCAACATAGACGTCAGAGTGAACTGCTGGCTAGCGGTAAGCCACCATCTGCGCATTCATCTGTTTACATTCAGACGGAGCTGGCTGACTGTCTTACTAGCTGTGGGATCTTGGGCAGTCACTTCACCTCTCTGCGAGTGTTTAGATTACCCTGGGGATGATAATAACCCCTTCCTCAAAAGATAGCTATGACTCCCAAAAAAAAGAAAACAAAAGGCCAGGCGCGTGGCTCACGCCTGTCATCCCAGCACTTTGCGGGGCTGAGGCGGGTGAATAACCTGAAGTCAAGAGTTATAGACCAGCCTGGCCAACATGGTGAAACCCCATCTCTACCAAAAATACAAAAATTAGCCAGGTGTGGTGGCGTGTGCCTGTAGTCCCAACTACTTGGGAGGCTGAGGCACGAGAATGGCTTGTACCCAGGAGACAGTGGCTGCAGCAAGTTGAGATAATGCCACTGCTCTCCAGCCCGGGCGACAGAGTGAGACTCTGTCTCCAAAAAAAAAAAAAAAAGAAAAAGAAAAAGATCCCTATGAGCAAGTCCACTGAAAACCTTCCTGCTGAGGATAGGTAGTGAGTCAGTGCCATCGTCTTCCCCTAACTGTGCCCTGGTTTTCTTGAGCCAACTCCCAGGTGCTGGTGTGTTCAAGTCCTGGGCTAACTCAGGCCTGGTGTTCCCAGTGGGGGTCCTTCTTCCAGGTGGGCTGCAAGAACTCCGTGGGGCAGACACTCCAAATGGTGGGTTCAGGCTCATCTGAACAGTCTCCCACCTGCACCCCAGCAGCTGCGGCTTCATCAGGCTCCTCAGACACAGCCACTTTGTTCCGGCTTCTGCCTTCCCTGCCTCCTATTCCCTCCGCTGCCTCCCCTGCACCCTTCGGGGCTCAGATTCAGTGTCCCCTCCTGACCTTTTCATCTAAATGAGAGGCTCTCTTCGGCTGCAGCATGGTCTCATTTTCTTCTCCCTCATCTCCTTTAATTCAATTTTCATCTATTATCCCTGTACACGCACCTCCCCAGTCACATGAGGACAGGAGGTGCGTTCACTCTTCGTTCTTGCGTTCCCGGAGCCTCAGTGTGGGCCCCGCTGACATTTACTGAATGACTGGAAGATTATATATACAAATTATGTTGAACTCTCCTTCTATTTCTTTATAACCTCATTTCCCAAGTCGTGATTTCTTTGCTGCTTTTTCCGTTTGAGGTTGGTTCCTCTCTTTCAGGATGTTGTTTTTCTTCCCGGGGTTGCAGGTTCTTGGTTTTCAGCTCATGGCTGCTGTGCTCGCTGTGGGTGCCCGCCCACCAGTGGACACTGATTCTATTCACTGCCGCTCCCTCTGGGGATGGCAGGGCAGGGGGAACCTCCCGCCGGTGGGATGCAGAGGAAGGTTTTCTTCCTTGTGTGGCTGCTCCTATCCCTCCCCGGGCTTGCTGGCTACCCGCGGAGTGGGTCTCTCCTTTCATCTGGAAACAAATACTGAGGCTTCCTACTGCCCAGGATAGGCAGGGAATGGGGCAGGGGCTGCCTGACTCTGCGTCTCCAAGTGCAGGAAACCAGTGAATCACTGACGCCTGCCCCAGGGTCCCCCCATTCCCCATACCCACTGATGTGAACGTAGGGGTGTCCCAACCCTCTCTGGGCTCTGCGGTTTGGTTTGCAGGCCCCTGGCCTTGCTTCTACATAAACTGAATCCTGCATGTTTTCTATCTTTCAGAAATTATTTTAAAATTCCAGAACATTGATGTACACACGTATTTTCAATCACAATTATACACTAATCTTTTAAAAAGGCTTTCCCAGTGGCTCATGCCTGTAATCCCAGCACTTTGGGAGGCTGAGGCAGGCAAATCACCTGAGGTCAGGAGTTCAAGACCACCCTGGCCAACATGGTGAAACCCCATCTCTACTGAAAAATACAAAAAAATTAGACAGGCATGGTGGTGGGCACCTGTAGTCCCTGCTACTCAGGAGGCAGGAGAATGGCGTGAACCCGGGAGGCGGAGGTTGCAGTGAGCCGAGATCGTGCCACTGCACTCCAGCCTGGGCGACAGAGTGAGACTCTGTCTCAAAACAAAATAAAAGTAATAAAAATAAAAAGTCTTTGCATCACGTGACACTTGGGGCGAATGGTGAGTGGAGCTGCCTGGGTTTCGTCTCTGCCAAGTGATTCCACATCTGTCACTATATCCTCTCCTCCAAACGTGGCAAGGTTGGCAGGCCCAAGCACCAACAAGAAATGAGGAAACTGAGGCCGGAGGAGGTGAAGCCACTTCACCCCAGCTGGGTGTGCTGGCACTGGCGCCAGAACCGGCCCTCCTGTCCTTTCATCCTTGGTCTCTTTCTACTGCCTTGGAGGGGGAGGGTCGGAGCAGAGTCCCTGGAGGGACTGCGGGGCCCAGGCTGGTGAGTGGACAAGGGTCTTTGAGCCCATGGACTCTCACCCTCTACCTCTAGATGAGGAAACTGGGAGCCCTAGGGTGCACCTGGTCCAAAGGCACATAGAAACTTAGGGGTGGTACCAGGACTCAAATCGAGGTCTCCTGATTTCCAGTCCTGAGTGCACTTCCTTGTGACAGGCCATCCTACTAAAGATCACTGGAAGGAACATGGCTGTGCTTTGGTCAAGGAATAGGCTGAGGCGGACATCTGGGCCTGAGTGACTCTGAGTTTGGAACGCAGGCGCACAATTCCATGTATAATGGAAACACAGCTATGGAGCCACAACATGGGAAGGCCATCCCTTGGCCCTAGGCCACTATTGTCTGTAAAAGGTATAATTGCCCTGTTGACACTGTGCAGGTGTGGTCACGCCCAGAGAAAGAGAGAGAGCCAAAGCTGTCTGTCTTGCAGACGGGGGGGGGGGGGGGGGGGGGGGGGAGGGGGAGGCAGGACACAGCTCAGCTTCCTTGTGCCCAGAGAGAGAAAGAGTAAAGCTGCTGACCCTGAAGGCAGGGAGAGCCGGCTGCACAGCTGTGTGTCCTCTCAGCAGAGAGGAGCCACCAGGCTAAGCAGCCGAGACCGAGCAGACAGTGTGAGAGTAAGCTGCTGATGGGAGAACAGTGTAAGAGAGCTAGTGTGAGTGAGCTGCTGATGAGACAGCTGCTGAGTAGAACCACATTTCACCTGCCCTATGGCCCCCTGAGTGTTCTTTCAGCCATCTGCTCATCCACCCACTCCCCTCAGACCTCAGCAAGGGCTGGACCCTAAATCCGAGTGTGACATTTGGCATAGACGTGGACCTGACAATCACCCTGGAACCTGACTCTCCCAGAGACCTCAGAGCAAGGCCAAGTGTGCCTGTTGCCCAAGTCCCTGTTTCTTACTTCCCTGCACTTGCACACCAAGATGAGTGGAGTCTGGAGCCAAGAGTTCCTCTGACTGCAGCTTAGGACAGCTGCAGGTGCACAGAGAGGGCCTGGCTGGACCTGGGGGCAGCAGTCTGCACTGCTGGCCGGCATGTGACAGAGGAGCGAGGTGGACGCGGCTGCGGGCCTGATGGATGGGTGGTCATTAGCAGGGGCGAGAGGAAGGAGAGAGGATACATGAGGGAAGGAAATAAGTGAGAAAGAGAAGAGTGGGGGTGGGGGAGAGACAGATGGAGACAGAGAGAGACAGAGACAGATACAGAGACACAGAGAGAGAGACTCAGTAACAGAAAAACAAAGACAAAGAGATGTGAGAGACGGAGAGAGAGACAGAAAAAGACAGAAGACAGATAGACAGGAGAGAGATAAAGAGACACAGAGAAGCAGAGGGACAGTTAAGACAGGCGCAGACAGAGACAGACGCAGAGAGACCGAGAAAGACAGGACAGAAGAGAGAGTTTGAGAGACACACACAGTCAGGGACAGGGAGAGAGACAGAAGATGTGGCATTCAGAGTGCGGTCTCAAGCTGAAATGCCCGCCACAACATCTGGGACAGGCAGTGGAACCATGTCCCCCTGCAGGCCCTCCACTCAGACTCGCTGCTGTTGATTGGGTTTGCCAGCTTTGCTAGCACTGCACTGGCTACACAAACGCAGCTGAGTGCAGGCTTCGGCTCCTGCAGACTGAGAGTGAGACCCCGGGCTCCCGGGTAGAGGGGGCATGGGTGGTGGTTAACCGCACGACTCAGATCCAAACCCTGGCTCTCCCACGCTCCAGCTGTGTGACCTTGGACCAGTTCCTTAGCAGCTCTGTCACTAGGTTTCTACAAATAAGGAGCATAATATTAATACTTACCCAGTAAAGCTGCTGTGAGGACCACGTGAGCTAATCTACGTGAGATGCTGACAATACTGCCTGGCACGTGGAAGGTGCGCATTAACACTCAGTTAGGCCAAACGAAGGATGACTGTGTGGAATGGGCTTGGGGTAGGGGAAAGAAAGACAAAGAAATCACTTGGAAGGGACCAGCAACAGGGGAACAGCAGAGGAGGGAAGGGACAGGTGCTGGGGACATAAGGGCCCGGAGAGCACTGAGTAAGGAGTAGCCAGACCCGGATTCTAATCCTGAGTCTGTTGACGGCCGGCTGCCACCTGGAGAGAGGCTGCTCCTCTCTGGGGCTCCAGTTCCCCACCAGGATAACAAAACACACAAAAAAAGGAAAAAGCCAGCTGTATTAGGAGAACTCTACTCTGATTCTCATATCCGGAATCAATAGGGAAGTGTAAGCTTATGCAAACGAAAGAGGACTGGACCTCTGCTCTGAGAACCAAGTGCTGAAACAGGCACTACCTCATTTGACATTTCAAGCGATCGTATGGGATATTGTTCCCATTTTCACGGCAGAAAACCCAGTCTCCAGACAGTGCACCGCCCCGTTCCATCCTGGCTGCAAAGCCCACAGAGCCCCTCCAGGCCAAGGCCACTTGCTGCGGTTCTGAGTTGCTGACAGCAGAGGGCGCTCCCACTCCACTGAAAGCAGAACACCGCCGGCTGCCCGTGCCTGACCACCGTGAAACCTCGCTGCTGATCAGCACATTCAGTGTGGGAGGGAGACACGTGGTGTCTTTCTTCTCCTTCTCCCTCACATACAGTAATAAACCATTCATATAACATGGGTGCTAGCACTGAATTAACGTATTGAGTGTTTTCCCCAGAAATCGGCTGCAGCCCCTTCGTGCCTTTGATGAGCAGGATGGCCCAGGTGTCCCTGTGGTACTTCATGCAGAGAGGGCCTCAGCACACCCTGCATAAATCCTCCCCACAGCCTCCTGGCCCTCCGCCTCCGCCCTCGATCCGATCCATTGCCTCTCCCATTGCCAAAGTGGTCTCCCCAAAATCCATTTCTGGACATCCTTCCTTTCCCAGCCCCCCATGGTTCCCATGGCCTGCAGGATGCAGCCGCCTCCTCAGCCTGGCAGCAGGGGACCCTCCCCATCTGTCTTGCTCACTCTCGGCCACAGCAGCAGTTGCACGGCACTGTTCACTGTCACTGAAGCACACTCTTGCCGGAGCCCGCCCCTGGCTTGGCCACAGGATCGCCTCTTTCTAGAAAGCCCACCTTCCATTCTCCTCTCCGCCAACCAACATCCGGAGGCAGCAGAAGGCAGTGGAAGGGCGTGCACTGTGGCAGAGACATGCAGGTGCTCCTCTTTCCTGTGCTTTGACAAGAACTCAAACCCCTAGCAATCACAGTGGACTCGTTTATTAAATAGGAATATGTAAAGTACCCTTCATTTGTTGTTTTTTGGTTCGAATTTGTGAGATAACATAGGTGAAATTCTGGGTACTTCACAGAACACCACCCACGGTAAAGAATGCCATTATGGCCAGGTACGGTGGCTCATGCCTGTAATCCCAGCACTTTGGGAGGTCGAGGCAGGCAGATCAAGAGGTCAGGAGTTTGAGACCAGCCTGGCCAACATAGTGAAACCTTGTCTCTACTAAAAATACAAAAAATTAGCTGGGCGTGCTGGTGGGTGCCTATAATCCCAGCTATTCGGGAGGCTGAGGTGGCAGAATTGCTTGAACCCGGGAGGCAGAGGTTTCAGTGAGCCGAGATAGTGCCATTGCACTCCAGCCTGGGCAATAGAGTGAGACTCCATCTCAAGAAGAAAAAAAGAGGATGCCATTACAACCCAACTCAAATGCTACCTCCCCCATGAAGACTCTCCCATCTCCTGTCTCTCCAGCCCCCTCCAGAAGTGGCTTCTCTTTCTTCTGGAATTCAGTTTCCATCTCATCTCTTCCTCTCTCCTGACACGTAGGCTCTCCTTGTCCTACACTTTGCAAATCTTACCCTCCCCTCTAAGCTGTGAGTTTAAGAGTCAAGGCCTGGATGTGATTTGTCTTCTACCCCCTGCAGGGCCTGGCGTGCAGTGATGCTCATGACATGAATGGATGCAGGCACTGTACTGACCGACGTGAACTCAACAGTTCAACAGTGAGCTCCCTGCTGTACTCGGACCACATAAAGTGGCCTCAGGAGAGGAAGATAAATGAAACACAGAAGTCTTCAGGCAGCTCCCACCCACCCAATTATGTTACTGTGCTCACCCAACAAAGGAATCCATGCCCTCACCCTGTGGTCTCCTTGGGAAGGGGGAAGATGGCATCTTAGGAGCCGAGAGCCACCCTGGCTGCCCCCACCCAGACACCTCCAAGCTAATGATGCCCATTCCCAGGGACTTCCACCCAAAGGGCTGCCTTGTCCTCCCGGTGGGGACTCCACCACCACCCTGTTCTAGGAGCAGCACATCCTAAGGTGCCTCGGGATGAGCCCTGGAGCTACCCAGGGACTTGGTACCTGAGATCTCGAGCTGCCAAGTGGTTGCTCCATAAAGGCAACCGAGTGAAGATGAATGCGGGCATCTGTAGGCACCCAGCACACAGCGGGTACCCAGTAAATACTTATCACAGTCACTCCTAGTGCATGACACTGCCAACCCCTCAAAAGCAACACAAATTGGGGGTGAGACTTATTGATGACTTTTTATAAGGCTGACTTGGGAGCCAAAATGGAAAAGACAGAGGTGCCCATGTCTGCAGGGTGGATTGTGGCTTCAGTCCCTTCAAAACACCAACTCTCTTTTGTTAATTGCTTAGGAAGCTTCTACCAGGTGCCAAGCCCTGCACTTGCTCTCATAACTCATTGGATCCTTAGAGCCACTAACTGGGAGAGGCATCACCATCCACCCCTAAATGTCAAATATGGACATGGAGGCCAGAGGGGTCCAGAGCTTGTCTAAGGTACCTGCACTGGTGGAGGCCAGCCAGGGTGACAGCCTAGTTCCTCCAATTCCAAGGCTGGTCAAGGCTGGTGCTCTTCCCATTTTGAGGCCCCTCCTTGCTCTGAGCCAGGGCAGGACACCTGGGGAACCTCAGGACTGGAATGTTTACAGCCACCCAACGTTGTCTGGGGGACATGGTTTTCTAGGTGGAAACAGGGCCCTCAACGCCCAGTGGTTGGCCTTTTTCGTGTGTAGACTCCTCTCTGTGCCTGGCTGGATTCACCTTACGATTTGCCCAGCAGCCCCTGGACAGCCCACTCGGGCTCCGCCACCTGGACCTCCTCATGCCTCCAGAGCCTTCAGTCACCTCACTGTGCCTGCAGAGACATGATCTGGAAAACCCCCAGATGAAGGGCTGTCTCCCCGCCTTACAGGGAACGCCCTGCCCTGGGGCTGTTAGAGGTGGCCTCAGTGCTGGACGATGGTGGCTGTCTCTGCTAAGGCAGGGCTGGGGCACTGTCCGACCCCATGTCGAGCAAGGCCAGGCAGCTGGAAGGGCTTTTTCCAAGAGAAGATGGAAACCTTCTTGCTGATATAAGAAATCAGAGAGGTTCCTGAGAAAATAAACTGTAAGCACCCACCAATACGAGAGCTGAAAAGGGGTGTTCGGCATCACGCAACCCAGGCTCTTCCTTGGCAGGTGGGTAAACAGAGGCACAGAGAGGAGCCAGCTCTTTTGTGAGTCACCAGCACATCAGCAAGAGAGTTGGAGGCAGTGCAAAGCTGACCTTCAGAGGTGCGGGCTCATCCTCACCCCTTCTCCGTGTCTGTTTTCTCTTTCTCTCTGTCCTCAAACCCCATATATAAAGCACATGCTGCCCAGAACCTTTCTAAGCCTTTTGTAAATATTAACTCATGGAATCCTCATCATATCCTTATGAAGTAGATAAAATTACTCTCTGCAGTGAAGAAACCTGGGACTCGGAGGTTAAATAATTCTTCACAGGTCACACTGCTCGCAGAGCCCCGAGCTGGGATTCAAGGGCAGGCCCCAGGATCACAGTGCAGGGCTGCTCCAGCCACGGCCGCGTCACCTGGTGCAGGCTGCAGGGACTCAGAGGCTGATGGGGGCGTGGCTGAGGTTACTCCCTGCACCTCACCAGGGGATGATCTTCCCTTCCTGAGCTTACCCCAAAGGAAGCTCCTACAGCAGGTAGAGCTATGGCGACAGTCTAGGGGAAATACGCCAGCATCCTGCATTTCTGACCTTCGGGCCTGGTAACCCACAGATGGGAAGGCTCAAACCAGAAATGAGGAGTTTCTGGATCCTGCTGGCTTTCTAACAGGCCACACGGCATCAGGAAACACATGGCCTCTGTGCTCAGTTTCCCCCGCTTCACAATCAGGAGTTCTCCCCTGGCTTCTCTACAGCCCTTTCCAAGTCTGATAATTTAGGATTTTGATAGAACCGCAGTGTTCCTTGACTGAACAAAAGGCTTAAAGCAAGACTCCAAAAGCTTGCTGGAAAAAGGTCCAACGCTACATGGAAAAAAGCCTGTTGCTTCCAAACGGTGTTTTGCCTAGAACGAAACACTGAGTGCGTACAGACTGGATTTCTCTTGAAGCAAGTGGGAAAAAGTAATAAATGTTTGTGAATGTGTTGGTTATGGACCGGACACTGTTCCGGTTATCCACCTTCCAACGGCTTCAGAGAAGACATTAATATTTCCATCCTGCAAGTGAGAAAACGGAGGCTCCAGTAGCTGCGGCAGCTGTCCCAGTGGCAGACCTGGCCCCCCGGGGCCTGCGGAGAGCTCTTTGCTTCTCTGGGAAAGCCGACTGCACCGCGCCTCAGGAGCTCACCCGAAGCCCCCGCAGCCTCCAGGAAGCGTGGAGATCATTGTTCCGATGGAGACGGTTCCTGCTGTGGACCCTCAGTGAGTGTTTTCTCCCTGCGATGTTTCCTGGCTAACGTGAGGTGGTCCAGGCAGCTTCCTGTTGGCCGTCTCATCCCCTCCCAGGGTTTCGTCTAACCCTGAGCGTGGAGTACCTCCTTTAAACCCATCCGCACATCGCCAAAAAGTCCCATTCCACACCTGTGAGGGACGGCCCGTCTGCACGCCGAGTTCGATCTTGGTTCCTGCATCGTCTCTCACCTGGGCCCGGTGCTCACCCATGTGTCAACAGAGGACTGGCCACGGACCATGCTGCAGGCACCAGCTCAGGCAGGGAAGACCCAGAGGTGAATAAGGTGCGTTATGTTAAAAATCCAAGAGTCTACATATGTGTGGGGGGGGGGGGGTGGGTGGCTGAAAGGCAAACAAATGCCATGTGGGTGACCAAGGTCATCAGGGTGAAGAGGACAGGGGTTCTAAGCAGCACAGGAGAGGCTCTGGGACAGGTCCAGGGAAACCCAGCAAGACTTCTGAGGGAGAGATGCTTGAGCAAAGCGTTTTTTAAAAAAAGATTTTTATACCAATCTTCGTGGCTGGATGGCTGGGTGGGCGGGCACGTGACTGAGGCAATGAATAGAATACAGGAATGGATGCGTCCATTCACCTTTTCACACATTTCTAATCACACTGTAGGTTTCTTAGGTCAGAGATTATGCTTGTAGTTTGGGATTCTTTCTGGCACATTAAAGAAAATAAATACTTAAAACATAGTTTTATTAGCCAGGCATGGTGGTGCATGCCTGTAGTCCCAGCTACTCAGGAGAGGCTGAGGCAGGAGAATTGCTTGGACTCGGGAGGTGGAGGTTGCAGTGAGCCGAGATCGCACCACTGACTCCAGCCTGGGCAACAGAGTGAGACTCCGTCTCAGAAAAAATAAAACAAAAAACAACAACAAAAAACCCATAGTTTTGGATTTCTTCAGAATGTCTTCCATGTTTCTCCATGAGGCAGAGGGTGCTGAGTGCTGGGAGGCGCCTCTGCAGAGCCCCGGCGCCGCGTGTGGCCTAGCTGCAGACACTGAGGCTGGGGACAGGCCCCTCAGTTAAAAAATACATATTCTTTAAAAAACAAGCAAAGCAAAACAAACAAACAAACAAAAAACATTCTTTTTGCACTTCAGATTAGTGCTGTGTGACTTACACCCACTTTCCTGGACTGCTGGCTCATGGAACAGTGAACCCAGATGAGGCAAACAAGCCCCAGGAGCGGAACCACCACAGGCCCCTGAGTGGCCTTCCCCTGACAGGCTCAGCCCAGCCCAGGATTCAGACAAATGGAGAAGCCACCGCCTTCCCAGGCTGATCCCGGCTTCTGGCTATCCCCCGAGGGACCACATTGGTACTGGATCTGGTTCTGATGACCAAGGCGCTGGGGGTCTTTGGCCTCCATATCCCCTTCAAATATGGCTGTCTGTTGTCTTCACACAGCCTGGCTCTGTGCTCCTGTCCTTTGGAGGGGGGATCCCACACCTTGGATTCATCCATTGTCCTTACAGGGGATCTGGCCGTAGGACATGTGATTTGAAGGAGTCATCTCTTATTCATTTATTGATTTAGCAAACGTGTATCAAAGGCCACCTCTGCCCCAGCTCGACAGTAAAGCACTGCACACCTGCAGCCGTGTGTTGAGCTGACTACGTAAATATCCGCCATGTGTTGGCAGGTGTTGCCCGCTAAACTCTTGGGACCTTGATGGAGGGCCTGCACCAGGCACTCTGTGGGTGCTGAGGGAAGACGGGATGCCTGGAAGCCTGTTTCAGACTCCAGGCCAGGGACAGGCTCCACCTCTGAGTGCACCCTCAGGTGACAGCCAGCGTGTGACCCCCACATGCCTGGGCCTTCTGCCTGAATCACTGCTGAGCCACACGCTTTGGATGTGAGTCTCAAGCTTCCTCTGGCTTCTACAGCCCAGCCCTGCTGCGGGGCAGTTCCTCAAACCCCACTCTCCGCTACACGGGGATTGAAATAAGACCCCTGCTCCCTCGAGCACCAGAGCTGCACAGCAACCCACGCTCCTGTGTGCCCAGAGCCTCAGTTACTCCAAATGCCACTTTTATGTCCTCACCATGTGAGGGAAGGAGCAGAGGGCCCACAGAGCGAGCTGACCAGCAAACAAATCTACAGAAACATGTGAAAGCTCTCGGAAGAGGTAACGGTAAGGGTTTTGCTTATTAAAGTTAAAATGATTAAAATTTAACATATAAACAAACAAAAATCATGTTTGGGAGCCTGCTTTGGGGAACGAGGCCAGTCCCCGCCTCCCTGAATGAAAAGGGACCTTTCAGAAAGCAACGTGAGCGAGCCACAGACAGGTTTCATTTGCTTTGACCAGTAATTTCACTTCTGGGAAAGCAGCCTAAGGAAATAATCATAAATTTGAAAATAAATAAATAAAGCTATAAGTTTTAAAATGCTCACCAAAAGCATTCTTTTTTTTTTTTTTTTTGTTCTGAGACGGAGTCTTGCTCTGTTGCCCAGGCTGGAGCGCAGACGCACAATCTGGGCTCACTGCAACCTCCGCCTCCCAGGTTCAAGTGATTCTCCTGCCTCAGCCTCCCGAGTAGCTGGGACTACAGGCGCCCGCCACCAAGCCCGGCTAATTTTTGTTATTTTTAGTAGAGACGGGGTTTCACCGTGTTAAGCCAGGATGGTCTCAATCTCCTGACCTCATGATCCACCTGCCTCGGCCTCCCAAAGTGCTGGGATTACAGGCGTGAGCCACTGCGCCCAGCAGCATTCTTTTTAAAAGTGAAAAACTGGAAACAATTGTAAATGATCAATGCCAGGGGAATGGGTACCTGAATTATGGTTTATTCACTCAGGGAACGCTGTGCAGTCATTTAAAACAAGCTCTAAAAACTCTACAGCAGCACGGAGAAAACACTGCATGTCGGAACAGCAAACAGGACGCAGCGTGGAATACAGGATGATGTGGCTGTGGAGGGACACTCCCCATGTGTAAGAATTCCCAAGGGAAATATGCCTACGCGCCCACTATAGTTGTATCAGGATGGCAGGATTACAGGCTATGTTTCACTATCTTTCAAATATCTTAAAATAAATGTAAATTAAGGTTGAAGAACAAGTTCCTATGGAACTAGAGAGTCACATCCTGCAGGAAGACAGCATGCAGCAGACCCCAACAAAGCATCTCAGACATGGGTTAGGCGAGAGGGCCTAGCCCCAGCTCTTGGGACACATTGCTCCAGATCGTAAGGAACTCAATGAATGGGCCTGGGAAGAGTACACTGAAAATTCAGCAGCAGCTATGGTTTGGGAAGGTGGAGCTGGATGGGAGTTGCAGTGGTTGGGCAGCTATCCCCACCACTCCCCAGGGGAACCTTGAACCGGCAACAATGTCAGCACATATGGCAGAATCCAATCGGAGAACCCTTCCACTGTTACCTGGCAGCAGTCATGAAGGAGCCTCCACCTAGGCCTCCTCAGACATGTCGGTTGGATGGCGATCTACATTTAAGAGCCCGAGTGTGGGCCAGTTCACAACGTTTGGTGACTGTGGCTCAAATGCAGGTCACCAATGCCACTCCTGTCACCACTCATTCTCCCATTTGTTTGAGAGCCAGGGTAACTGAGGACCAGAGAAGTTATGTAACTTGCCAAGTAAGATACGAGTCCTCTGAGGCAGCAACTGGGACTTTGGAGTCCAATCCTTAAACCTGTCTGGTCTGGAAACCCTAAACTCCGCCTTGGTGCAGAGGATGACAATACCTGCAGGTACTGAGACCACAGCCTTCCCAGCACAACTTACATTTAGGGTGGGAAATTAACACTGTCTGCACCAGCCCTCGCCGGCCACATGCACACATACACATGCAAATATACATGTACACACATGTGCACACATGCACACACAAATGTGTACACACACACACGAGCATACACAGAGCAGATGGTTCCACGCACCCTCTCCCTTTTCTATGGAAAGCCGTATTGATGAATGAGTGCAGACTATAAATACCTTTTCTCCTCGAGTTCCCTTTTCACCCCGTTCTCCTTGGAGACCCTGGGGGAAAAAGAAAGAGCAGTGACCCAACATCTTAATCTGGCTTCTCTGTGCTCACCCTGGGGGTGTCCATGGAGAAACTGCCTGGCAGCTTCCAGCCCAGGGTGGCAGGGATGGTGATAGTGAGGACCCTGTCTCCCTGTGTAGTCTAAGGCCACAAAGCAGCTGCTGTGTGGTCTGGGCCTGGGCAGCAGAGGCAGGCCACTTCCAGAGTGAGACGTGAGTTCCTGGGCTTGTCCCTTGGCTTAGGCGATCCAGGTCCTCACGGCCATAGATTGGGACATAGCCCGGCTCCTGAACTCAAGTGGCCAAGGACAGAAATGTGGCTTCAAAGTCAGTTCCCCCCAAGACACTACATCTGTGATACCCCATGACCATGGTGCCCAGCCAGGGGTCCCAACGTTGAATCAGAGAATGGCTCCTTTAAGGCAATCGCCCCTCCTCCCTCGGGGATAGGGTCACTGTCTGTCCCCATTGCTCATCCTGCCTTCATCTAGAGCAGCACCCAGACCTTGTGCTGTGGACTCCCTGCCCCTCTGTGTATAGACTAGGTGGGAATGTCAGCCAGGATATGGGTTTCTCTGAGTGCAGGATCCAAAACATGATCCCCCTGCTTCCCCCCACCCCATCATCCAGGGTCACTGGATCCTCTTACCACGCATCACTTTGTTGATAATACTCAGCCCTGAACGCTGCATTTTCTGCCTTCCCCAGGTAGAATGTAAGCCCCACTAGGGCAGTTCCTTCAATATGGTATCCCCAGAGTCTAGAACAGAGCCTGTCACTTGGTAGGCACTAATACACATTTGTTGAATGACTAACTGACCCAGCGAGTGACTGTGTCGATCCCTCGTTTGGCACAGGAATCTTCTAGGGGTTGTGTCTGAAGGCTACTGCCCTACTTTGAGAAGCAGAAGGCCTGGCAGTGCATGTGCCTGCTCTTCCCAGGTGCACAGATTACATGGTGAGGCACTGGGGCCACCCACATGAGCTGACAAAAGCACAGCTCCTCCCCAGGCAGCAACCAGCAGGCCAGGCAATGGCGCAGGGTAGGGACCTGCAGGATGAGCAGGAACATGTCCTGTGTATCTATGTGAGCTCCCTGTGGGCTCCACTCCCTTTTCTCTCCTTTCTTGGAGAAGAGACCCTGGGGCATTCTATGGAAAAGATGGTAGAGATAGCGGGTGCCACCCAGGCCTCCTTGTTGATTTCTGGAATGATACACACATCTTTGACCTAGAGAGAGTACAGGGCCAAGGCCACAAGATGCCGTCGTAAAGAGCAGAGCATCTGCAGGGCCATCCAGACCTAAAGGGTGAGTGGGCATCCTTCCTGTTTTAATTTCATCTAAATATTTTGGTCACACACAGAGATCAGAGGTCTTCAATGTCTCCCTGGCAACTCAAGCTGCTTTGCTTGAAAATGACATTTTACACTGCTTCTTTCATTTATCTATGTTTTAAGCCCTGCATGCATTAGATATTTGTCCTAATGCTCTCCCTCCCCTTGCCCACCACCCCCCAACAGGCCCTGGTGTGTGATGTTCCTCTCCCTGTGTCCATGTGTTCTCATTGTTCAACTCCCACTTATAAGTGAGAACATACAGTGTTTGGTTCTCTGTTCCTGTGTTAGTTTGCTGAGGATGATGGTTTCCAGCTTCATCCATATCCCTACAAAGGACAAGGACTTATCCTTTTTTATGGCTGCGTAGTATTCCATGGTGCATATGTGCTGCATTTTCTTTATCCAGTCTATCATTGATGCACGTTTGGGTTGGTTCCAAGTCTTAGCTATTGTAAATAGTGTTGCAATAAACATACGTGTGCTTGTGTCTTTATAGAGAATCGAGAATAGTGTTAAATGTTCGAGAAGCTACTTCGTTCCTCGTACACCATATCTGTTTGTTCATCTCTTTATTCACTGGACATACTGAACACCATACTGGACAGTCTGGCACTGTTCCAGGGGCTAAGAATTCAGTAGACTCCACCCTTCTTACAAGAGTACAGTACAGGACAGGCTGGGGAAAATGAATTCTTTAGATCAAGTGTCAAAAATCCTGTGGTGCTGGTTAAAAATGCAGATTCCTGGGATCTACCCTGCTTCTTGATGTGAGAAAGGGGTCCCAGGAATATGCATTTAAACTTGTTCTCTGGGTGATTCTTATGGACTGTAACATCTAATAATTTCTGGTCTAAGAAAGGAGATACCAACACTTCATTGGCATCAGTAAGGCAAAACAGCATTATTGTCTAGATGCAGGTGGAGGAACTTGCTAGAACCTGGTTTTTGATTCCTGGAGAAGGGGTAGAACCCCTGCCCAGACAAGTGCCTTCACTTACAGGAGCTCTGACATGTCCAGGAGGTCCGGGGAGTCCAGGTGGTCCTTGGGGCCCCTGCAGAAGAGCATTTACAGAGTAAAGTTTCAGGGATGGAAAAGAAAGGCAAGTGCAGCCGTACAGCTCAGCCAGTCCCATGTTTGGTGACAAGAGCTGCTAGCTCACCTCCCACCAAGTGCTGCCCATGCTGGTGGCACAGGTCTCGCCAGCAGACACTCCCTCGACCTCTGCTTCCCTTCCCTATTTAGAAGTCATGCCATCTGCTGCCTGGTGGAGCCCTGATTCACACCCAGATTCTCTTGACTTCAAGAAACAGCTAAAGGCGTGTGCCTATGAACCACCAGGAGGCCAGATGCTACTATTCCATTTCACTCTCCCTGTGCCCCTCGGCCTCCCCATGACCTGGGTCTGGATATGTTCACAGCTTCTGAAACATTACAACTGATTCCTGTGGCTCATCATTCACACTTTGCCATGGGCTCAGTACAGCCTGGACAAGTCCTGACAAAGAGCTCAGAAGTCTGCAGACCTGGAGGTGCCTCTGCTAACCAGACCATGAAGTGCTATTGCCTCTGAACAACTAGTTTGGAAATTATCTATTAAAGTCTGCTAAAATAACAACATGTATTCATTCAGCCAAGGGTATCCCAATTTTTAATCTATCCTACTGCAATAAAAATATAGTAGATAAGGAGAAACACACAAATGCACACATGCACACATATTCAGTGCTTCATTAATTTTAGTGGAAAACAAATGACATTAGTATAGTCCTTAGGACCATAAATAGGGGAATGTTATATATTACAATACATCCATATGAATGTTATATATTACAATATATCCATGTATGATTGGATACATCCAATACATCTAATTCTATGCATTGATTAAGAGAATGTGTGGGGCCCATCTGTATTTACATAGAAAGATGTCTCTCATCTCTTGTTAAATAACAAAGATAAATGACCAAGTATGATATAAATACATTTTTGTAAAAATTGTGTGTGGATATACACACACAAATGTGCAAGCAGTTATATGAGAAGAGGAGGCAGGGAACCTATCTGAGCATCTCTTCTGCACCTAAAGCAACTGGCTTTGCACTGGGCCTTGTCCCCTGGGAGCATCAGAAGGGCCCAGCTCACAGCAACACTCACCCGCATGCCGACCTCACCCGGCAGCCCCGGCTCTCCCAGCTCTCCTGGCTCCCCCTGAACAAACAAAACAACACAAAGTCATAGGCAGTGGGACACAGGCCCAGGTACACCAGAGAAGCCCACAGTCTCCCAGGGCCTCTGCTTCCTGCAGCTCAGAACACATCACAGAAACAAGGTAGCCACCAGTGAGCAGGGCCCGGGCTCCCCTCAGATGCTATTTCTATAAGCAAAGAAGTGGACCTTTGCTGCACACAGTATGTTTTTTTCTTTAGAAACAGGGTCTGATTCTGTCTCCCAGACTGGAGTGCAGTGGCACGATCATAGCTCACTCATTATAACCTCAAAATACTTGGCTCAAGTGATCCTTCTGCCTCAGCTTCCCAAGTAGCCTGGACTACAGGCACGCACCACTGCAGCCAGTTGTTTTATTTTTTTGTAGAGACAGAGTCTCACTTTGTTGCCTATGCTGGCCTTGAAATCCTAGCCTCAAGTGATTCTCCTGCCTCAGCCTCCCAAATAGCTGGGATTATAGGTGTGAGCCACCATGTCTGGCAACACAGTATTAGCTCCACTCCTACTCACTTCTGTGGCTGGAAGTCAACAAAATTAACTTTGGAGAGAGCAGGGGGAAAGTGTAAAAACTGGCGCCACCCTGACGGTTGTCTTCACGGAAAGGATGTTGGCCACCTAGAATGGAGTGAGAAGAGAGTCTAGGGTCCAAGTAACTCCCCTTTCTCCCTTGTCTCCAGGATCTTAGACCACCTGTCCCAAAGTGCTGCCAGCTGTGGACCTCAGCGTTGCTCACAAGCCAGGTTCCCTCTCTGAGACCTGATTATGTGTGGCTGAACATGGCGAAGGGATCGGAGAGGTGAAGAACGCAGAACTAATGTCTACTTGGATGCTTGGTGGAGAGGAGACTGACCCACCGGAGCTGAGATCACTTTGAGCTTGGGTTGCTGGAGGATGTTGCAGCTCAGAGGCAGGTGAGATGAAGAGGTGGGGTTTGGGGTAATGATCGGAGGAAAGCTGGCTTCCACATAGGGTGTGGGGTGTTGCTTGGGTCTCACTCTGACTCCTCCAGCTACAAACTGGGGTCTTAAGCAAATCCATTGCCTCGCTGGGGCTAGTTCCAAGTCTAGGCATGGGGGATAACAAGGTTGCCTTGCAGAACTACTTGTTAACTAAATGAAAAATCATTTCCAAGGACAGGAAGGCGATACCTGGGGGGCAAATCCGCTGCTGGTCTTGTCACAGCTATTAGGCTGAGCTCCTGGTATCTGCGAGGATCCTAATATAAATAAGTCCCCACTCAAGTCTGGCCCTGGCAATGCCACCCCACTTAAGGACATGGGGTTCTGACCAGGAGATCACCAGCCTAGTACTGCCTTGTGAGCCAGGGCAGACGGAACAGAACTTACTCTCATGCCTTTGCTGCCGTCTCTCCCAGGGGGGCCGGGCAGGCCCAGGGAACCCTAAAGCCAAAAAAAGAGAATAGCAATTAGTAAAGAATAACTGAGACAGGCTCTCAGAATGCTAGTGCAGTGGAGAACGTGCCAGGAAGGGAAGGAAATTGTGACCAAGACTGCTGCTCAAAAATTGATCCACAAGCCTGCAGCATAGGCATCACTTGGGAGAGTAAAAATGCAGATTCCCAGGTTTCACATCAGATCTACATCAGGGTCCATGTCATAGCCACATACCCAGAAGATCTGTATGCACCTGATGTGGGAGGAAGCAGCTCTGGTCCATAGTCCTTCACTAGCTGGAGGTGCGGCCCTTCCTCGCCCTGGGCTTGGTGTCATATGTGTAAAGTAGAGGATTGGGCTGCAGCGGGGCTCTCAACCTTGGCATCATAGACATCTGACTGGATGAGCCTTTGCTATGGGGCTGAGCTGTGCACTGTAGGATGCTCGGCTGCATCCCTAGATGCCAGCAGCACCCTCCAGGGGTGACAACCAAAAATGTCTTCAGATATTGCCAAAAGCCTCCTGCTTGGGAACCACTGGGCTAGAAAAGGTATTCAACTTGTTTTAATTTTAGCTGGGACAAACTTCTTTCCAAGGAATCTCATGCAGACACACATGACATGAATAAACACGGTGCAGCTGTGGGAAGTCGGGGGCTAGACCAGCTCCTCACCCCACTTTCTATTCCACACACATCCCGGAGAAGGCTGGGGCAGGGAATTTAGAAACAGGTAACTCCAGCACCTCTAAGCTCCCGCCCAGCTCCAACACCACTTGGTGCCAATCAAAGGATCCTGCCTGAGACCTCCCCGCCCCACTCCCAGCTCTCCGTCAGTGTCTGTGTGGCACTGAGCAAGGCTGCACCTCTCTCTGGGCTGTTTCCCTCTATACAGTGCGGGTGCTGGGTATTCAATGAACAAATGAACAGATGAATCTCTATGTAAAGTTTATAAAACACTATGTGCCAAAGTATATTTCTACATACATCATCTGATTTACTCATCATAATCCTATGAGATATGTATTATTTTCTCAAAGCATATCAGATATATTTCTAGATTTTATCTACAAACATGCATGCATACACATGCTTTTAAAATTTCTATGAAGTGCCTTCCATGGCCTCAACATTCTGTCTGACATAAGTCAGTGTGATATTGAAGAGAAAGACTGACAGACAAATGTCTCTGGCCATGGCATGAGACAGACATGAGTCCATCTCAGCTCTAGACCTTCCTGGCTGTGAGACCTTTTCTTTGAGACATGGTCTTGTTCTTTCACTCGAACTGGAGTACAGTGACATGAACATGGCTCATGCAGCCTTGACCTCCTCGGCTCAAGCAATCCTCCCACCTCAGCCTCCTGTGTAGCTTGGACTACATGCACACATCACCACATCTGGCGAATTTTTGTATTTTTTGCACAGACAGGGTTTCACAATGTTGCCCAGGCAGGCCTCGAACTCCTGAGCTCAGGCAATCCACCTCCTTGGCCTCCCAAAGTGCTGGAATTACAGGAGTAATTCCAAGTCTAGGCATGGGGGATATGGTGGTGGCAGGCACCTATAATCCCAGCTACTTGGGAGGCTGAGGCAGGAGAATCGCTTGAACCAGGGAGGTGAAGGTTGCAGGTGCCCAGCCCTGGCTGTGAGACCTTAAACACACCCTGGAAGTCTCAGAGTCCCACTGGCCTCAGGTGTGAAGTGTGGATATTGTTACCAGCAGCAGGATGGCTGCAAGGTGAGGCAAGGTTTGGTAAATGAAAGTGTGCACACTATGCTGTGAGAACAGAATTGGGCTTCCTGGTACTGTCTGTTCTCCCAGTGACCCAGGCCCACGATGACAGCGGGATCAATGGAAGCACCCCACCAGCGCACCTGTGGCCTGGGAAAGAACACCTTTGCCAGCTGCTGTGTGCACCGTAAGCCTCTGGGGATGGCCACACAGATTTGCTCTGCTGCCCTTACCTGACAATTCAACAGCAGAGACAAAGGGACTGTGCAAAGACACAACACTGACTCACTTGTAAGTTGCTTGTGGTTCTCAGGCTTGGGACCAGGAGGGTCTAATCCTGGGCCCTGAGGGGTAGTAACTTCATGTGGGTGGGGACTGGCAGAGGGGATGTCTCCAGCAAGGAAGCCTAGCAAGCAGTCATTCATGGAAAGGGCAGGCTGAACACCACCCCTCTGACCCTCGCTTAGAGGAGGGTGGGTACTTTGGGGCAAATCCCTTACTCTCTGAATCTCAGTTTAATTTTCTATAAAATGGGGACAATCACGGTGTATTAGGGTTTTCTAGAGGGACAGAACAAATATATATATATTTTTTTTCAAAGGGGGAGTTTATTAACTAACAACAAGATCACAAGGTCCCACAACAGGCCATCTGCAGGCTGAGAAGCAAGGAGAGCCAGTCCAGGTTCCAAAACTGAGGAACCTGGAGTTCAATGTTCCAGGGCAGGGAGCATCCAGCATGGGAGAAAGATGGAGGCTAAGAGGCTGGGCCAGTGTCTCCTTCCACATTTTTCTGCCTGCTTATATTCTAGTTGTGCTGGCAGCCGATTAGATGGTGCCCACCTAGATTAAGGGTGGGTCTGCCTTTCCCAGCCCACTGACTCAAACGTTAATCTCCTTTGGCAACACCCTCACAGACACACCCAGGATCAATACTTTGTATCCTTCAGTCCAATCAAGTTGATGGTATTAACCATCACACGCGGCCACTGTGAAAAGTTGTTTTAAGTATTAAAATCCTCCCAGGTGCTTCCCAGAGCATTTCCAAAGGAAATGGGGATTCTTTGATCAAACAACTCTGTGGAAAAAAGTGCAGAGTTAAACCAAGTGAAGCAAGTTCCTTTACAGTGGGTTTTCTTGAAGGCTTACTCATGCCCTTGTTGATGATTCTCCATGAGGCCCTGGCCTACCAGACCCTTTTCAAGGGCATGGAAGGACCTGCTGTGGCTCAGAGCCCAGAGCCCATGCAGGGAGAGGGACTGCTGCTTCTCAGAGCCTCATCTAGGGTAAAACTGGGTCCAAGACAAAATGAACAAGGGCTGTTCATTCTTAAACTTGTGATGGAGACCAGGCTGCCATTGCTTTCATTTCAGCAGAGGGTTCGAAGATGTTAGTTGGAGAATCAATCTTATTTCTAGGGTTAAAAGAGGAAATACTGAGACAGTCTCAGACTGGCAAGTGTTGTATTTAGGGGTGATTTTTGGAAGGTGGGAGACATGCTAATTCCAGGATACCTGTCCATCCTTGGCTGGATACAAAGGGGCAGACAAGTGGTTTGGGAATATTTCATGAGAGAAAGGATTGTTCAATGGGAAGGACAGGGGATTTCTGTCATCAGTTGTTTCTTGGGAAAAGTGGGGGCCAGTGGTTTACTTTTGTGGGTTAAACTATCACAAGCATCTTCCTTGGAGCATGCTGTCATGGCAGGTGCTTTCTCAGCCTCCAGTTACACATCAGCAAAATGAGGAGCCACCTCCCCTCCCCTTGAGCCACTTCCCCATTTGGCAGTTCTGGAATTTAAATTTTAAAATCTGAGATTGAAAGAGGTAACCAGTACAGGAGGAGGTGATTTCTACCCGATGAAACACACATGCATGTTTAATAATGGCAGAACCAACAGTCAGAGTAAAGTAATATTAATCATAGTGTATTAATGTGATAGTACAGATGTTGCTGAGGATAGTTTATCTATTATTACAAGGCGCCAGGCACTGAGCACTTTACATCCATCACTGCATTCAACGCCTCCCCACAACAGTTCTATGAAAGAGACAGAATCATCATCTCCATTTCAGTGTTTATGAAACAAAGGCACAGACAGCTGATTAGCTCTAATCTAATCAGCTGATTAGATTAGATTTAATCTGCCCAAAGTTACAGTGCTTATAGAAGAGCCAGACTCCAGGCCCCAGAGTGTGCTTCCGAACATCTTCACAACACTTAATGGTGTCCGAACTCACATCAGTTCCCTGGTTGTGGGGCAGCCCTATAAGCTAAGTGTTGCTATCCTCACCCTACCTTCAGGCACACTGGGGCACAGGGCAGGTGCATGACTTTCTCATGGCTACCGGGGAGTCTACATGGCAGAGTGAGGCAGGTTGGGGTAGTTCACACTTTAGCAACCAGCCTTAGCTCTCCCTCTCCAGGGATTCTGCCCTTCCTCTTCAGCCTCCACCAGCCCTGCTCCCCTGGGAATACTGAAAGGAACACTCATTTGACTGCCTCAGAGGCGGAGAAGCTCTGCGTGGAGCCAGGAGACGGTGGTGAGCAATAAAGTGGGCTCAGCTCCCAACACAGCCTGTGTCTCCAAGGTCCATGCTCCAACCCCTACCTGCCTCTTGCACTAACCTGGGCAAATGGTGATGTCCATTTCCAGGGACACCAGTCCATGAGACACATCCCCACAACCCTAGGAATCAATGATAGATTTTCCTATAGCAGGGAGCATCACAAAAGGATGAGGACTTCCTCTGAGGGCATGCGCTAGATAGTGCCTCCCTCCAGAATCAGGCCGCTGGGGGTGACTCGCCTGAGATGTTGGTCACCCACTTACGATGGCAGGTCCTCGAATGACCAGTCTGTCTTCTGGCTCTGGTGGGTTGGGAAACCCTGCAGCTGAACGCAGAGGCAGGGACGTCTTGATGGGATGGGCTTCTGCCTCAGGAATAAAGGAGGGGGCAGCAGGACACCTTGGCCTCTCCTCCCAGCTGCCAGTTTTCTAGCCTTGTTGGTTCTTTCAAATAGATGCCCAGTAGATGTCTGTGTGAATTTCTCTCATCCACAAGATGGGAGCTCTGTGAGATGTGGAGCAGGACTTAAGCACCTCTGCACTTCCAGTGTCTGGCTTGACATAGTGTCCACACTGCCCTGTGTGCTTCAATTCTTTCTAGAGCCCTGTGGGCTTGTAAGGGAACGGAAGACTCTCCTACTTTAAAATTAGTCTTGTGTAAGCCCCAGAGACAAAGTGAACAGCGGGTGGGGTAGAGAGGTAATGGTCCTTAGAGCCAATGAGCCACAGCTTCACACTGTCCACCTCCCACCCTCCCTGCCTCCCCATCACTAAGTACTGATGACTTTGGCCAAATTGTCGAAGTGCTCTGAGTCTTGGTCTTCATTTCTAAATAGGGATCGTCAATCTAACTTCAGAATTGGTCTTCCCAAGGACATGGAAAACTAGGCGTGTTGGTTTTAGATGGCTGAGGTAGTAGAAGAAAGTCCCTTCAGCTTTGTTCAGGGATGTGGCCACCCTTACTGTGTATTCTAAGAAGAGAACTAGAGGTCTCTGTAGAAGTGAATATGTTCTGAGTCAGAGACGGTAACATCTCTTTTTGAATCTTTTTTTACTTGGTTAAGACAACCAAGTCAGCACTGCAAATACATAGATTTTAAGAAACATCCACCTGAAAGTCATCCTGAGATCCAAGCATTTTACTAGAATGATTCCTGCCCTATGAAAATTTTGCCCCAAGAGAAAGTCAACCTAACTCAAATATTTCATTAGTATTAATATTAGTATCACTGATTCTTAACATTACAAAACATCTTCACCATTCCCTTGTGATAGACCTTCCAAAATTCCCCAGCTGGACTCACCATCAGCTGCCCATAGCATCTTTGAAAAGAGAAAGTTAGGCCGGGCACAGTGGCTCACGCTTGTAATCCCAGCACTTTGGGAGGCCAAGGCGGGTGGATCATGAGGTCAGGAGTTCGAGACCATCTCAGCCAACACAGTGAAACCCCGTCTCTACTAAAGATACAAAAATTAGCTGGAAGTGGTGTCAGGCACCTGTAATCCCAGCTACTTGGGAGGCTGAGGCAGGAGAATTGCTTGAACCCAGGAGACGAAGGTTGCAGTGAGCCAAGATCGTGCCACTGCACTCCAGCCTGGCAGCCTGGGCCACAGAGCTAGACACCATCCCCCCTCCCCAAAAAAAAAAAAAAAAAAAAGAAGGAAAAAAGAAAGTTATAGCCCTGAGCTGCCTATTCATCTTCCACTAGGAAAGTCATTTAACTTCTAGGAGCCTCTCATCATTTCTAAAGTAGAGGTTTACAGGCTTTCAGATGAGAATTAAATGTGGACATAATTTGCAGACTATGAAGTATTATTGAAATGTGA
Source organism: Pan paniscus (assembly GCF_029289425.2). Lineage (NCBI taxonomy): Eukaryota > Metazoa > Chordata > Mammalia > Primates > Hominidae > Pan > Pan paniscus. The sequence goes on from NC_073256.2 coordinate 156,162,821, forward strand.
ACTCTTCCATTGTATCTCTTGATAACTAAGAACACTCATCCAAGTGCATGGGACGGGTCAGGGAGAAGACTGGGGAAAAGACTAGAGGTTGCCCCCAGATTGGTAACGTCAGGCATAGAAAGATCTTTAAAAGAATATGTAAAGCTAAGGATCCACAATAAAGCACAGAAGAAAAAAAGGAAAAGAAAGGAAAGGGCAGGAAGTAAGCAAAGAAGAGAGAGAAAGAGAAGGGAAAAAATGCCTAGGCTGGGAGGAGAGGGTCTGATCTGCATGCAGCCTCTGTCTCATGTTAACAGAGCAGAACAGACTCATTCCCCTCCTATGTCTCAACTCCTTCACCTGGAAGGGAGATGACACAAGGACGAGGAGTACCTCTGGCTCAAGATGGCTGGTAAGAGGCCTTGAGAAAATACTTGGGAAATGCCTCGTATACAGAGAAATTCAAAACAAGCATTAGATACTATTATTTTGGGTAAACTACCCAAGCCTCTATTTTCCACCTATAAAAAGAAAATCAACACTCAGGATATAAGAGAATGACAATGGATGAGATCCACTGCAGAAGACAACCAAGGCTCAGAGAAGAGGGGCTTCCCTGTGTTCACAACGGCTGCTGTGACTCAAAATCAGGGCTTGGCTCCAAGTCCAGGCTCTGACCTGTCTTCCACCCCTGCCTCTCCCTCCGCCACATACAAACTCACTTCCTCCATGATCTCATTTGGAGGCATATGGGGAGGGGGGCAACCATCTAGCAGGAAATTATCCATCTCCTCTCGCCCACTTGTCAGCATCCGGAGCCCCAGGGATCATCCTTTTACCTCATCAAGTAAGACACAGAGAAAGGAAAGAGCAAATATTTCTGCTGCTCTTTTGGCTAATTAAATATCAGGCCCTATTTCTAAATGTTAACAAAAAGATCGTTGCATTGCTAGAGGTGCTGTTACTAATATTCTTCATCCATTTGGTAGGCCCTTTAGTGGGGTCTTGGGAATATGCTGGGCAGTGGTTCTGAAAGCATGGTCACAGGCCAGCTGCATCAACCTCACCTGGGGTTGCGTTAGAAGGGCAACTTCTCAGGCCCCACCCCAGACATACTAAATCAGACATTCTGGGAGTGGGGTCCAGCCTGTTGGCTTAACAAGTCCTCCAGGTGATTTGGATGTTGTCTCAAGTTTGACAATCATTTGCCAGCATGACAAATGCAGGCTGTGAAGTCTGAAAACATGAACTCAAATCCTGGCTCATCCCCATGAAGAGGTAAAGTCACCTGTGCTTGGTCCCAGGTGAATTTTCATTTTATAGTGAATAGCCTGTAAAACAAGGACAGCAATATTTACCATGAAAGTTAAACTAAATAGCACATGCATGAATCCTAGCAGATAGCAAGTTCTTGTAAATACGAGGTACTATCATGATTCTTAGATGATCTATGAATTATTTTAGGTGAATTTGAAGAAAGGGAAGGTTCTTTATGTTGGCCTCCTGGAACATGCTTTCTAATAACACTCTCTAGGCTTCCTGAGGTTTTAGGAGTTACAGAAGTCCTCCTCAGTGGGGAGGCTGAAGAGCTCTGACATTTTGCTGCTGGTCACCTCTGGGAATAAGACCTCATTAATGCTGAGAGCGCAGAAGACATCATTTGGTTTATAAAAAAATGGAACACTATGCTGGTGTAATGGTAATTATGTTTAACGTTTATGAGCACTTTTTACAAACATAAGTCATCTATTTTCATTAGCTCATTTAATCCTTGCAGAAACCCTCCGAGGCAAGTACTATTATAGTTGTTAATTTATGCATGAGGAAAGCAAAGGTTACAGGGCTAAGTAACTGACCCACTGTTACACAGCTGCTAAGTGACCCAGCCAAGTTCTAGATCCAGCCAGTCTGTGACCGGGGTCTGCACCCTGAGCTTCCCCTGCCCTCCCAGTTCAGGAGTCCAGCATTTACCCTTCCCATAAGTGCTCTCACCCTCTTGTACGAAGCCCTTGGTTTTGTGACTGGTCCATTAGACTTGGCAAGCACCTGAGTGTCAGATGGAGCTAGAGGAGAAATGCAGATTCCTATCCCAGCTCTGCCTGAGGCCCTGCAGTGCTGTGAACTTCAGAACTTCCCCAATGTGTCCTTCAGCACCATGGACAGGGCCTGCAGCACCTCTATTTATTCTAACTCTGGGCATTTTGCCCCTAACCTACAAGGCTATTTGAGGGCACATAAGCAGCTAAACTAATTTCCCCTTAAACCCTTTAATTATTGTAAAAATAGAAGGCACTCAACCACAGTTATCCAACTCGATAACCATGAATAATGCACATTAATGCACAGGCTAAGAATAGGAGATGGGGGTGCTGATTAAGCCAGCCATGAACAAAGAGAAAAGGACCCAGAGCTAGAGGCAAATGGCGTCAATATATCTATATCTTAGAAGTTTCACAAATATAAAGACAAATGTATAATTTATATTTTCTGGATCAGAGGCTCTATAATGCAGTCTTTATATAAAGTAAGCTGATTCCTATAAGGTTTTTGAGGGTCAATAATTCCCAGAAATCAGCATCACATTGAAGGAGGGGCAGGGAACTGACACTGACCAATGCCGTGGTCAAAAGTGGGGGATCCCCAGTCTTGTGTCTTGTGTCAGGCGGATGCAGGCTTGGCCCCACTTACTAACCAGCTCTGTGACCTTGGCCATGGCCTGCCCTTCTTAAAGGGAGTCTCAGAGGCTGAAGCTCATAAACTGAATAGCCTGGAACATTAAGAGGTCAATAAAAGACTGATGTCATGATTCTTCCCAGTACATGGCACTTCCTTTTCAAAGTCACTATACCATTCCAGATAAAATCACCAGCGCTGGCCAATAAATTCTGCATGGCTGCTATTGCTAAAACATGCTCATCTTACGCCTTCAGGGAGAACTTAAAAAAATCAAAAGTGTGTGTGCCATCCCTCATTGTGCCAAATATCTCATAGTAGCAGAAACCCCTTGTCTTTTGGGGCTACCATAAACTGGGTAGCTTGTAAACTACAGAAATTTATTTCTCACTGTTCCAGAGGCTGGAAAAGTCCAAGATCAAGGTGCCATCAGATTTGGTGTCAGGTGAAGGCCTGCTTTTTGGTTCAGAGATGGCTGTCTTTTCACGGTAACCTCACATGGTGAAAAGGACAAACAGGCTCTCCGGGATCTCTTTTATAAAGGCCAATCCAGTCATTCATAAAGGCTCCACCCTCATGACCCAATCACCTCCCAAGAGCCCCACCTCCCAATACCATCACCTTGGGGGTTAGGATTTCAACATATGAATTTGGGGAGCACGCACTTTCAGACCATGGTTCCCCTGATATGTAGAAGTGTCTTGTGGTTTCCAGAGACCTTTCTTGGTCAACACTCTGGGAGAGAGGCTCCGGGAAGAAAATCCACATGTCGTGGAACTCCCTCTTCATTCCTCCTCCCGCCCTGCAGTCCAATTCTACCTCCAAGCAATCTTCTTATAACTTCAGTTAAAGCCTGCCTTTGAAAAACATTGAAGAAATAACCTGGTTCTGGTGAGAAGAACCCATTATTTAACACTGTGGACAGCACAAGGTGTGTCTGTTGTGTTGGGATAAGGGAAGACCTGACTTCTCTGTGACTGCAGACCTGACTGTCACCCAAAGGGCCCCCACCCAATGAGAAGCAGGACTGAGTAGGAACATACCTTCTTTCCAATGGCTGTGCCCTATCAGTTACACAGTGGTCAGAGTGATTTTTTTTTAAAACATCCTACGTCCCTACCCTCCTATTTACTCTTAAGAGTTAATCATTCTCCAAAGCTCGCACCCCCATTTGCTGTCCCTGCCTAGCCCCCCAGCACCATGCTGGGTCCTCAGCTAGTACTTGCTAGGATTTCAAGCAAGCCAGAGCTCATTATAAACTATTTTGTCCTCCTATATCCTTTTACAATGAAATCAATCCCATGAATGTATCGGCATGTTTTTCTAAGCCTCAGTGCCCTTTTCCATGAAATGGGCATAACAATAATGATGTCTTTCACCTGCAATCTATGGGAGGGACAAATAGGACAATGCCCATAGAAATGCCTTGCTTGATGCTGGGCACCTTGATGGTGACTGGATTAGAAGCACCCCTAAGATTTCAGCAGGCAAAGCGGGATGCTGGGCGTGCAAGGAGGAAGAATCAATAACAGGGAGGCAGAGATATCCTGAGCATTACCATGGAAAGATAAACCTAGAATCAGCCAGAGACAAATACTGGGGAAGGGTCCTGTGGGCCCCATCATGTCCAGCAGGATGTGCACACCAAGCACACCGGACTCCATCTGCCAAGTAACACAGAACAGCGTAACTCCAGTGCCAACTTAAGGTCAATTGCAAACTTAAGAGCGCTTGCATTTTCAAACGGGACAGTGTATGTAAACCAAATAAAGACATCTGGAGCAGAGGAATTCCAGGGACCTTGACCTTTCCTCCATTTGGTAATTAGCATCTCATTTGTTTAGCAAACCACCCCACAAAGACCCTCCAATGCCGTGACTTCAGAACTCTCAGGTGGATTTCCTGCACACTTGGCATCCTCTTCAGAATGTGGAGCCAAGGCTCTGAGAAGGCTGCATCCCAGGAAGCTGGAAGAACCTGGACTACCTGTCTGGCTCAGAGACTCACCTTTCACCACATTCATCCCTGTCAGGTTTATGGTGCCAGTAAAATTGAAGAAAACCATAAAAGACAATGAACTGTGTTTCTGTGACCCAAAATTCTATCTACTGCTGAGTCAATGAGCCCAGTAAAATTTAGCTGAGTTTCTTATATTTGCTTGCTGATTTTTTTTTCTGGTGCACCATACTGTGAAATCTGAGCAGAAAATCCATATGAAGTTTTATTTATTGCCATATGGATTTCTGTGAAAATGCTGAAGACATGACTTTTTGATGGTGCTTGTTATTATATTTTCCCCCTCTACCAAATGTTGAGTCCCTAGTTGCTGACCCAAGCATGGCTTTGTGGGACATTTTGCCCCCATTTCATTCCTGGTGGGTGTCAGGACCCCTGACTATTGTAAGATGTGGTCCAGGCTCCATCAGGGCCATCCTGTCCACTCCAGGAAAGTTGGGTCTCTTCAGGACCCAACACTGTCCCACCTCTAGGCCCTTGTCTAGGCAAATCCCTGCCTGAAAGGCCACCACCACCAATATCCCAACCCAACTCTACCTGCAATATTAATAATAGCTACTGTTCATAAAGAAAGCTAAGACCACTGGCAGGAAATGCATAGGCTCCCGGCTCTGAGACACTGGAGATCTGCCTCAGGTGAGCCTGCTCTCTACTCAGCAACTGATCTGTCTCAGGGTCACCTTCACCTTCTTTGAACTGGCTCCTTTCATGGTAGCAACATGGCTATGGGAATTTCAAGGCTCTCATGCTTATACCCTTGGGCCCAGGGAGAAAAGAGCATCTGTCCTTGTCCTTCTAAGTGAAAGTACTGAATCCGTTCTAATGGGACTAACCAGGAGAATGTGCCTGAACTGATCCTCATGCTTGGAGAATGACTCAGACCTGATTCTTGCTCAGTCTTTCTGAAGTTGCTTCATTTACCAGGTCCCTGGCTATCTCTTCCCGTGGATAAACTCGCCAACCCCTCACATCAGCTAATGAGAGTGTGCTGTTGTTGTTACTGTTATATTCAGTGTATGGGCCAAGGTCACTCCCCTTGTCTAAGCCTCAGTTTCCTTAGCTGCCAAAGAACAGTGATTCGATCAGCTCTGCAGCTTCCCTTCATTTTAGTAACAATCAGTGATTGTGTTTCCTGGGCACATACTAACTGTGTGACCTTGTGCAGGTCACTTGACCTCAGTGCCGTGTTCTCCTCATCGTTGAAATGGGCACAGCATTGCCTTCCCTGAAATATTGTCTTAATGATGGGAGAGTAAGTATGAAATACCTTTAGCAGGATGCCTGGTACATGCAGAAGCCAATGCACATTGCTGCAGTGGTTAATTACAATTCCAAATATATAAAAAGAAACAGCCAGAATAAGAGTATTACCATCACTGGACTCATCGAGCTCTGGTCTACCCAATACCCCCAAACTCAATCCAACCTATGCGTCAATTACTTTGGAGACAACGGTCAGCTAAGAAGCCAGTTTGTTAAGCCTAGTCTCAATGCATGAGTCACGAGTGGCCTTCCACCCTCTCTAGACGCTATCAATCCCCTCGGCCCACTATGGTCTCCTCATTTCTGGAGGAGAAGTAGAGACTTCAAGTTACAGAAAAGAGCCCTAGGGGGCAAAGGCTGGGGGTGGGCTGATTCCCTAATCTCAGAGCTGCTGCCTGAAAAGGACTTTATGTATCATCTCATCCCACCTCCTCCATTGTACAGAGGAGGAAGCAGAGTCCCAGAGAGGGAAGTGACTCACTCCAAATCACACAGCTAATATGTGGCGGAATCTAGACTCAGACTTTGCTAAAAATATCAACTGCAGGAAAATGTCAACCAAGGACACAGCCAGAAGTGCCAGCGTCCATTCAGCTGCCTGTCTCTCCTGCCAACATCGAAGATGTGAGGAGGTCTCCATGGCCACAACTATGCCCTCGCAGCATCAGACCCTTGAATGTGATGCTGCAGGTAGGACTCCTGGCACCAGAAGGTGCCTTCAGGTGTGAGGAGAACAGGCATCCAAGGCTGTCCGCTGTGAGCTCACCCCAGAGCCAATGAGGCAGAGATGCCCTGCAGCCCACAGGGAGGAAGGAGGCTTCAGGTCCCTGCCTGGTGACAGGAACACACGCGAAGGACACGTTAGTTGAGAGGAAAGGCTGGTCCCAGAGGAACATGGGAAGGAGGTCACAGAGCTGCACAGTATTGCCTGGCAGGTACCACCCAGACCGAGTGTTCTGACCTCCAGACCCCGGAAGTCCCGGATCCTGATTTGGAGGAATCCCTGGGTGCCCTCTTCATACCCTGTGCTCGGCCTCTGCCCACTGGAACCGAGCATGCAAGCAACAATGAAAGTGGCTGCTAGGCTGGGCACGGTGGCTCACGCCTGTAATCTCAACACTTTGGGAGGCTGAGGCAGGCGGATCACCTGAGGTCAAGAGCTCGAGACCATCCTGGCCAACATGGTGAAACCCCGTCTCTACTAAAAATACAAAAATTAGCTGAGCATGGTGATGTACGCCTGTAGTCCCAGCTACTCAGGAGGCTGAGGCAGGAGAATCACTTGAACCCAGGAGGCAGAGGTTGCAGTGAGCCAAGATCGTGCCATTGCACTCTAGCCTGGCGACAGAGTGAGACTCCATCTCCAAAAAAAAAAAAAAAAAAGAAAAAAAAAAGGAGCTGCTGAACATGTTGGTGGGAACGCAGATGGTCTCACCACTGTGGAAAACAGTATGGTGGCTCCTCAAAAGAAAGATTAAAAATAGAACTACTGTATGATCTAGCAATTCTGCTTCTGAATATTTATTCAAAAGAGTTAGAATCAGGATCTCACAGAGATACTCACGTTCCCATGTTCACAGCAACACATAATTCATGATAGCCACGATATGGAAACAACTTAGATGTCCCTCAGTGGATGGATGGAAAAAGAAAACATGGTATACTGAATTGCTAGATCATACAGTAGCTCTATTTTTAATACCCAACCGAATGCTATTCAGCCTTTAAAAAGAAGGAAACTCTGTCATTTTTGACAACATGAATGAATCTGGAGGACATTATGCTAACTGAAATAAGCCAGATGCAGGAAGACAAATACTACATAATTCCACATATGAAGTACCTAAAATAGTCAAATTCCTAGAATTAAAGAGTAGAAAAGTAGCTTCCAGGGGTTGGGGGAGAGGAAATGGGGAGATGCCAATTAATGGGCAAAAAATCTCAGTTAAGCAAAACGAATGCATTCTAGGGATCTGCTGCACCACGCCGTGCCTATGGTCAACAGTACTGTACTGCACACTTAAAAGTTTGTTAGGAGGGTGGATCTCATGTTGTGTCCTTACCACAGTTAAATGAAACTCATTTAAAAAAAACATAAAACAAGAAAGTAGCTACTGAATTTGAGCATTTGGTTCCTGGTGCTGTGCTTTTAAGTCACAGAGAAGTCATGGAAAGCGGCAGGAGATTTTTAGGTCGGGAGATGGAGGCTCAAAACTGATGGCAGAGCCAGAGAGTGGCGGAATGGAGACATGAACTACATCTGCCTGGTTGTACCACTTAAGTTATGCTGTGTGTTGTGCTACACCCAAACTGCTTTTCATTCTTGTGAGGTAGTCAATTTACACGTGTGCCTATGCTTTTAATGGAGGAGCTCATTGTGAAATAAAGAATGACACAAAGAAATGTGAGGGAGAAAATAAATATCCTCATAACTTTTTCACCCACAGACAGCCAGTGGTTAATAATAGGTATTTGTCTCCATCATTAATTTCTCTGTCTCTCCTCTCTCTCTTTCAGACACACACACACACACATACACACACACACAGAGCTGGTGTCATATTGTATACACATTTTGCAAGATGCTTTAAAAATGAACAGAATATTGACTGCATTTTCTAGGTCATTAGTTCTTCTCCTAAATGTCATTTTGCATCACCAAATACTGTTGCATTATTGAGGTATACAATAATGTATTTTGCCCACCACACAGCATTGTGTCATTTCTAGTCTCACTTATAAATTACACATGGATATGTACTTGTGCATATCCTTGATTTATCTCCTTAGAGGAGAGCTAGATGTGTAAGAGTGCCTACAGGGAGAGAATGAGCTGGCCACATGAGAGCTGTTTCTACTGTAACTTAATGGAGTGTTACATGTGTTACATAACCAGCCCTACGCAAGGGACTAATATGACACCCTCTGAGCGATGAATGACCTCTCAGGATCCAACAGCACTATGTTTTGAGTCCACGAGTGCCTGTACTCCAGTGAAAGTATCAACGGGCATTTGCACTGTAAAGTCTTGTGGCCGCCTCTCCAAGAAAACGACAATTTTTTGTTTCTTTTTTCTTTCGTTTTTTAAATAGCTGGTATGAGTAGAAAATGGCATTTTTAGTGGCTCTCTGCTTTCTATTTATCCTTATAGGCTAACATCTTAAGAGTAATTTCTTCTTTAGGAGGAATCCCATATTTCCCAGGATTGGTCAAGCCTGTGCATGTTTTACTGCAGGTAAAAGAAGGTGCAACATGCATAGCTGGGGAGAATATCTTTATTTTTCCCACAAATTCTTCTGATGTCCTTTATTTTACCTCCAATCTTATTGGGGTTTCCTTGTAAATGATGAGTAATTTTTTTCTCTTGCTACTTTCCTTTTTTTTTTTTTTTTTTTATTGTTTTTGGCATTTTTACTATGATGTTTGTAAGTGTATCTCTTTGTGTTTATCTTAATTGGGACCTGCCCCCAGATTTCCAACAGATTTCTTGGGTATAGTTCAAACGTCAACATTTCCAACAGAATATGCCTGGAATTCCCCAAGATATATGTGTCCTACTCAATTCTCAGCCACCATTTTACCATTTTCTGTCACCACCTTCTCTCTTTCTGCTGAGTACAGTACATGCTTCAACCACCCAAGTCATGGAGGACACACATTGAGGCCAGTTACACAGCCCAGGACACCTCTTTTCCCCCACTCGAATTCTTTCCAGGCAACATAATAGTAGCACACACCTCCCCCAAACCTAAGTCCTCTGTCCCATTCCCTTGGAGGAGTGTGATAAAAGGAAGATGCTTACCTTTTCACCCTTTTCCCCTTGGCCAAAAGGTCCTATGCCCTAGAAAAATGAAAGAAGAAGGCAAAGATTCACTACAGAGCATCTCCATGGCATGACATTGCAAATGGCAACATCATCCCGAGATTTGAAAGGTTTAGATATTTTCTCATCAGCTCTGCCCAGTAGCCACTAAAAGAAATGGTGACTATTGTTAACTGAGTGTGCATTCTCATGAGTATCATCTCACTTAATGTTTCCAATAACTCAATATTATAGTTACTATTCTTTGTTTCCATAACAGTTTCATTGAAATATAATTTGCATACCATATAATTCACCTACTTAAAATGTACAATTCAATGATTTTTAGTATAAAGTTGTGCAACAAAATCCCCACAAACAATTTTAGAATATTTTTATCACCTCAGAAACAACCCGTATCTATTAGCAATGACTCCACACTTCCTCTACTCCAGCTCTAGGAAAACATTAATCTGTTTTCTGTTTCTATAGATTTGTCTCTTCTGTACATTTTTTATATAAATGGAATCATATAATATGTGGCCTTTTATGATTGGCTTATTTCACTCAGCAAAGTCTTTCCAAGGTTAATCCATGTCAGACCATGTATAAGTACTTCATTTTATTGCAAAATGATATGACATTGTACGCATATGACATACATTTTCTTCAGGTGACAGACATTTGGGTTTTCTACTTTTGGCTATTGTAAATAATGCTGCTATAAACATTTTTGTGAAAGTTTTTGTGTAAACATATCTTTGCATTTTTGAGGGGTATATTCCTAAAAGTAGAATTGAATTGCTGGGTCATATGGTAACTCTGTCTGTAACCTAAGGGCTGCAAGGCTGTTTTCCAAAGCAACTGCACCATATTATGCAAGCAATCCATGAAGATTCCAATTTCTCCACATTCCTAGTTGTTCTACCCATTATTGAAAAGGAGGTATTGAAGTCTCTAACTATTGTTAATTAGTTTTTCATTCCTCCTTTAAATTCTGTCAGTTTTTGCTTCATGTATTCTGGGATTTTGTTAGGTGCATATATGTTTATAATTGCTATATTTTTAAGAAATAATTTTTTATTATAAAGTGTCTCTTTATTGATTTTTTTGGTTTAAAGTCTATTTTGTCTAATATTAGTACAGTCACCCCAGTTTTCTGTTTTTTATTTTCAAGATGTTTATTTTCCATCCTTTTATTTTCAACCTATTGAAACCTATTTGTCTCTTTGAATACAAAAGATACAACCTATTTGTGTCTTGTGAAACCTATTTGTCTCTTTGAATACAAAAGATACAACCTATTTGTACAACAAATTTGTTGTTGTACAAATAGGTTGTATCTTTGAATCTAAAGTATGTCTTCTATAGACAGGATATAGTTTGATCTTGTTATTATAAACTTTCTTAAAATTTCTTTTTAGTTGGTTCATGTAGTAATTCACATATATTATTATATAATTAGATTTATATATGCCATATTAGTTTTTGTTTTCTACAGGTCTCCTGTCCCACTTTTGTTCCTTTATTGCTCCTTTACTGATCTTTTTTGAATTGAGTACTTACTAGTGTTACATTTACACTACTTTCATGATATTTTTAACTCTATATTTTGGAGTTATTTTCTTAGAGGGTGCTCTAGAGTTTATTATATGCATAATAACTTAATAGGTTCCACTCTAGATTTATAAAAACTTACTTCCAGTTAGACATAGAAACATACTCCTTCTTAGCTCTATCCCTTCTTCCCTCTTTTTGTGCTATTATTTTTATGCATATTACATGCGTGTTTAACACCAACCATACATGGTTGTAATGTATTGTTATACATAACTTGCCATCCCTGTGCCTTCTAGCCTCAATCATTTCTGATGACAAGTCAGTTGTTAATTTTATTGGAGTTTCCTTGTAAATAATGAGTCATTTTTTTCTCTTGCTACTTTCAATTTTCTTTGGTTTTTGGCATTTTTACTATAATGTTTGTAAATGTGTATCTCTTTTGTGTTTATCTTAATTGGGGTTCACTGAGCATCTTGAATATGTAGACTACTGCTTTTCATAAAATCTGAGATGCCTTCAGCCATTATTTGTTTGAATACTTTTCTGCTCCTTTCTCTCCTCTTCTGCTTTAATTCCCAGTAGGTGCAGATTCATGCACTTTATGAACCCCTACATTTCTCCAATAATCTATTTTTCATTATTTTTTCTCTGTTCTTCAGATTACATCATCTCTACTGATCTATCTTCAAGAATTCCGATCTTTCTTTTGAGCCCCTCTAGTTTTTTCTATTTCATTTATTATAATTTTAAACTCCAGAACTTACATTTTGTTCTTTATAATTTCTAACTCTTTATTGATATTCTGTATTTGACGAAATATGTCATTATGCCTTCTTTTGCTTACATCAGAATAATTTCCTTTAGTTCTTTGATCATAATTATAATGATTGCTTGGAAGGCTTTGTCTGTTAAATCCGATATTTGTATCCTCTCTCAGGCAGTTTCTCTTGTCTGCTGCCTTTTTCGGTGTATGTCACATTTTTCTGTTTCTTAGCATATCTCATAATTTTTGTGGAAAATTGGACATTTTAGACAATATAGCAATCCTGGATATTGACACTTCCCTTACCAAAAATTGTCTTTGTTCTTTTCTTGTTTATTTGCTCACTGACTTGGCTAGATTATTTTAATTAAGTCTATCCCCCTTCCCCAGTGTTCATCTCTGAGGCCAATTTTCAGAGGGCATGGTCTTGGACCTGTACATAGTCACCCCAGGATGACGATGGTTTTAACAAGACTCGTTTTGAAAGTCTCTTTCTTGATTTCTCGGTCAAACTGTCTGCCTCTGCTGACATTCAATCCAGCTCTTAGGTTCCATTACTTTCCAAATGATCCCTTTACTATTTTCTACAATGCTATACATGGCATTCATTGCTCTACAGTCTGATCAAACTGAATCAGGTCCCCTTTGCATGGGTAGCTGTTGTGGGCAGTCATTGAGGTTTCTTTCTGATGCCAGGAGCAGTCTTCTTAGTGGTGTTTTCCCCCTGGTTCTTTCTGGTAAACTAGCTTTGGTAAAGTTGTGGTTTACTATAGAGTACCACGCTCCTCTTAATTTCTTACCACCATCATCTCCTTTGTTTCTAGAGAACTCTTACACTTATACTTCTCCACATTCTGTTTCAAAGTCAGTGCCTTTGGGGAGAGCTTCAGAGTTCTTTGTTCCTAAGGATTGTATCCTGGGCTAAATATCTGCATCCCTGCTCTGGAAATAGGAGCTAGGAGCTGGGACCATGGCCCTCTTCTCTTGGAACAGTGCCCCGGCTGGGAAGGAGCAGTAGCCTCTGCTTTTCTCAGCTTGCATCCTTCACTGGGGAGCCTCCACTTTATGACTGAGCTTGGAAAGGGTTGATCAGAATCTCAACATTCTTGGCTTGTCATGCCTGAGGTTGCACCTCCACCCTGTGAATGGGGGTTGGGGAGAGGAAGCGAGCCCTATCCCTTGGCTGCATCTGCCAAGAATTTAGGCTCTGGAACTCCAGATGCAGGAGGTGAAAAATGTTGGAATTTCACCAGGTATTATCTTTTTGCGGGGAGTAGATTCACAGAGTTCCTCATGTTGCCATTTCAGAAGTAGAACCACTACAGATATTATTTTTATATCTGTCTCACAAATGTGAAAAGTGAAGCTCAGAAAGTTCTAGCGACTTCTTCCGTTCATGAAGCTAGTAGGTTGTGGAACCAAAATTTGAATGTAGGCTGCCTGATGCTAGTGCTGCTTCCTCAATCACAGTGCTATTTGGCCTCAATAGAGCTGCTGATGATATCAGGCAGGCAATAATGATCATAATTATGCGATGGACTGCTTCCCAGAGTTCAGGGCTCCAGAGTACATCCATGTTTGTTCTCTGGCTGATTCTGGTGGTTTCTCTGAATTCAGAATGTCCTCCCAATCTCCCTTCCTTTGAACCCAGCTACAAGTGACAGCACGTGTCCTAAAGTGGGTCTTGTCCCAGACATGGAGGAGAGAGGAATGGACCTGGCATTTCCTACACCTACTGCCTGACAAGTGAGTTCCTAAAAAACCACATGTGTATGAGTTACCGCTCTTCTCTGAGCTTTAGTTTGCTCATCTGTAAGGTGGGCCTTTCACTAGGCCTCACCTCACTGAGCTGATGTGAGAGTTAAGTGAGCCCCAAGTCTGTGAAGCATGTAATGCGGAGCCAGGAGTGCAGTGAGTGCTGGTAAATGTGACCAGCTCTCCTTATTTCCATGTCTTTCTGCACACAACAGGTGCTTCCTACCTACACAAAGGAGGTAGATATGCATGCGTAGGTGAAGGTGAAGCACAGCCAAGTGAGCACAAGACCCAGATTAAAACAGATGCAGGTACAAATTCTGTCTCTGCCACATCCACACTCTATGACTGAGAGAAAGTCATTAAAGCCTGAGAAACCAGTGTCATTCCCATTAGAGACGTGATGAGACTATGTCAAAAGCTGTTGCATGGAGCAAACGTTAGACTCCACAGGATGCACGTGCCAAGAAGAGTAGATGGCATCACTACACATGAGGGGGCGACAATGTGGGGTGCTGAGGGAATTGCATTTGCCATGCTAATTCATCTAGGGAAGAGGCTTGTTTCCTGGGTTTCCTCCTGAGCACTGAGAACACAGAAGGAACTAATTATAATCACACACATCAAAAAAGACAATGGTCATTCACTGATCACCCGCTATGGGCCAGGCATTTTGTAAACCAAGTAGTTGTTATACTCCTCATTTTGCTAATATGTAAATGAGGCTTTACCCCAGCAATTTGGGAGGCTGAGGCATACCTGAGGTCAGGAGTTTGAGACCAGCTTGGCCAACACAGTGAAACTCTGTCTCTAATAAAAATACAAAAATTAGCCGAGCATGGTGGCACACACATAGTAATTCCAGCTATTCAGGAGACTGAGGCAGGAGAAGCGCTTGAACTTGGGAGGCGGAGGTTGCAGTGAGCAAAGATCATGCCACTGTACTCCAGCCTGGGCGACAAGAGCAAGACTTTATCTCAAAAAAAAAGGAAAGAAAGAAACCTGCCCAAGGTCACACAGCTAATAAAGGCTGCAGCCAAGGACAATAACTGAGGCCCATTTGACACCAAACTTGTGCTGTTGATGCTACATGATTCTATGCAGGAGGGCAGAGGTTAGTGCTTCCACCAGGACAGGGACTGACTGCACTCACTACTGTTCTAAACCATTTACATGCATCAATTTATGTAATCTTCATAATGCTACTGAATACGTTATTTTATTATCCCCATTTTACAGATGAGAAAACTAAGGATAGAAAGGTTAAGTATCTTGGTGAAGCCGGAATTCACTTCTCAGCCATTCAGCTCCTGAGGGCCACCCTGAACTGTGACTTCTTCATCTCTGCAATTCTTTCCTGACCCATCATTAATTGCATTCACTCATCAGCTGAAAGATTCATGAATACAATTCATGCTAGGGCAGGTGCTGGAAACGCTGTGACTATAAATCACAGATCAGGACACCTATGAGTCCTCCGATGCTGGGATGGAGGAGGGGCTGTGGGAACACAGAGCTGGGTTTTGGAGTGATGTCTTGGAGAATTAGACACAGTTGAGTAGGAATGATGAGAACTCATGAGCCAAGCAGGAAGGCATGGTGAAGGGAAAACAGGGGTGGGGAGAAGGAAGCATTATTCTTGACAGAGGAAAGAGCCTGTGTAATGGCCAGAGTCAGGAAGGGCACAACAAAATGACAACTTAGAGGGTTAGTAACTGTGATGATTCAAAGCACAGAATTCTGGTTATGGGGTGGCAAGAGACAAGGCTAGAGAGTCCGCCAAGACCATATTCAGTAGGCCTCCATGCCCATGGAGAGGAGCTAGGGCTTCATCCTGAGGGTGGTGTGGGAGTAGTGCCTGGCCCCTGCCAGGTATTCAGCCCACACTTGCTGATTTGCATGATCGGAGGGCCCTGGGTCCCCCACGCCAGCCCTGAGGTTCAGCCATGTAGAGGAGCGGCCATCTACTCACCACATCACCTTTCTCTCCCTTAGGTCCAGGAGCGCCAACCGGCCCAGTGGCTCCTATGTCTCCCTGAGGGGTTGAGACCAGAGACAAGTATCAGATTAGGTTTCCCGACAGGGCTCTTGCACACACAGGACCCTCACGGCCAACCTTGCTCCAATTCCCTAGAAGCAGCTGATTTCATCTTTGCCATTTCTGCAATGAGGCCACATGTCCCACCCCTGGAGAGGAGGAAGCATCTAAGTCATCTCCCAACATCACAATTCCAGGAACCACGGACTTCTTGAGGAAAGCAAGTGCATGAAAGCATTGCACATTCATCCTTGGGAATGGCCTGCCACTGATCCCACCACCAGGGCCTCGGAAGGGGAAGTGGAAGTTCCAGGTTTGAACAGCAGCTCTGCCACTTCCCCTGAGCACACCATTACTGTCTTTGGGCCTCGGGCTTCTCTTCCATAAACAGGCACGTCATCACGCAGGCACATAAGATTAAGAGCATAAAGGTGCTTTGAAAACTTCCAAGTGTCCCATCCAAGTACTAACCATGCCCGACCCTGCTTAGCTTCCGAGATCAGATGAGATTGGGCATGGCACATGTATACATATGTAACTAACCTGCACAATGTACACATGTACCCTAAAACTTAAAGTATAATAAAAAATAAAATAAAATAAAATAAAATAAAACTTCCAAGTGTCAACCAGAGTCCCCTGGGCATTCAATTTGTATAACAAGTCCATCCCTGTGTACCGGGGGCCCTCATAACTGTCCAGGAGGAGAAAGAGAGCAGGTAGAGGAAAAAACTGTGTCTGCAAGGGAGGAAAAACTCATCACAAGCCAAGTGTTGAACTGGAAGCTAAATCTCCTGCCATCTCATGAGCCAATCCAAGATAGGTGTAGGCACAGGAAACAGAGCCTTCAATTCTATTCTTTTGTCTTTTTTCTTGATCTGAAACTTTATCTCTCTTGTTCCCATCTCATCTTTTATATTCTAAGAACACATGGCTACTTTGCTTATGCTATTCCCTTTGGCTATGATGCCCTTCCCTGCCTCCTTTGTCCTGGGCAGTTCCTGTCTATTCTACTGGACCCAGCTGGTCAGGGCTGTCAGCAGAAAGGTGTCCTGAGGTCCTACCAGGTAGCAATGGGGCCTCTCCTCTCAGCCCCTCAGCTCCTGGGCCCCACTATCCTGACTCTCTTCATACTATCCCAATCCTCTCTTTCCTGCCTCCCTTCCCCCTGGCCTATGAGTCCTGGGGACCAGGCTCTCAGTCAGTCACTTTTATATTCCCACATCACAACTGGGCCTTGCACCCGGCAGACTCAGCCTATGCATGTGGACAGAGCCCGAGCTCTGTGTAGGGACACGGAGCCACCAGGAACCCCAGCCTTTGACTCAGGGTCCTAACCATGGTTTGGGACAATGTGACGGATGACACTATAGGACCACGATTGCAAGTGAGCTCTGCAGGAGCCGGGCAGGTCTCCAGGTGGCTGCATCAGTTGCCCTTTTCAGTGCTCTTCTCCTCCCACCATTTCTGCTCTCCTTGTGGGGCCCAGGGCCTGCTCTGCTCAAGCACAGCAGAGGCAGCCATTACTAAACAGCCCTTGCTTCACACAAACGTCTTCTACTGAGAGGCCTATGAAACCCCAGGTAGTTTGCGCTTTCCTCCCGTCACAGCCGAGAATCGAGGTGACTTCTCAGAGGAGCTCGGTGATGCAGAAACCCCTGCCATCCTCCTCACAGCGACCAGCTGGCACCTGGGCTGAGCCGCTCTCCATCAGCACAAAGAGAGGACTCACCAGGGGAGAGGAGCTGAGGGGGCAGCGGGTGTGTGTGAGAGTGTGATGGTGTGTGGGATGAGGGGTGTGTGTGTGATGAGGGGTGTGTGTGTGATGGGTGTGTGTGTGATGAGGTGCGTGTGGTGTGTGTGTGTGTGTGATGGGATGTGTGTGTGATATGGGGTGTGTGTGTGCATATGTATGTATATGTGATGGTGTGTGTGTATATGTGATGTGTGTGGTTGTGTGTGGTGGGTGTGTGATGGGGTGTGTGTGATGGCGTGTGTGTGATGGTGTAGGTAATGGTATGTGGTGGTGTGTGTGATAGTGTGTGTGATGGTGTGTGTAATGGTGTGTGATGGTGTGTGTGTGTTAGTGTAGGTAACGGTGTATGGTGGTGTGTGTGTGATGGTGTAGGTAATGGTGTGTGGTGGTGTATGTGTGATAGTGTGTGTGATGGTGTGTGTAATGGTGTGTGATGGTGTGTGTGTTAGTGTAGGTAATGGTGTATGGTGGTGTGTGTGTGATGGTGTATGTATGTGTGATGG
The DNA here is from genome assembly GCF_029289425.2 of Pan paniscus. Classification (NCBI taxonomy): domain Eukaryota; kingdom Metazoa; phylum Chordata; class Mammalia; order Primates; family Hominidae; genus Pan; species Pan paniscus. The sequence continues at coordinate 156,180,929 of NC_073256.2, forward strand.
GGTGTGTGTGCATATGGGTATGTGCATGAGGGTGTGTGTGGTGTGTGTGTGTGATCGGGTGTGTGATGGGGTATGTGTGCATGTGTGTGAGATGGAGTGTGATGGTGTCTGATGATGTGAGCATGCATGTGTGTGTGTGTGATGGTGTGTGTGTGGTGGTGTGGGATGGTGTTTGGTGTGTGTGTGATGGTGTGGCTGTGTGATGGTGTGGATGTGTGATGGTGTGTGTGGGTGTGTGATGGTGTGGGCATGTGATGGTATGTGTGATAGTGTGTAAAGGTTGTGTATGGTGGTGTGGGATGGTGTGTGGTGTGTGTGATGGTGTGTGTGTAATGATATGGGATGGCATTGGTGTGTGTGATGGTGTGTGTGTGATGGTGTGTGTGTATATGTGTGACGGCATGTGTGTGATGGTATGTGTGATGGTGTGTTGTGGTGTGTGTCTATGTGTGATGGTATGTGTTTGTGATGGTGTGGGACGGTGTGTGAGGGTGTGTGTGTGTGATGGTATATGTGATGGTGTGTTATGGTGTGTGTCTGTGTGATGGTATGTGTTTGTGATGGTGTGGGACGGTGTGTGATGGTGTAGTGATGGTGTGTGTATATGTGATGGTGTGTGTGTGTATGATGGTATGTGATAGTGTAGGTGATGGTGCGTGATGGTGTGTGTCTGTATGTGTGATGGTGTGTGTGTGTATGATGGTATGTGATAGTGTAGGTGATGGTGCGTGATGGTGTGTGTCTGTATGTGTGATGGTGTGTGTGTGATGGTGTGTGTGTTTTTGATGGTGTGTGTGTATGTGTGATGGTGTGTGTGAGATGGTGTGTTTGTGTGTGATGGTGTATTATGGTATAGGTGTGATGGTGTAGGTGACAGTGTGTGAATGTGTGTGTGATGGTATATTATGGTGTGTATGTGTGACAGTGTGTGTGATTGTGTGTGATGGTGTGTGTGTGTGACGGTGTAGGTAATGGCATGTGGTTGTGTGTGTGATGGTGTAGGTAATGGTGTGTGATGGTGTGTGTGATGGTGTGTGTGTGTGATGGTGTAGTTAATGCTGTGTGATGTGTGTGTGAGATGGTGTGTGTGTGATGGCGTGTGTGTGATGGTGTGTGTGTGTGATGGTGTAGGTAATGGTGTGTGGTGGTGTATGATTGTGTGTGAGGGTGTGTGTGATGGTGTGTGTAATGGTGTGTGATGGTGTGTTTGTGTGTGATGGTGTAGGTAATGGTGTGTGGTGGTGTGTGTGTGATGGTGTGTGTGTGATGGTGTAAGTAATGGCGTGTGATGGTGTGTGTGTGATGGCATGTGTATGTGTGATGGGGTATGTGTGTGATGGTACGTGTGTATATATGTGTGATGTGTGTGAGATGGTGTGTTTGATGGTGTGTGTGTGATGTTGTATTATGGGGGGGGGGTGTGTGTGTGATGGTTTGTCTGTGTGTCCGTAGTGTCACATCCTAGCAGAGTGGGGGCAAAGCAGAGAAGGGTGTGAGATGAGGGAGGGAGGGAGGCCAAGGAAATATCTACAGTCAGGAGAGAGAGAAAAGAGAAAGAGAAAAGGCAGAGGAGAGGAGAAACAGACAAGGCAAGAGAGGAAGCAAGGAGGGACACATAGGAAGGGAAGAATGCCCAGCAAATGTGGACAGGAAGAAAGCATCGTTCAGGCGAGTCATTTTACCATTTCGGCTTTTGATTTCTCATCTGGAGAATGGGACCAATGCTGCTTGTCACGCAGGGTTGATTTAGGGTTTAATATCACTCATTCAACAAGAAGGGACCACCTGCAATGTGCAGAGCCCTGAGCTCACAGCAGCGGGCACTGGAACGGTAATCCTTACCCCACAGCGCCTGCTGTCTGAGGCACAGGTAGGCTCCCACTCAAGCCTGACACACAGCAGATGCAGTCATTGTCACTGCAATTCAGTGGAACAGGATGGAAGATAGGAAAGAAGTGGGCAAAAAGAAAGAGATTCCATGTACTCCCTGGTCTGTCTGCACCACGAGCCTCAGGCATGTGATGGTCAGGTCCTGTCTAAACCATCCTCTAACCCCAGCATTGACCTCAGGGCCTGGCCCTTAGCAGGTTTCACTAATGATGCACTGAATACATTATTCAAACTAAGAAATGCAGGAGGAGAAATAGGGGGGAGAACAGAGTGGAAGGAAAGAGAGAGATGAAAAGAGATACAGAGAGTGAGAGATAAAGACAGAGAGAGACAGTGACACATAAAGAGAGGCAAAGGCTAGGGAGAGAAGGGAAAGAAAGGGAGGGGAGGGAGAGGCCCAGCTGTCTCCAGTGATTTCCACCCACACACTCAGTTCCTCTTTCAAACACGGGATGATGGTGAACTCTCCACTGTGCCCTGATAAACAGTATAACCCTGGGAAGTGACAGAGAGGAAGGAGACCACTCTGTGACTGAGGACAGAGGGGCCCTACCTGGCTTGGTGCAATTAGTGAATTTGGAAATCATGTGTTTAAAGGGTCATGCAGTTTAATGAATCTTAAAAGCCCAACCCCTAAAAGTTTCTGGAATACAGCAGCTTCAACCAATTGCTGCAAAGTTAATTGACCATGGAGAGTTGAGCGTGTTGGAGCAAATGAGACCTGAGCCAGGGCTCTGGGAATCTAACCCTTTCTTGCTCATATTTGCAGACTGAGAACTGGAGGTTCTGGATAGTTAAGAGGCTCCCAGGATTTCATACTTTATGACATTTGCTCTTATCCATCTAATTTAACAAGCTCTGAGGCAAAATATTAGCAAGGCAGCATCCCCACACACCATCTTTTGTCTTATATAGAGAGCAAAGGAGAGGACAAGTGAGGTTCTAAACTACACCTCTGCCATACCCGTACTGACCTTTGGACCAGGGAGCCCCATGGGGCCAGCAACTCCCATTTCACCCTAAAAGAAGAAAGACAACAAAAAAGTAAGTTTCTATTTTAATTTTCCCCTTCTCTCAACACTGGATGGTAATCCACCCCCACATGCTTAGAAGCCAATGGCTTAGTAAGCCCAGCGCCGACCAATGAGTTGGGCAAGGAAATTGGTTGACTGTGCTGAAAGTCTCTGCTCTTGAACTGCAAACCTATATGGGAAGCTTTGGCACAGCCTCCAGGTGCAGCTACCGGTGGACACAAGATAGAAACAAGCAAACTGAGGCACAGAAAGACAAATACCACATTTCTGCTTACTTGTGTAAGTAAAAGCATGAAACACCAAGAAGCAGAAGGCAGAGTGGTGGCTACCAGGGGCTATGGAGCGGGAGGAATACACACACGTTGTCAAAGACTACATGCCTCAGACAGGAGGAATAATGAATGGTAAGTATTTGAGAGGATGGATATGACAATTAGCTGATTTCAATCATTCCACATTGTATACATGTATTATGACATCACTTTGTACCCCATAAATATATGCAATTATATAGTTTGTCAATACCCAAACTAAATACGTAAATAAATTAAAAAACCCAAAGTGGTATTCACTAGCTATTTTTACCTGAATATATCATCACTTCAATTAAAAAGAAAATTATGTTGACTGCTAGCGGTTCATGTAGTTATTGTTCACTAAAATACAAAAGAGGACATATATGTAAGCTATTTCTAAATGTAAACTTTGTTTCAATTTAACAATGTGTAAAGATCAGGTTACTGGATTTACAAATGTAATCCGTACGTGTTCGATACATGTAAATGTCGCCAAGCTGAAAACAAATGCAACACGATTAATATAATTTTATAGATATAAATATCACCACATTAAAAAAGGCAGCAGTACATCCATTTATGTGTGCACTTAGTGCTAACAGCAATCTACACTCTGGTCACAGTTGCACACTTGGCCAGCTCCAGAACACACATTTTTAAATGCATTCACAGATGTCATTTGCTCAGGCAAATGAAGATAAATAATTTTTTGTGTGTTTCTCCTCACCTAGCGCCCACAAGAGCGCCTGGTACACAGTTCACTCTCCCCATGATGTTTGCTTATAGAGATGCAACACCAGGCATCATGTTGACCTAGCTGAATAATGAAAATGTTTTGCAAACTCAATTGAAGTTTTAAACCACTGGAAACAATGTCTGTCTGTGGCCAGAGCTCTGCCTCCTAGGAGAAAACATTCAGACTTCCTAGGCCCCCTGTGTTGTATTTTTTTTTATTGAAACGAAGATGAAAGAGACAGAAATGATACCTGCTTAATGAGGTCATTGTGAAGTTCTTCCACTCCATGGGGCTATTTTGTGGGGAGGGATGCAGCAGGCTCCCTTCTCACCCCCCTGTGCTTGGGAAGTTCTCTAGCAGGCCTGCTGTGAGATCCTTGGGGCTCAGCCAGGCCTCAGAGCTCCTGGTTTCCTAACCAGAGTGTAGACTACAGAATTTTTGAGGGCCAAATTCTATTTGTCTTAAAACCTCAGTGTACAGCATAGTACACAGCACATAGCAGATGCTTAATGTCTATGGTTAGACATTAGAAGAAGGAATGAAGGAGTGATTAAGTCATTATTGAATCATTCCACCCTAGGCGTGGGGCTGGAACAGCCAGACCTTGTCCTGCCTAAAGGAGGAGAGGGTGTATTTCTTTTTCTTCTTCTCTTTTTTTCTTTCTTTTTCTTTTTTTTTTTTTTTTGAGACAGAGTCTCACTCTATTGCCCAGGCTGGAGTGCAATAGCATGATCTCGGCTCACTGCAACCTCCGCCTCCCGGGTTCAAGAGATTCTCCTGCCTCAGCCTCCTGAGTAGCTGGGATTATAGGCACACACCACCACGCCTGGCTAATTTTTGTATTTTAGTAGAGACAGGGTTTCACCATGTTGGCCAGGCTGGTCTCAAACTCCTGATCTCGTGATCTGCCTGCCTCGGCCTCCCAAAGTGAGAGGGTGTATTTCTTTATCCCTCCCTCTCATCTATCCATCCACGTATCTGTCCATCCATGTCTTTATACCCTGATTGACTTATATATCAACTCAGCTCTTATTTATTGGCTTTCTCTGTGCCAGGCTATGTATTAGTAGCTGAAAATACAGACATGGAAAGATCCAATCTCTGCTATCCAGAACTTATGATTTTATGGAAGTAACGATAAGGAGACATTTTCAATCTAATGTGATAATTGTTATAACAAATAGAAGTACAGGGAGAAAAAGGAATATGCTGTCATGGAAATAGCAGGTGCTAAATGAATAACTATTGAATGGATGGATGGAGAATAAGGAGAGGAGGAGGAAAGAGAGGGAAGGAAGGAGGAAGGAAGGAGAGGACACGAAGGAGGGAAGAGGGAAATGACACAGATAATAATGTGTGCAGAAAAGAATTCCTTGGGATGTCTTGAAAGAAGAGCAGGCATTGGGTCTGGCATCGCTCCTGGCACAGTCCATCTGTGTGCACACTGGCTTGTGACCAAAACCTTACCATGCCATCACTCATCCTGCTCATTGCTTTAAACAAGGATTCCAGCGGATTTGGGTTTCAACAGCTGCTTCTGTTATTTCATTGACATGTAAAAACCATATCCTCAGCCTGACTGCGGTGGACCTTAGCCTGCCGGGGGTGGGTGGAGGAGCTGCTGCTTGGCACTGTGTGCACCAGCCCTGGCTCCTGCCTCCGCCCCATCTCATCCCTTACACAGGCCCCAGGCTGAAGGGCTCTTAAGGTCACCCACTAACCAGAAATAGCCTAAGCTTACAGCAGGCTTCCAGCTTGGGCCTCCAGCAAGGGAGGCCAGAGTTCGATGTCCGAATTAACTGAGAACTCCCCAAGGGTTCCCTGTACCTCACGGTCTGGCTTTCTGGGTAGCACAAAAAGAAGGAAGGCAGAGTGTGAAGGAGAACAGAGGAGAGGAGAGAGGGGAAGGAAGCCAGTCTGTCTACCAGGATAGGCTTCTGAAAAGAAGACTGCTGGTACAATACCCAGAGCAGGCCCACTCCAGTTAACTCCCACCGTCATCTCGTCTGTTTGTCTATGCATCCATTGTCCCCAGCAGAGTCACCAAGCACCTCTCACATGCAGGGACTGAGCTGAGAGGAACAGATAGAGAGGGACAATACAGCCCGGTACAGGAGATGAAGGGCCCCGGGGCCATTGGCTCAGCAGAACTTCGCAGACACTTTCCCCAGCACAGTTCTACTTGGCGTCTTCCTTTTGTAAATCTTTCTGTTCCTTCTACTCAAATGGAGAAGAACTTTTTTACCCCTTATCAAGGGTCACTGTCTATAGAAAAAGAAAACAAATCACAGCCCTGGGCACACAGTGATATATTTATTCTAGTCTCAGTCCATTCTAGGACGGTCGTGGTGGTGTTCACAGAAATGCACCACTTTTTAAAAATAGAAACACATAGACAAAACTCTACATATATATATACACACACACACATATATATACACATACATACACACACATATATACACACACGTACATACACATATATACACACACATATATACACACATATATATATACACGTGTATATATATATGAATGATAGTGAATGGTTAATCAAATAAAACATTGAGAAGAAAGGAATGAGGGAGTATTCTTGCAAAGCACATAGAAATCCTCACTCACTGTCTTCTTCTGAGTCTTATTCTCAAACAGCATCTCATTTGACTCAGTCACCCCTGAGTGGAGATCACAAAGGAGTAACCTGGGAAGCCTGGGTAACGCACATTCTGCTCCTAGAAAGCTGTCATCAGGACTTGGTATGCAGCTCTCCCCTTCCAGTTTGCACAAGAAGCAAGAGGTCCAAGGCACAACACAGGGTGCTGTGAGCTGACAGCCATGGGCCTCCTGGTGCCCCCATGACCTGAAAGGCCACATGCATGATGGGAAACTCCCACTGCACCACCCAGGGTTCTGCTGGGGCTGAAGGTGGACTGCAGACAATACCTTCTCTCCAGCTGGGCAGGAGCAATTGATGGTCTTCAAAAACCCAATCTGTTCACTGCCTGGGGTGGGAGGCTGCTGGGGTGGGGGTGGAGGTGGAGGCTGTGTCACCACGGTCACCTGGCACTGGAAGGAAAGCCCAGGAGGTCAGAACCTGGCTCTTCACTCAGCAGGCACTCCCTGGCAGAAGCACAGTGTCGGGTGCTTCCTCAGAACCAGGCAGCCAAAGGTTGAGAAAACGCTGAGGATGTCTCTCCTGAGGCCTTGGGGCAGAAAGCCTGGCCGGCCCATTTCACTGGCTGGCTCAGCAATCTGGGTGAACCGCCCACAGTCTCGCACCTCGCAAGTGCTCAACAGTTCCCGCTGTCCTTATTCTCACCTCCTCCTTTTCCTTCTTCATCCCATTCTGTTCTTCCCTCACCCTCTGACTCCACAACCAGGTCCATCTGGCTGCACATTCCCAGCACCTGCTGTCTATCTGCATGCCACAGAAGCCCTGAGCCGGGTGCGCTGGCTGAGTTGGAACTAGGTCCTGGGGATGGGCTAACCAGGCATTGCGTGGATCTCACCCTGCAGCCCGGGAAGCAGGCTCCATTATTATTTGAGTCTTTCAAGCAAGCCTTGTGACCAGGACTTGGCAAAGAGGGTTGGAAAGGGAGAGGCCTGAAACGGGGCAGAGGCTGAGGTCCGAGAACAGAGCAGAGCCTGCACAGAGGGATTGAAGGGGCAAACCCTGGTCTCTTGGGCCATCCATGTCCTGACCTCCCTGTCTTGCTGACCAGCCCAGGGCACTGCGGCCTCTCCCTCCTCTGGGCGCTGGTGGCACAGACAGTCATCCCCTCATTAGAAACACCCTCCCAGCCCCAGCCTCCTACATCCCCTAGAGCAAGGCTTCATCACTCAGCTAGCAGCACTGGGGTTACACTGACTAAGGTACAGACCACAGTATCCCTGGAGGAACCTGCATGGCTTGGCTCCCCCAACCCATACCCTAAGCTCCCTCTCAGGCCATATTCTGACGGTGGATGTCTCCCTGACCCCCAACCACCCAACCCTAAGCTCTGGATTCCCCTTCCCTCTGGAGGCCACACACCCATTTCCTCCCATCCTCTCTGTGCGAGAGTCTGCTCACCGGACCCGAGGGGATATCACAACAAGTCTCCAATTCTGCGTGTCTCGAGTCACAATAGATCACAATCCGCTGTAGGTCAAACTGGAAAGGAAAGCAAGGAGAGAGGATAAGTTTTAGGGACTTTGGAACCCAGAAACCTCCGTGGTTTCACACAGGCCCCGTCCTGGTATCTGGTTCCACTTCCTCTTTGGGGTCTTCCTGAGTCCACCCCGGGACACTCCTATCCTGGGCTCCACTCTGGATTTTCACAAGGAGCTAAGCATCATCTGCTCACACCCCTGATCTGGCTTGGCTGTGTCCCCACCCAAATCTCATCTTGAATTGTAGCTCCCATAATTCCCATGTGTTTCGGGAGGGACCGGGTGGGAGATAATTGAATCATGGAGAGGGTTTCCCCCATACTGTTCTCATGGTAGTGAATAAGTGGCACAAGATCTGATGGTTTTATAAGGGGTTTCCCCTTTTGCTTGGCTCTCATTCTCTCTTGACTGCCACCAAGTAAGATGTCTCTTGTTCTTCTGCCATGACTGTGAGGCCTCCCCAGCCATATGGAACCGTGAGTCAATTAAATCTCTTTCCTTTATAATTACTCAGTCTTTTGTATGTCTTTATTAGCAGTGTGAGAACAGACTAATACAACCCCTTCCTTCTATAAGGGAGAGCCCCCGTGCAAGGGGCTTCAGGACACATGTTAAAGTCCAGCGTTTTGTTCTACGCTGAAGGGGCTTCAGGACACGTTAAAGTCCAGCGTTTTGTTCTACACTGAAGGGGCTAAGGCCTCTGCCCTCCGCTCCGCACACAGGGGCACACCACCATCCTCTCTCCATGTCACCAGCACTACATTGAACAAGATCCTTAATGATGCTATTGCAAAGGCCTCCAAGTTCCACATATCCCTATTTTCAACCTCTCCAGGCATTTCCACAGTTGTTTCAGTGAACTTTTAAAATAAAAACTTACTTCTATCACCTCCTTTAATATGACAGCCCCTTAAACAAGACGTAACACGTAAAAAACCTAAAATTTAAAGGGGTTGTGGTACTAAAACATCCACATGCATGAACACATTCACACACACAGAGTCTACAGACAAAGCCCAGGCCCTTTCGTGGGACACCCCACCTCCCAGGGCCTGGCCCTGCCTGGCTCCCCAGGTGTCCCTCTCTTCACCTGCACTTGCACTCTGCAGCATCTAACCACATGGCAAACCACACCTGCACATTCACGCTTTAGCACGTGGTACCTCTTCTAGGAAAGCCCTTGAGCAATGAGCAGTCTCCCAGTCACCACCCAGAGCCATACCCAGGCATCCCCTTTTGGGGCTGTTTTTCAAATACATCCACAGATTGGAACTTAATTCCCCTCCCCTGGTGTGAAGTGATGGCATGTCACTTCTGAGATCAGGTCATAAGAAGACTGGCTGGTGTCTTGAGTGTGTTCTTCTCTCTCTGTCTCTCCGTCTGTCCCTCTCTCTCTCATCACTCACCATGGGGCACAGAAGGTAGCATGTTGTCAGTTACTCAGTGGACAGGCACAGGTGGAAAGGAATTAGGGTGGCTGCAAACACTAACTAGCAAGGAACTGAGGTCCTCCATTCCACAGCTCACAAGAAGCTTCCAACAGCTCCTAGTGAGATTGGAGGTGGCTTTTCAGCCTTATTTGAGCTTTGAGATGACTGTAGCATTGGCCAGCAGCTTGAGGGCAGCCCAGTGAAAAACCCTGAGTGAACCACTCAGCTAAGCCACTCTCAGATTCCTCATCCATGGAATCTATGAGACAGTACATGTTTGTTGTTTTAATCTGCTTTTGCTGGGGGAGATGGGATAACTTGTTACACAGCCACAGGTGTAACTGATACACCTCCCTCTACAGCCAAGAATTCATCAGGCCCTCTTCTCTGCCACATGTGCATCTTGCATGATATGGTTTGGCTGTCTCCCCACCCAAATCTCACCTTGAATTGTAATAATCCCCATGTGTCAAGGGTGGGGCTAGGTGGAGATAATTGAATCCCCATACTGTTCTCGTGATAGTGAATAAGTGTCATGAGATCTGATGGTTCTATAAATGGGAGCTCCCTTGCACACGCTTTCTCTTGCCTGCTGCCATGTAAGATGTGACTTTGCTCCTCATTCACCTTCCACCATGATTGTGAAGCCTCCCCAGCCATTTGGAACTGAGTCAATTAAACCTCTTGCCTTTATAAATTACCCAGTCTTGGGTATGTCTTTATTAGCAGCATAAGAACAGACTAATACATTGCACAGACAGCTAACATCAGACACAGCAGACTGAAGGATAATTAGACGTCTGTATGTCCATCTTCCTTCCAGGCTCCAGGACTTCCGAGAGCAAGGACCGAATCCCAGGCAGTGCTGCCTTCTCAAGCACGAAAGCCGAACTCTTGCTAATGTATCAGAGCTGTCGACAATCTCTCGCTCTCCCCAGGCCCTGCAGGACATGGTTCAAGCTCACCCCTAGTCTGCCATGCTCATTGCTCCCTTTCCTTCAGCCACATTGGTTTCCTCCTGCCACCCCTCCTGCTCCTGCGCTGGCTCCTCAGCCGCCTGTCCACACACAGGCCCTCCCTGTCACTCTAGCACAACATCCTGAATGTGGTCCTAACAGCACTTCTCACAATGAATGATTCTGTCTGTCTCTTAGCTCAGTTTTTTAAACATCCCTAATAGAACATAGACCACGAGGGCAAGGTCTCCTGTCTCCTGTCCTTCGCTGGAGCAGTCCGACTCATAAAAGTGCCGTACAATCGATGGCTGGGTGGACGAGTGGATGAATGGATGGGCATTTATCAAATGGAGCTTGAGCTCAGTCAGTGGAGGGGGGAACGCTTATTGCATTGAACACTGATGCAAAGTGCCCTGGACTTACCACTCCCCTGCTCCCTTCTCAGGCCCATGTTGGACTCGGGAGTCCCTCTGCGCACTGAAGTGCCCCTTGAAGTGTAGCCCCTCACCCCACTGACTTTGTTCAGCAGAAACAATAACAATACCATTCATCTGTCTGTTTTATTTCCTGTAGAGAACCAGCCCAGAAACAGGAGAAAATGACAAAATGAAAAATTGTGGTTTTGAACAAAGCCTACTTTCAGAGACAGCCCTGCTTTCTTCATTATCAAACATACTCGCAGCAGCTGGGACTGCCTGGCAAGGCCGCAGGGACAGGGAAGGAGAAGAAGGAGACAGGAGGCAGGCCAGGGACAGAGCACACTGGATTGGGATCTGGACAGAGGCATTCTCAGGTGGGGTGAGAGGTCCTCTGAGCCAAGAGGGGCCCTTTCCGATTGCCTGAAATCCCAGCATTGCCCCAGCCACTCAATCCTTCTCTTCCTTTCCTCCCTGCCCCACACCCTGGGATTTCACCTCCTGACATCACTGTGCTGCCCCACTCCTGTCTGGAAGTCCTGCTCCGGTTTCTGCCCTCAGCAATTACGGGTTGAACTGCTGCATGGGTCTGCTTGGCTCCCTGGATCCCAGCTTCCCTCCATATCCCACCCATCAGCAGCTTAGAGACCCTTTGCTGGCTGCAGTGTGGAAACCAATTAGGGAGCACAGACAGCTGGAAGGCTGCATTCAGCACGGCCCTGTCTGAGCCTCAGCTCTACTTTTCTGTCATATCAGTTGGTCAAGTTAGGAAAACTGAACCTCAGTTTTTCTTTCTGTGAGATGGACTCACAGGGCTGTGGTGGGGACCAAGGGAAACAGAGCCCATGACAGCACAGTGTCAGCCACAGATGAAGCTTCAGTGTAGAATGTGTAGGATGCCCCAAACCATGTGGCTACAAGTACCACAGCTGATGCTTCTGGAAGATTTACTAAGAGGTAGAGATGTATTGATTCTCCTATATATTTTCTTGATACTTGGTTTTAACATAAAAATGCAACATGGAACAGTCAATGGGTGTAATACCCCCATGGACACTCTTCATTATTCTCTATTGCCTCTAACCCAGCTGAGAACTCCCCATGTGCCAGGCACTGTTAGGTGCTGTGTTTACATACTGGTGATCTCACTTAATCCTCACAATAGCTCTGACAGGTGTGAGTTTCCACTGTCTCCTTTCTATAGATGAGGAAGTGAAGGTGCAGACAGGTGAGGCCACTGGCCTGGGTGTTTTAGTCTAGTTTAGTAGACCTAGAAACGTCTATTCAAGAAGTAGCATCTTGATTTAATTTGGGAGCACTGGTAGCAGAGCTGGAAAGTGAGTTAGGGAAAGGAAGCTAGCCTGTAAAGGGCTGTTATCAAGGGTGTTACCACTGTGAGCATCTGCAGTTTACACGTGTTGGGGAACTCTGGAGCCCATCAAGAATATGTGACTCAGAGTTAGGATGTCAAGTGGTGAGGGAGCTGGGGTATTGATACTGCAACTGCCACCAGTCCTTGGCGGAGGGCTGCTCCTGTGGGTGTTGATGCCTGCTTGATAATGGATAGCACTGTCTCTGGTAGAGACGGAAAGCCCTCAGGCAAGACAGGTGCAGGCAGTTGGCAGCACAGCTGGTATGCACTGAAATGATGAGGACCCAGGGGGATATAGGTGGGGAACCAACCACTTCTACTATACTAGGGTGTTGTATGTGGTGGGGATGTGTCCAGAAGGAAACTCAGGTCTGATTTCCAATCCCCTGTTTAGGGGTCGACCATATAATACAAATGGGTACCTTGGAGAGTACCAGAAGCTAATCCTCTTCCTGTTTTCAAAACCTGACACCACCACCATGATAATGTGAAGATGGTGGTGATGATGTTCATGATGACGCATTTATTGAAAGCTGGCGGTATTCCAGGAAGTTTTATAAGCACTTCACATATGATACAGCATTTAATCACACAACAACCCTGTGGAGGGAGGGCTCATTTCTCTCTTGTTACAGCTGAGGAAACAGCACCAGAGAGGCTATAGGGGAGCTTGGACTCCAGAACAATTTTGTTTAACTCAAAGGCTAAGACAGGCATTTTTAGGGATGTGGGGCTATTTGCTAAAGTTGGCACTTATTTTAGGAGACTTTTAACTCAAATATAGTCTCCCACTACCTCAAATAGAAATATAGTGGAAATCTCATTGTTGGATGTTTGGAACCAGGGTTAGAAGGATCTAATCTTGCTCTATATCTTTGGACATGTTCGTTATTCCCTCTGAGCCTCCGTATCCTTGTCTGTAGAGTAAATGAGAGGCTAGATAAGATGCTCTCTGGGTTCCTTACAGCTCAGAGGGTATCTGCTTCAGGTACTGTTATTTGGGGGCTGACAGTAGAACCATGGAGCTCACAGAGCCAGAGTCCTAGCCTAGCTGCCCAAGACAGGGAACTTAAACAAGTCACCTGATACTTCTCAGTTGGAATCTCCCCACCTATAAAATGTGAGCAGCATCCACCCACCTGGCCTGAATTTAGGATTAAGAAGGGTTGTGTTTGTGACCGTGATGCACACTCTGAGGGAGATAACAGTGATCCTTATTGTGTCATAAATACCCCATAGCTCCATCTTGTCCAGCCCTTTGATGTCTGTTATCTTGGGCAGGGAGAGGTTTGCAAATGGACCTGGAAGACGGGCTGTGTGAGTGGAAACCCCAACTGCCATTTGTTGGCTCTGTGATCTCAGAAGAGTCCTCCAATTCTCCAGGAGCATCTCTCTCCATCTGTGAAATGAGGATCTCCACTCTATCTACTTTCTGAAGTTGTAACGATTTTGGTCAGAAATGGGGTAAAGGAGCACTTTAGTGCAATGCGTGACACAGAGCCTCTGCACAAGTAGCTAGAATTAGCAGCAGGCTGAATAATGATTTTATAGCTTTACTTTTATTTTACTATTTTTTGCTTAACTTGGTTCCACATCTATTATTTCATCCCCTCAGCAACTGCATATAAAAACAAACAGGGTGTGATTCCCATTTCAGAGATTAAACAATCTAACAGATAAACAAAGCCTGGAAAACATGAACAGTGTGTGACGTGGGCGATGGTGTTACAGCTGGCTGGCAGTGGCTGGCATGCGAGCTGCAGTTTGCACGTGTCTGTCCTCCCACCTCTGCAAGCCCCAATCTCTCCTCTCCCCACTACCCCTGACCAACTCACTCTCAGCTTAATTTTTAAAAATTGGTATGCACAGGGTTTTTGATGATTTATCGTTCTGTTAACAAAGCAAGTTATGACAAAGTCTATAAACCTGTTTATGATGTCTTTTGCCAGAATGCCACTTCCTAAAATTTTATGTTTCCCAACTTACTCATTTTTTCTTATGGTTTATGTTTGACAGACCAGGAAACAATTTTGCAGCATGTGTAACAAATAAGCAATTAGTATACAAAATATGTAAAGATTATCTAGAAATCATTCAGTAAATAAAACTAGCATAGTAGTAAAACAGGCAAAGGATATGGCCTAGCATCACCAAACGGGGACGTGGGAACCATCAGTAAACATAGGGAAGGATTTCCAGTCTCAATGGTAATCAGGCAAATGCAGATGAAAACCGCAATATTACCCTCTATGCCCAGCAGACTGGCAAAACAACAAAACATTATACACATATATTTTATATCTATATAATGTACCATTATATAGATATAAATTATATGTATCTATATATAATGTTCACATGTTTATATATTTATATATTATATATAATGGTATATATAATTATATAGATATAAATTAAATAAACATTATCTATATAATTTATGTCTATAATGTATGTATATGTTTATATAATGTTTATATATTATATATAATTTATATATTTACACACAACATATATATATATATTCACACACACACATACATACACACATATAAAGGTCACTTTCTAGAGCAATTTGAAATACATGGGAAAGTTAAAAATTGTGTATCCCACAGCCCAATCATTAAACTTGAGGGTACATACCTCCAAGAAATGCTCTCAATTAATCTATATCTCAAGCTTAAAGGGCAGCTGTTGCTTACATTTTCCTCATAAGTAAAGTGCATGGAGATGTACCCCCCTTTTCAAAGTCCAAGGCTTGCTAATTATGTAGTGATACATTAGAAACTATCTAAATACCACTAACAGGAGAATGAATGATGTATGAATGAATATATAACAAAGCATTATGCTTTAGCTAAAAAAAAATAAAAGCTTAGACATATAATTTTGAGTAAAGAAAACAAAAAAAGCCAGATGTAGTCCATTATTTACATAAACTTCCAAGAATCTATCCTATGCGTAATGGTACTATATTTGCTTATGCTTATGTATACATAGATACATAAAATGGTTTTGGAAAGAGCTTTCCCCACATCATGTTTCCTGTTATTTCTCAGGCAGTGGGGGATGCTCTTGGGCATGGGAGCTAACGTTGACTTCAGCTTGAAGACGGAACATGTGGATCACTGTGCAAGATGTCTGTGTGTATTGTATTATGTACATACTTACAGTGTATGCATCTCTGTGGCTACAGATGTGGGTATGTATTTCCAGAGGGAAGAAAGAAAAATTAAAGAAATGAAAAAAACAGAAGAGAAATGAAGTAAGGAGGGAAGAGAAAAAAATAAAAGAAGGAAAGAACATTGATTCAGGATGTTCAGTTATTACCAGTTGTTATCCCTAGTTGGTGCAATGAGGATAATTATTGTTTATTTTCCACATATTTTCCAATTTTTTTTACAATCAAGGAAGAAGGAAAAAATCTGTATTTAAATTTATCAGAAACTATTATATACCTATCCACCTACCTGCATATATATATTCATATACATATGTATCTATATATGTATGTATGTGTGTGTGTGACTTTGCAGACCTAGGAGCTACCTTTCTCTAAAATTGTTTATGCGGCCAGATCCATGTCAGTCTTGCTCTCTTTTGTGGGTACCAGTGTCCCCAGTGCGGAGCACAGTGCCTGGCACATAGTAGGTGCTCAATGTACATGTGATGAAAGATTGATGGAATGGTTGAATAACTGAATGAGTTAATACATGGGTGATGGTGAATTGGGGTTCCAATATGGCAGTTTTCTGAGTCAGGGTCTTTCCTTCTAAGACGGTCCAAGGTGATGATTTGGTACCTGGTTCATGCAGGTGTGGAGAACACTGAGGGCACTTAGCTCCCAAGGCTTCTCCCCGGTGGCCTGGAACCTGGGCTGCAGAAGGCCCCGTGGTACTCACGTCAATGGGCACACTGTCGTAGAGGCGCTTGCCAATCACAGTCTTGCCCTGGATGTCAATGTTCTCCCGTTCCTCGATGGGTAGTGTCTGCACCAGCGCACAGTCAATGTGCAGGGAGACGTTCTGGGCCTGGATGCTCAGGGCCATCTTGTGCCAGTCCCGGTCAAAGAGGTCATTGACCCGGGAACCTCGGAAGACCACCCTGACAGCATCTTTCATGGCACCCACAGCGTTGTACTCGACTGCCTTGTTTTCACCATCCAGCCGGATGGAGACCTGGGGAGGAAAGGACCAGAGACTCCTTGAGCTTCTTG
The DNA here is from genome assembly GCF_029289425.2 of Pan paniscus. NCBI lineage: Eukaryota > Metazoa > Chordata > Mammalia > Primates > Hominidae > Pan > Pan paniscus. Next base: position 156,197,427 of record NC_073256.2, read on the forward strand.
GGGCCAAGGGAAAAGGAGAGAATGGGAAACGGGAGTTCAGAGTCAGACCTGGCAATCCTGAGTCAATCCTGGCTGTGACTCTTACCAGCTGGTCACCTGCCACCTGAGCTTGGACAAATTCCTTCACACCTCTGAGAGCCTCGGGTTCCTCCTCGCACAATGGTGTTAATGATGTCTACCTTGCAGGCTGTTCTAAACCCAGTATTAAAAGGAATAATTGCACTCATACATTAACTCAGGGGTCACAGCCTCAACTGTCTGGAAGGGCTATGCGGGTAAGAGAGCTTTGGTGAGACTCCAAGACAATTCATGCAGAGGGGCTTGAGTTGTGAGACCAGCCAGAAATCCTAACTAGTTTCAGTGTCTTTTAAAATCGTGGGCTGGTTAAACCAAAAATATCTTCAGGCCTGATCTATTACCCTACACTGTCTTTTATTTGAGGATAAAGCTGGGGCTCCCATAAAATGTTTCTTGATAGCAGAGGTCTGATCTGTCTGGGTCATTGGGGTAGCCTTTGGAAAATGCACAGGCATTTTGTAATGGGCAAATTCTGGAGAAGATTTTACTGTTTTACTTCTGATTTTTTGTTTTGTTTTGTTTTTTTTGAGATGGAGTCTCACTCTGTTGCCCAGGCTGGAGTGCAGTTGTGTGATCTCAGCTCACTGCAGCCTCTGCCTCCCAGATTCAAGCAATTCTCTTCTCCCGCCTTAGTCTCCCGAGTAGCTGGGATTACAGGTGTGCACCACCACACTCAGCTAATTTTTGTGATTTTAGTAGAGACAAGGTTTCACCATTTTGACAAGGCTGGTCTCAAACTCCTGACCCCAAATGATCTGCCCACCTTGCCCTCTCAAAGTGCTGGGATTACTGATGTGAGCCACCGTGCTCAGCCTGATTGCTTTTTAATAATGAATAAATGAGTATGTTCTCATCCATGTACTTATTTTGTCATCCCTCCAGAATAGTCACCAAACATCCTGTGTGCCCAGCAGGCAGCATGCCAGGTGTCAGGAACACAACACAATCAGTGCACAAAAGTATGAACAGAATAGAAGGCACAGAACATGAGTATCCATTGAGTGACTGAAATAGTATTTCCTCGTTCCATCTCTGCAAGGTTAGTCTTCATCTGCTCTAATATTCACGTGTTGCCCTTCCCTGGGGCTCCCTGCTCCCAGGATCTGACCTTTTAGGACTTCTCGGCTCCTGGGCCCTTTGGCTTCTAGTTGAGCTTGGCCCATGGGAAGTCCATTGGAATGGAGACCAGTGAGCAGGAAGAGAGAGAGTTGGAGTATTTATTCCTCCCACCCCTCCTGGCTTCCCTGTGGCTCCTGAGTGGCTTTGTCCCTCCATGTGCCCCAGTTCTTTGGACATATATCCTCCTCTGTGACTCTAGAACTCACCATCTCCTCACCGTTCCCCTGCCTATCCAGGCCCAGGTGGTAGCTTCCTCCTGTGGCTGATCCTGGCATGCCTTGGCATTTCTTGTTGGTTTCCTTAACCCTTATCCCTTAACCGCATCAGCTCCCTTAACCCCAGTTACTTTGCTACAGCACTCGTCAAAAATGTGGGCCCAGTGGGGGCTGTCTCTTGCCAGCCTACATCTAAACCAATGAATCACTTTTTAGCTGTGTGACCTTGGGTAAGTTATTTAACCTTTCTACAGCTTCCTCATTTGTAAAATGGGACCAATAGTAGTGCCTATTTGTGAAGAGGATTATATAAATTGATCCATGATAATTTAATTAATGAATTGTCATGAGGATTATGAGAATTATAATATATATAAAACATTTATATGGTATTTATTATTTGCCAGGCACTGTTCTAAATATTTGCAATAATGAATTAAGCAAGTAAGTTCACAGGCATCACAGCAGTGAAACCTTCTCTGATAAACATGTACTCTTGGATTTTAACCTGGCCATCTGTTCTCACATCCCAAGATGTGATTTATTGGCTTTTTTCTTTTTTCTTTTTCTTTCTGTCATCCCAGCTGGAGTGCAGATGAGTGATTCAGCTCACTGCAACCTCAACCTCCCAGGTTCAAGCAATTCTCCTGCTTCAGCCTCCCGAGTAGCTGGGACTACAGGTGCGCACCACCATGCCCAGCTAATCTTTGTATTTTTGGTAGAGACGGGGTTTCACCATGTTGGCCAGGCTGGTCTTGAACTCCTGACCTCAGGTGATTTGCCTGCCTTGGCCTCTCACAGTGCTGGGATTACAGGCATGAGCCACTGTGCCCAACCATTTATTGACTTTTTTCATAGCACAGCATCAGTATATGAAATTATCTTATGCATATCTTTTGTTCACCTTTTTTGTCTTTCCCATCCATGCTTTTAAACAGGCACTTTCTCTCTTCATCTCTGTAATCCCAGTGGCTAGGAAAACACATGGTACACAGTGGCACTCAATAACAAGGTACTGAATGCATGAAGGAATGAACAAATGAATAAGAGTCTCTGTAGTTAAAGGAAGGTGCTCACGTAGTGCAGGGGGATCAGCTACATATTCAACACAACCTGGGTCTTCTGGTCTCTTTTTCTGTGCTCCACATGGCTTCAGTACAACCAAGGAAGACTGGGATTTATTTTAATTGCATCACCTATTTTATGCTATGAGTAGGGCATAAAATAGAAAACTATGAAACCCTGTCGAATGATCTAATACTTCTAATACATATAAAGCTAATAATTGCATGATTAAACATGGTCTTCTATTTCATATGTTCGAGCACTGTGTCCCTGAACCTTCAGAGCTTCCTGGGGACATGACTTTCCCATGTTTCTGCCTCTAGCATGATATAGAGCAAGGGAGGGCATCCAGCAGTCCGATGTCTTGTGTTTACCAATACTAGCTGGGTGGCCCTGGGGAAGGCACTTTCTATGTCAGCTCCATCAGCAAATCCTACTGGTTCTATTTTCAAAATTAATCTATAACCTGATTGTTTCTTCTAATCTCACTATTACTGCTGGCATCCACACTTGCCTGGATCACTACTATGTTCTCCTAATTTGTCCTCCTATTTCTGGGCCTGTGCAACTCCACAGAGTCTCTTCTCAAACAAAAAGTCCCTACACTGGCCTACAAGACTTATTGAAACCCAGCCTCAGTTTACCCAAATGACAAATGGGGAAAATGTCAGCTTTTAAGGGTGGTTGTAAATGGCAAATGAAAGCATGCACATATATATCTGTAGATGAACTTCTCTATCTGTAGATCTGCCATGACTGACAGAGTGCATGGGCATGCAACCAACACCACTCTGCTCACAGTTCATCTTCTTTATAGGTCTTTATCCAACTTTCCTATGTCTAGCCAGTATTTCCCCAGGGCGTGGAAGTGCACATCATTGGCACTTCTGGTGACGGGCACTCAACCAAGCCTTGATTAACAAGGGTAAATTTCTGTGTGCCTCTTCAGACAGGAATCTCAAATCTCAAGACAGACTTCATCTCTGCATGGTTCTGTGGTATTTCATCCCATTACTCATTTTGACAGAAGGAGGGGAAGATGCACACATGGCAGACAGGACACAGACAGCTCTGCAAATGCCATGAAGGAAGAGATCCCAGACTGAGGGGGCGGTGCAGGCTCACCCACAAGAATGTAATGTCAGGTGCCCAGTCCCACTGCACCAGACCCTGAGAAAATGGAGAAGCAAGACCTGTGCAATTGGAGATGGAGTTGGATGGGAATGCAATGGACTTCTCCAGAAAAGTGGCCTCTGGAGAAGAATCCCAACTCCTCCATTCAGCCTTCCACACTTACAAAATCAAGCCTCTCAGCAGTTAGTTTGAAAATGTCTCAATGTCTCTGCATCTCAGTATGACCAGGGATGTTATGGAAAAATCATTCAGCAGGACTAATTGATCAGGACAGGCTTGGAACAGAAGCCAGCTGAGCACATGGTTAAAAGCACAGATGTGGGAACCTGAATGACTGGGTTCAAATCTCAACCCCTGCTCTTATTACCTGTCAAAAGGTAAGCAAATTTCTTAGCCTCTCTGTGGCTCAGTTTCCTCATAACTGTGATGCTAACAGTAGAAAATATTCACAGAGTTATTATGAAGACTAAATGAATTAGTATTTGTAAAGCCCTCCAAACAATCCCCAGCTCCTACTAAGAGCATGTACATGTTGATAAGCAAACGCATCTGAAGTCAGGGCCCAGCCTCAACCTGGGAGGGCGAGCTCACTGTTTAAGAGTATCTTGCCCTCTCAGATGGCAGGCCACAAGTGTGACTGCTGGAGTCCAATTGCTTGAGCATGCTTTTATTTTATTTTAGCCCCCAGGGAAAGTTTAGTCAGTATCTCCCAGCTGAAAAGTGAGTAATATCTTCATCCAGTTCATTTTACTAGGAGAAGAGAAAGAAACGGTTTGTCTATGACTTGAGAACAAGGGGATTTGGATTTGGCAGACAACAAATAGTAGTGTTGCTTTTATCTCAAACCAACAGATGGTGTTGATGGCTTTGAATTTCAGATTTCTCTTTCCTCACTGGACTGTGTGCTGGTGGAGAGCTGTCCTACCTTCATGGGAACTGAAAGCTGAAACACACCAGAGGTGAGTAAAGACAGGACCCAGAGCTTCATTCAGAAGAACACTGAAGGGAACTTCTCATGATGAGATTTTATTACGTATCAGACACTGTTCTAGATGCTTTACAGACCATTATTCCATCTGATTCTCCCACCAACGGTTCATGGTAGGTACTCTATTTTCCATTTTACAGCTAAGAAAACCAAGACTCAGAAAGATAAAGTAACCCATCCCAGGACCCACACGAATGAAGGAGTAGACACGAGACCTGAACCCAGGTCTATGTGACCCTGAGCCAGTGCCCTCCACTGCATCACGAAGCTGGGTCACTCATGCTGCCAATATAGGTGTCACAGGACAGCAGAGTTGGTGTCCATGTCCTTGGCTAGACCAAGTGCCTTGGAGGACAGGAACTCAGTCTTCTTTACCCCCATCAGAAGGCCTGGTACTACATTATCATTAGGACAAGAAGCTAGACCTCTTGGGTCTCATGACATCCCCCCCACAGGTCCTCTGAGCCTCCATACGCCAGGCTCTCTATCTCTCTAGGCCCAGGGATAAGAGCCCTGGAGAAAACATGGTGGGTGGTGCCATCCACTGTGAGAGGGGAACAGAAAGCTCAGGACCACTGAGATAAGGCATCTGCTGCCCTTACCTGTGGGATGCCGTACTGGTCGATGACCTGCCAGATATACCAGTCTTCCTTCCGAGAGGTTTTCCTGAACCGGAAGGTTGTGACAAAGGCGTATTCATCAGGTAAACCTTGGGGGAACACATCCCTGGAGAAAAATGGAGACAAAGACACCAGGCTTGGCGACGAGAGCAGGGAGCCAGCAAAGTGAGCCCACACAACCCAGCAGTGATCAAGCCCTGCCAATTTGACTTCCTAAATATTTCCACCATCCACCTTCTTGGCCTGCCTTCACTGCCTTCTCCTTAGGTCAGGGCCTCAATGTGGCCTAGACCATCGTCATGACCCCCGAGGCTCCAACATCAGCACCTTCAAATCCATCCCTATGGTGCGTCTGCTTCCATCTCTCCACCACCACCATGACTCTGATGACATCCACAGTAAACGCTAAATGGTCACGCCCCCAGGATCAAATATGGAGAGACACCCAGCTTCGCTGCTCCCTGCTGCATCCTCCTCAGCCAGGACAAATGGATATACCTTATCCTGCTTGGTGCCCTGTCCCAGATGCCAGGATGCCATGGTCTGAATGTTGCTGTCTTCCTAAATCCATATGTTGAAATCTTCACACCAAGCTGCTGGTAACAGCAGATGGGGTTTTGGTGGCAGGTGATTAGGTCTTGAGGGCAGAAAGCTCATGAATGGGATTTATGCCCTTATAAGAGAGACCCCAGAGAGCTTGTTTACCCCTCCCACCATGTGAGAGTACAGGGAAGGATGGTGTCTATGAGGACCCTGACCTTAGACTTCCCAGCCTGCAGAACTGTGAGGAGTAAACACTGTGTATAAGCCACCCAGCTTAGCTTACGGTGCTTTGTCATAGCGGCCAGAATAGACTGGGATGTAGCACATCCTCTTCTCTCCCACAAGGCCCAGGTTCCTGCCTGGCCTGTGGAGCCAGCCTCTCACCTCAGGGAGGCCTCAGCTCCCTGTTGCTCCACCCCCACCAAGTCCTCGGGCTGCTTTCCCTCTTCCAAATTCAGAAATGAAAATTGTTAATTCCCTTCTATGGAGGCTCAATCCCCCCCACCGAGAACCAAGATGCCATCCCTCAGTCCCTCTGTCCTCGGAGCACTCTCAGGCCAGCTGCTCTTCCATCTTCCTCTGTATCATGTACAGGGCACCTGAGCTCCCTCCTGCCTCTTGCATATCAGCACAGAACCCTGCCACCCCCACCAACATGCAGCCTCTCCTGATTGCACATCCCCAGCCGGGACCTGAGCCATCTCCCACTTCCCCTCTTTCTTCCTCTCCTTCCCTCCACAACAGGGTTCTGGGAAACATCATTGACATCACCCCCTCCTTCCTCATCTCTCCCCATCTGCTTGACTCATAGCCACCTGTCTTCCAGCTCGCCAGCCTCCCCATGTTTTCCTCGTGAGGTCCCTGGTGAGGAAACACTGACAAATCCCTGTCCCTCAGCACCCACTCGGGTCCCTGCAGCACGGCAGGCACTTCATAAAAGCTGAAGGAATGCAGAACTTTGAAAACTGTCAACAGCCATTTCCATGGAGAAACCTCTCTTTCGCCAGTGCTAGTACAGGACCTGGTTGATTTTCCTGGAGGACGCATCCTAGACAACATATATGTGGGAGCTGTCCCAAGCCTTGTAGGAGTCTGAGCAGCCTCCCTGGCCCCCACCCACTTGATGGCAGTAGCAACCCCTCACTCAGTTGTGACAACAAAATTGCCTCCAGATACTACCCAAGGTCCCCTGGGGGGTGGGGGTGAAATTTCTCTTAGTTGAGAACCACTGATCTATCCTAGACTTACATCCTATCAAAATAAAGTTTAGCTTACTTTTTCATAGTGTTTCTCAGATTCAGTAAAGCACTTACACTTAGGATCTCATTTGACATAAGAGTCTACGATTTAATAAAAATACGTATCTTTTGAGAGCTTAACACAGGCTCACCACAACTCTTTTCACATATTGCCTAATTTCTTCCTCACGAGAATCTATAAAGAAGGTGTTACAGGCGTGAACCCGGGAGGCAGAGCTTGCAGTGAGCCAAGATCATGCCACTGCACTCCAGCCTAGGCGACAGAGTGAGACTCCATCTCAAAAAAAAAAAAAAAGGTATTTTGATCCTCGTGCTGTAGCTGAGGGCACCCAGGCTCTGAGGGGTTAACTCCATACCATCTGGCTACTAAGTGGCAGAGGGAGACACACCTGGGACCTGCTCTCCTAGGCTCTTCTCTTAATCACCAGCTGACTGCACCTTAATTGCAGAGCCAGCCGTGGGGGAGCCCAGTCCTGCCCTGGGGGCTGGGAGCTGCCTCAGGAATGTACATGATATTGACTTCCCTGCTGGAGGAGGTGGACCCTGCCTGGCCAGACAGACAGGAAGGGAAGTGGGGAGGCGTCTGAGTTCCTGGTTCTCAGACTTGCAGATCCGCAGGGACTTTGTTTGGCTGTAGGACCTGCGAGCAAGATTCTGATTCTCAGTTTACATCTCCAGGCTGGGAGATGACGGCCCAGTTGTTCAAAGTCATTCTCTGAGTTGGGATTTCACCCAGGATCACATCCAGGTAGTAGGAACAGGGCCCATCACTCATAGCACCTGGGCCTCCCTCAGCATTCAGAGACACCCTCAGTCACTGCCCATGCAGGAGGAAGATGGGGCCTCCCCACCTGCATCCACAGACACACGCTTTGTAGCTACAGATCAGTATGCTGCTTTGTTTTTCATTTTCTCCTTCTTTTCTTTCTTTCCTTCCTTTCCTGTTTTTTTTTTTTGTTTTTTTTTTTTTTTGAGACAGAGTCTCGCTTTGTCTTCCAGGCTAGAGTGCAATGGCATGATCTCAGCTCACTGCAACTGCTGCCTCCCGGGCTCAACCAATTCTCCTGCCTCAGCCTCCCAGGTAGCTGGGATTACAGGCGCCCGCCACCACACCTGGCTAATGTTTTGTGTTTTTAGTAGACAGGGTTTCAGCTAATTTTTTGTATTTTTAGTAGAGACATGGTTTCACCACATTGGCCAGGCTGGTCTCGAACCCTGGACCTCAAGTAATCTGCCTGCCTTGGCCTCCCAAAGTGCTAGGATTACAGACATGAGCCACAGCACCCGGCCATTTTCTCCTTATTTTCTTAATGAATCCAATTATGCTATTTTTTTTCCCTGAACACACTTTCTTCTTATACCTTTGAAATACACACAGACAAGTATATCATAAGAAAAAGTACAGATTTATCTGTTAATGACTTTTTATTCCCCTGATTATAATAACTTTTGCTTAGGTTATACACACACATATGTGGGTATATGTGCATGTGTGTGTATATATATGTATATACCTACACGTGTGTTTATATATGTACCCATATGTACCTATATATACATACATATGTGTATCAGTCATTTTAATCAGGGAGAAAAAAGATCATTAACAGAAAACATCTAAAGAAAGGAAATAGCTGAATCCAATCTTTTCCACAAATAATATAGCAGATATGAGATGGCAGTGGAAGGGTAAATAGTGTGTAATTAGAGGACCTGAGTTTGAGGCCAGCCTCTGCTTCTGACCTGTGAGGTGTTGAACAAATCACTGTCCCATTTTGAGTCTCAAATGTTGTACCAGCTAAGTGAAAAGTGTAATACCTGCCTTGCTCGTTTCTGTTATTGTCATGAGAAATAAATTAGATAAGGTGCGTCAATGCCCTTTACATATTAAAAAGGTGAGAAAAAATATAAATATTAAAAGTGACAACTCTTTTCTTTATGAACAAAATTAACTTGCAAACTAAAGTTTTATGTATATGTGTTTAAACTTCAAAGCTTTAGAAATTAAAAGTATAATATCCTTTCTTGAAATGAAAGAGCTTTGCCAATTTGATTTTGTTTTGGGTGCTTTGCCATTAAAACAAATGTGGAAATTCCTCCTCAGAGCAACTCTCAGAGAGCAGGAAGGAGCCCAAATCCGTGACCCAGAATCGGGGTCCCATGCTGTGTTCCACAGAGCATTGCCTGAATTCGGCCGCTTTGCTCTTTGATGCAAGTGCCTCCTTAGAAGGTTAGCAAACAGAGTGGTCCTTGGTTAGACCCTTCCACTAGATTTGTGTAACTTTTGCTTTCTTTATTTTGTTCCTTATCTTTTGCATTTTTTTCTTAAAGTTCCATGTGATTTTTTTCTGCTTACAAGTGGAATAGGTGGTGAATTGGACATATTAGGCAAAGAAGTGAGGGGGAGTGAAGGAGGAAACAGGGTGTAGACTCTGCTCATCCCTGTGCACCCCCCACATGAGCATGGGGCCAGGTGATTCATAATAACATCCTCCAGCACCTGGCTGTGTGTGGAGAGAGAACAACCTCATTGTCTGGGAAAATGACTCTCTCAAGAGTTGGCTGACAGCGATTATTGTCTTTGTTTCATGAAAATGAGACTCAGAGAGGAAGTGACTTGTCTCATTTCTTCTTCTGTAAAATCGCTCTTGGAATGCAGACACTGTGAGCCACGGATGAAATGACATTAGGGTCTGACACAGTGCCTGGTGTGTGGCTGGCACTCAGAGAATGTTCACTGAATTAAAAAAACAAAAAGGATCACACACATGCAGAAACCCATACTCTATGAGCTGGCGTTCAAAGCCAGTCTTTGCCAGACTAGCATCTGAAAGAACATTTTCACTCCTTACGGGCTGTTGACTCATTCATTCAGCAAATATTTCCTCATTCCCTACTCTGGGCAGGGCTTAGTTGGGTGCCGAGACTGTAGCAGAAACCAAGACTCAGTTCCTTTCTAGGACTTCTCATTGAGCAGGGGAGATAAGACTATTGCACAATTGATCAGCTAACTTCAAATTTAACACATTCTGTACAGAAGTACAAATTGGGAGGAGGGTAGGTAAGGGGAAGGCCTGACTTTGGGGATTCAAGGAAGGCATCTAGAGAGCATAATGGGTGAGCATGCTTTGCAGGATGAGCAGGGCAGGTGTCCCAGGTAGAGGAAGAACATGAACTAAGGCCTCCCAGTGGGAGGAGGATGCCTGGGAGGACCTAGAACAGAGACAGGAGGCAGACAGGGAGGCCTGGAGGATGAGCCAGGAGGCCACAAAGACAGGACAGGGCTGGGTCACACAGGGACCTTCCTCTTCCTGGCCTTTTAGTTTACTAAGAACACTGGAGGCAATTAAATATTAATAGTTTAAAGATGGAAGAGAGGTCGCATAACACAATATTGTCAGAGGCGTGTGAACCAGAGCAACTCCATCTTAAACAGGAGCTGGGTAAAATGAGGCTGAAACTTACTGGGCTGCATTCCCAGATGGTTAAGGCATTCTAAGTCACAGGATGAGGTAGGAGGTCAGCACAAAATACAGGTCATAAAGACCTTGCTGATAAAACAGCTTGCAGTAAAGGAGCCGGCCAAAACCCACCAAAACCAAAATGGCCATGAGAGTGATCTCTGGTCGTCCTCACTGCTACACTCCCATCAGCGCCAGGACAGTTTATAAATGCCATGGCAACGTCAGGAAGTTACCCTATATAGTCTAAAAAGGGGAGGCATGAATAATCCACCCCTTGTTTAGCATATCATCAAAAAATAACCATAAAAATGGGCAGTCAGCAGCCCTTGGGGCTGCTCTGTCTCTGGAGTGGCCATTCTTTCATTTTTTTACTTTCTTAATAAACTTGCTTTCACTTTGCACCGTGGACTCGCCCTGAATGCTTTCTTGCATGAGATCCAAGAACCTCTCTTGGGGTCAGGATTGGGTAACAATGTCATTTTTGTCTTCAAAAGATTTGTCTGCCTGTAATAAGAAGAATAGAGCATTCATTTTGGTATCATCTTTAGCCCCTGACTGGAGGCCCAATAAGTGTCAGGAACTGGACAAATCTTTACATCATATCCTATCAATAATGTAGCAAGGCAGGAACGTTCACTTTGGATTGAAAACATGAGAAAATCGAGGCACAAGGGCATTCAGTAATGTGTAAAGCCAAGTACCCAGTCAACAGTGATACTCAGTCTCAACTGACCAAAGCCACTCCGAGATTCTGGTGAAGCCACGCCTGCCATGAATGCAGTGTCAGGTCCTTAGTAGGTGCTATGCACTACTAAACCATACCCGTTTGTTATTTCATGAATGGACAGAAAAACACATGTATGAATGAATGATTAATGCCAAATGTGTATGGAGAGATAGGTGTAGAAGGATCAGAGAACCAATGAAGTCAATGATAATAGATTGGCTAAAACACAGGTCGAATTCCCTGGTCCAGTGGTTCAGCTGCTTCATCGCGGGGCAACCTTACAAGGCACTGAGTAGGTTAAAGCCCGGCTCGGTGCCAAGTATGAAACAGGCTGCTGGGCCCCTTTCTTGCCCTTTCCCATGACACCCTGGGCAGGTCTGGAAAGAGAAGTGGCCACTCACTCAGTACTTTGCACCACAGGGAAGGATCCCATCCGTACATAGGAACTCTGAGCTCCATTCTCTCTCTTCCCCAAGATTTCCTTCACACTGAACAAATCCATCAGGTCAAAACCTGTACAAAGAGAAGAGCTGGGAGTGAGTTTGGAGAAGGAAGAGTGTAAGAGACAAAGGAAAATCACATCCGCTGTCTGCAAAGGCAGCCTGCCCATCCTGCCCCAGGAGAACAGATCGGGAGGGAATTGTTCAAATACATATTCAGGGAGAAAACACAAGCACCCGAGTAATGAGACGTATAGCCTTGGCTTCAACTCCAGGAAAAAGGTGCAGAACACAGACAACTGGCTTTCTCAAGAAAATGTGTGTGCATGTGGTTAAGCGTGAGACAAATGGAGGGTGTCCTGGTTGTGTGAGGGCCGCAGGGTCTTGGTGTCCACGAAACCCAGATGTGTGCTCTTCGCTCTTGCAGGCTGGCTCTGCAGGCAAACGGCCACTCACGGCTTTCCTTCCTGCAGCCGTATTTTTGCCTTGCATCTGGACTTTACATGGGTAACAGTTTGGCAGCTTTTAAGTTTCATGATTTTTAAAGAGGGAAACATCAGAGAGGAATAAACTGTCTTCATGATACTGCATTATTTGAAATGATTTTGTTTTGTTTTGCTTTGTTTTTCCTTAGTTCAGTTTAATTTCCCTCTAAGAGAGGACCTTATACGCATTGTCAATGTAAAGTAACAGAAAAATCAGGGGCTTTGGACTTGGGTGAGGGTCAAGGGTAAGGACGGGGGTTTGATCCTGAGCGGCCATGGGTATGTGACACTGGGCAAGCTACATGACCCACAGGAGTCTCGGGTACTTCACTTGGAAGGACAGCAATGATGCCTACTGGGTAGGGCTCTGCGATAATTGTGTAAGACCCTAAATATGCGTCACTCGGCATATGGTGAGAAATTCACAGAGTGGGTTTCTTTTTACAAGTGATTCCCCACAACCACCAGCACACGCTGTCCACATTCCCCCACAATGGGATGCTTTCTGCAGACCAGGTTCTCAGAGGGGCCTGAGGACAACACTCGTTCTGGAGGCTAACAGTGTGACTCAACACCCGCCTGAAACTGTCTCTCTCAGACACTGGGGAAAGCTCTCAGCAGGTTACAGGGAAGCCGGCTGAAGGCAGGCACCAGGCTGAACTCACCTGTGCCCCCCCAGGGATAATATACTTCTCGGTATTCACACCTAACCCATGAGATTTTAGGAAGAGTTCCTCATTGTTTCCAATACTCTAAGGTACTACTGAAAAAAGAGAAAAAGAAAAAAAAACAAACAGGAAATGGACTTGTAGGGACTAACATAACGATTAAAGCCTCTTAGCCTCTTTCACCACTAAATTCTGCCCAAAGAGATTATTTATTCATTCATGCTTTTGAGAGCCAGGGCCACGCCAAGCATTGTGTAAGAAATGTCAGGGAGGGAAGCAGGTAGTCCTGACGTAAAGTTTGAGTGTTAGAACCGGACAGATCTGGGTGGTGATCCTAATCACTATGTCTTTGCTGGGTGACCTTAGGCAGGTTGCCTGACATCTCTGAGCACTGGCTTTTTTCATCTGTAAAAAGGGGATTATTTTCGAATGTACACCGTTGCAATGAGACTTAAATGATACAAAGTTCTTCATACAGTACCTGACATACAGTAAATCACCAACAAAGCACTTTTTATATTTACTGTTTTCTCATCACAATTACAGCATCCTCTAATGCTAAATTCTGTCCATAGATGTCATGTATTTATTCAGTAGATGTTTTTGAGAGCTTGCAATATGCCAAGCCCTGTGAGCTCCAGGGTTGGAGCAGGCACCAACACAAAATCCTGGCTCCAGGAGAACTGGAACTTGTGGGGACCCCAGAAATAAGGAAATGCACAGTGCAAGTGTGCAATACAATTCCAGGCATGAAAAGTCAGTGAGCAGGGGCAGCACTGGAGAGGAACAGAGCTGGGGTGACAGGGAAGGCGCTCCGGGAGGAAGCTACCAGGTAGAGGCCTGCTCTGGCCTGCGATGGTCTGGGAAGGGGGTTCTGAGCAGGGCAAGGTTGCTCTGGGATTGAAACCCTGCACTTTTTGGATTGGACCGTTCCCTGCCCTTTGCCATCCTGAGGTTGTCAAGTTCTCGGAAAATGACTAAGAGCTGCCATTATGTCATTTTTAAATAGCATTTCACACACCGGCTATTTAATGGAATTCATGATATAATTGTTAAATGATATTGGGTCCTTAAGATGGGAACAGTATTCAGAAGCTTCATTATAGATGGAAAAAGCACCCCTCCAAACCGTGCTTGGTTACACACACTAGTGTGAGTGATTCAGCATCTCTGGAGACGGTTGGTTTGTGGGAGGGAACAGGCACCCACAGTCCCACAACTGAGGTCCCCTGTGGTGCATGGGTTGATCCAGCTGAGAGGCTGCCACTAGGCACAGGCTGAGTGAGGCCAGCTTTCCTGACCCGCCAGCTGCTTGAAGACAGGGCCCAGCTTGCTGAGTTTGCCACCCTATCCCCCTCGGGACCTGCAGGGCTGGCCCACAGTGCAGATTTGTCAAACTGAACATAGGGCCTCACTCTGAGCTGTAATGCAGCCTTGGTCCCTGGTAGAGACTGTGTGGGGGAGAGAACACCCAGCACGTGGACCAGATACCCAGATACTCCTGAGTGAAGTCCTACAAATGAGCTGTGTGGCCTTGAGCACGAGCCTCAACCTCTCTGGGCTTGTTTCCTCTGCAGTTTTGTAAAATTGGGATAATAATAACAGAGTATAGTAGACAAGTAAGGGCTATGATAACAGTTTACATGCAAATCCCTGTTCCCACACTTTCTCTCCCTGCCAGCTCTCAGGGGACCTCATGTCTTCATCCACCAAATGGGACATTAAGAATAACCAGTCAGCCAAGCACAATGGCTCACGCCTGTAATCCCAGCACTTTGGAAGGCCAAGGTAGGTGGATCACTTGAGGTCAGGAGGTCAAGACCAGCCTGGCCAACATGGTGAGACCCTGTCTTTACTAAAAATATAAAAATTAGCCAGGGGTGGTGGTGGGTTCCTATAATCTCAGCTACTTGGGAGGCTGAGGCAGGAGAATTGCTTGGACTCAGAAGGCAGAGGTTGCAGTGAGCCTAGATCGCACCACAGCACTCCAGCCTGGGTGACAGAGAGAGACTCTGTTGCAAAGAAAAAGAAGAAAAGGAAAGGAAAGGGAAAGGGAAAAGGAAAGGAAAGGAAAGGAAAGGGAAAAGGAAAAGGAAAAGGAAAAGACCAGTCATCAGGCCTGGACAGGACAATGGCCCTGCACAGTGTTTGCCTGTCTGCCAGTGGCAATACATTCTGACTCTACTATTAGACATTCACGTCTTGGAAAATCACTTTGAGTTTTAAATGAGAAAATGTAGGAACATGCCTGAAACACAATAGTTGCTCACTAAATGCTGGATGCTCTAATGGGTCCCTCACCCTGAATGAGAACAGGATCACTCCTCTAAACCCTCACAAACTCTAGATAAACATGCGGCATGGACAGGTGGGTGGGTCTCCCTGACACCAACATCCTGTGATCCTGGCTGAGTCATTTTCTTTCTATCAGTCTCATCTGTAAACTGGGAGAATGGGTGCAATTTGATCCTCTTTTGTGTTTTTAGCACCAAAAACTGTTGATCATATTTCCCCCAATTCTTGCCATGGCTGGGAAGAGTCCCAGTCAAACTGCATTTTTTACATAACAGTTAATTTGAATGTGCAATTGTACGCAGTGAAGAATCCCTCCATTCAGTATGCCAGGAGACGGGAGTTAACAGAACAGCCGCCGTTCCTACTCAAAGCCATGGGGTTAATCCCAGGTAAAGGTACGATGCACACGGGGCATCTATGATGTTTAACGCAGCCCAAGGCACTCTGCTCCCACACAGAGTTCCAGCTGGGACAGTGAGGAAGTTATCCGGTTTTGTGGAGCCTGTTTCCGTAACTGGAAAAATGGAGAGAATGATTTATTGCAGGGGTGTCATGAGACCTAAGTGTGACGATGGGATTAAATACCTGGGGGGAAGCCAGCACCCAGGAGTTACTCGGTCAACCCCACTGTCCCCGCCTGGGGACCACAGTGGGAACCTGTTGACCCAAGTGAAGCTTGGTCCCCTGGCAATCGCTCTGCCACCACCCCAGAGCCCCGCCTCTTTCACTCTGGTTATAAGGACCAGGCCTCCAGAGTGCATGACTGGGAGCAGCCGCCACACCCACCGGAGAGGGAGTCCTGGGGAGTCCCCGAGAGATCCCAAGTTGGACGAGGCCAGTCACCCAGACATTGGGAGACATTCACCAAATGCATGCTGCGAGCACTCCCTCTCCCTCATCTCTCCCCTGCACTGCTGTTGACAAAGCCCCCAGCCCACCTGAACAGGGCCTCAATGCCCCAGAGGCTGCAGTCTCAGCATCGCCTGGGGACAGAAGCATGGAGAGTCCCCACAGCTCTGGGCTCCCAGGCAGGCCCAGTGAGGAGCAGCTGTTGGAACTGACTGGGCCCCATACAACAAGGGGCCTTTGACAACCCACCGGGCTGCCCCTGTATTGGGGCCCCTGTGTCTGGAAGTGTCCTGGGGCCTGAGGAGCCCCAGCAGTGGGAGGGGCTGGTGCCTCTGAATGGGGGAGCTTGGCCATGAAGACCTGGAGGGCCCTGCGGTTCCAGGGTTCCATGAAACTGGTGCCTAAAGTGTACAGTCTGCTTAGGATTAGATGTTGTCCCAGAGAAAGGCAGAATAGGTGAGAACAGGTTTTGAGACCAGCCCATTCTAGGTTCAAAACCTGGCCCAGCCCTGGCCAGAGGTGGGACGTGTCCTGGTGGCCTCCTCCTCAGTGATGCAGGGGTGAGGACGTGCCTTGCAGGGTTGTCACCTTGAGGAGGGGCACAGACAGCACCTGGGAGTTCTTGAGGTGGGAGCTGGGGGAGGGGGTCGCTGCTGAAGAAAAGCAGCAGCCAGTGTAATTGAGGCAGCAGAAGCAGTGGCGTGGAGGGAAAGAGAGCACCGCAGCCGGCCACACCTGGGTTCCTGTCCCTGTTCTCAGACTCAGCAGTTCCACGGCTTTGGGGCAATTTCTCAGCCCCTTAAGCCCCCATTTGTCATCTGTGCAAAGGGGATAGGCAGCCACTTCTCAGGGCCACCTGAGGAATCTCACAGAGGTTGGGTCCCTGGAGGCTCATGGGGAGTGAGGGCTCTTACTCAGAGGAGGCTCACAGGTGGCCTCAGCAGCCCCTCACACACTCACTGAGGGATGAGGGGGAGTGAGGAGAGCCTAAGAGCTGGTCCAGAATCTGGGTGGACACGTGCCTACCATGGGAAAAGTCAGGGCCGGGAACTGCGAAGTGGGCCGATCCTCTACTTCACAGCACCATCAAACACCACTAAAAATGGACACCTTCATCTGCTTTTCCCTTCAGCAGTCATATTGGAGAGAATATATGAAATAGACTTGTTTTCAAAAAGCAAGCCTATGCTCTACTTTCTGGTTCCACTTTTATTGGTTTCAGTGAACAAAAACAAAGAGTTGAATACAACAAAACTTGGAACAACAAGGAATTAACTAGGTGGCAGCAAAGGGCATCAAAAAAAAAAAAAAAAAAGATAAATTGCCCAAAATAAATAAGGGCTGGGAAGGAGAATAAAAAATGTTCCTGAGGAAAGCAGGCTGTGATGCAAGGCACTGTGAGATAAAAAAAGCAACTGTTTCATGCAAAAAATAGAGGGAGCACCTCGCTGAAGCCAGGGAAGCCGCTGGACCACGTGGTGTCAGAAGACCTTAGTGATAGCCCAGGTCACTGGCTGCACCTGCTGTGCCAGGTACCTACTGTGTGCTCCTCACCTCATCCAGCAAAGGTCGACCTGGATGGAACTTTGCTGCTGCCCTCCCCCACCCCCTTAGCTGCCTTAGTTCCTCTTGGAGTTTCCATGGGTCTGGGCAAGATGCAGGCAGCTTATGTTTATGGGGCTGCCTCCTCCAGTAGATGGAGAGCTCTTTGAGGAAAGGGATGATTTGATCTGTTTCTCCATCCTTAAAATGCCTGCTGCTTTTGCTGTTCCTATTCAAGCATTTGAGGGTCATTTGTGGAAGGAGAGAAGAAGAGAATGAAGGAATTCATGACCCACTATAAAGGGCCTCCTATGTGTTAGATGCTGCGTGGGCTGCTCAGGTTGCCATCATGAACAAGCGTCTGGGCTACTGTGGGATGTCAGGACCCATGGCGAGGGTACACTGGCTGGGAATAGGGTGGGCTGGTGCCGGTCAGGCTGGGCTTTTGTCGGCTCCATCGGGGAGTTTGGGTTTCTTTCTTCAGGCAATGAGGAGCCACAGAGGGCTTTAAAGTGAGGGAGAAATACCATCTGGTTTCTATTTTCCAAGGTCATTCTGGCAGCAGGGCATGGAGGGGCAAGACCAGTCAGGAGTAGGTAAAGGTACAATGCACACTGGCATTTGCAATGTTTAACGCAGCCCAAGGCACTCTGCTCCCACACAGAGTTCCAGCTGGGAACTGGAGGGCAGAGATGAGGTGAGTGAGATGAGGGCAGGTGAGGAGGGAGGGATGGAAGAAGCAGTTGAATTGGAGGGCGGTTTAGAAGGTACCATGGGCAGGACTTGGTGATTATCTGGATGGGGGGCCCAAGTGGGAAGAGAGAGACATCCAGGATGTCTGTGGCCAAATTTGAGACCTGCACATGTCTAACATATGCTTTAAGCATTAAGTAGCTAAACTTCTAGAAAAGTTGCCTAACACTTTTATTGGCTAGAATTTGTAGAACATTTGGTTTTTAGAGCTGAGAGGGACTCTTGAAGACATTCTGTAGGATCCACTGTTATATAGGTGAGGAAACTGAGGCTCAGAGAAGTCAAAAGATTGACCCAAGGTTGGCTGGCTGGTGAGCAGCAGGGCCATCTAAGACCTATGCCTCCAATCTCCTGTGTCTATTCTCATCCTCGTGCTCACAGACCCAGCCCAGATATGCCCTAAAAATAGCCAGAGTCATTTATGGGAAAGCCTGGAGGTGAGGCTTTTGGGGACTGCATTTTTTCCAGAATACAGAAGCTGTCCCTATTACCCAATGGCATTTAAATTGGCAAATTTGAGGCTCCATCTCTCCACAACTCCCTCTTCAGCCTGAACATGGCTGGAGCGGTTTTTCGGGGTTGGTTATAATTAGAGGAGACGGTAGATAAAGCACAGGTTTATCTACCTGTGCATTCAGAACTGCACAAACAGTATTTGCTCTTCAGACTGAAGGATGCCCAGCTGACATTGTGATTTCTTTTCCAGGGAGACTCCAAAGAGGGAGGGGAGGCTTCAGGACTCCTCTGGCTGTGGACTGACACAGGAGGGCCCATAATAGAGGGTCCCAGTCACCAAACAGACTCTTTGAAAGGATCCTCCACGTATGTCGTAGACTAAGAAATCTGTTCAAAGTCCTGCATTTTCATGTGTGAGTACACACACACACACACACACACTCCTGAATCTTCCCAGCAAAAATCAGTTATTATTATTATTGTTAAGAAAAGGTCTTGCTCTGTCACCCAGGCTGGAGTGCAGTGGCGTGATCTCAGCTCACTGCAACCTCTTCCTCCTGGGCTTAAGTGAACCACCCACCTCAGCTTTGGCTAATCTTTTCACGGGTATTTTTTTGGTAGAGATGGGGCACGCACCACCATAGTTGGCTGATTTTTTTGTGTGTATTTTTTGTAGAGATGGGGTTTCACTATGTTGCCCAGGCTGGTCTTGAACTCCTGAGATTAAGCAATTCACCTGCCTTGGCTTCCCAAAGCTCTAGTATTACAGGCGTGAGCCACTGCACCCAGCCAGAATTATTCTTAAGTAGAAAATAATTGCTATTCTTCAGCCTACAGAATGACAAAAAAAGCTTTAAATTCATTCTGAGTTACAGATGATGCAGGCAGATTTGTTTGTTCATTTGTCTGTCTGCCTTCCTTCCTTCCACCCTTCTCTCTCCCTCCTTTCCTTTCTTCCTTCTTCCATCCATCATTTTGTCCATCCCTCCATCCAGCCTCCCATCCAACCATTCATGTTTTCATCCTTTGATTAATGTTTCTTATTTTCACTAATTCATTCATATATCCATCCATTCATTCCACAAACATTTGTCACATTCCTTCTAAGTGTCAGGTACTATCCTCTACTCTTAAGACACAAAGAATAAAGCCCAAGTATAAACAAGTCCTGCTCTCAAACAGCTCATATGCTTGCTGGGGAGGTAGACAGGGACGCAAATAATTATAATGCCTTCAGACTGGAGTTCTCAGAATAGAATAAAATGCTAAAAGAGCTAAAAGAGCCCTGTGGGGCTTCAAGCAGTTTCCTGGAGGTGACTGTTGAGTTGGGCTTTGGGGGACGAATAGGAGTTCACTGTGAGAATAAGTTGGGGATGGACACACCACACAGAGGTAATACCATCAGCTAAGGGGAGTACTGCATCTTTGGGGGCTAGTAAGCATTCCAATAGATTCATGAGTAAGCTAGGACAGAAGAGTCAGAACCTCTCCTGCAGAGTAGGAAGCATGGACTAGATTCTAGGAGCCAAGGAATCTAGGTTTTAGACAGCCCTTGATGAAGAGGAGGGAAGAGGGCAGTGCTGGAGGTTGACATGCTGATTAGAGATGCTACAAAACTCCAAAGGAAAGACAACAGTGGTCTGGATGGGCCTGGGGGCAGCAAAGGAAGTGCAATTTTCTTTCAACTCTTCCAGCCACCAAGTAGATGCAATGACAGCAAAAGTGCTATGTCTTGGAGTGGCCAGTCCATGGGGAAGAGCTCTGAATATTGCAACGCAGCCTATTTTTCCCTTCCTATGGCAGGAAAAGAGAGTAACTTTTGATGGTTTGGGTAAGTTTGCCTGATTTTTAAGACAAATACGGCTTTCAGTTCTTCACTCTGTTGAATCAGTTACCTAGAAATGCATATTGTACAGTCCAAGCTCCAAGGCTGGCCACTTGATGTGGCAAAACAGTGGCAAATGTGGGCTTTGCTGAATGGTGGTCTGAATGCAAATCCTGATTCCGCCACAAACTCAGGCAAGTGGCTCAATCTCTCTGTGCCTCAGTTTTTCCAACTGTAAAATGTGCAACAGTGTGTCCCATATAACATATAGAGGAGTGCATCTCATATGCTGTGAGGGTAAATGAGGAAATGCGTGCAAACCCTTTGGCACACAGTAAATGCTCAGGAGGCATTCATTATTACTATGACTTTTATTAACCACACTGTTGTCATAATGATTCCCTTCTATGGTTATGTGTGTTAGATAATGAATTACTTGGGTGATACTGCTATGAAGGACTCACGGCTCCCAAAGCCACAGGTATATAATGCAATAAGGTAAGAATTTGCTTTGAAGACGAATATCAATGGGAGGGGTCTCAGGGAAAAGTGGCACAGACACATTCACACTCCAGTGGATAGAAAATAGATTATCCGAGAGCCAGAGCCTTGCTGGGGATTACCAAGGCAAAAAGTGGGAATGTTGAAGTGAAACTGACCAGAAGGTTTACACCTTGGCAAAGTATTACATTGGTGCAAAAGTAATTATGGTTTTGCCATTAAAGTTTTGCACAATTATTTTTGCAGCAGCCCAATAGCTCAGATATAAATATACTTATTTCAAGGAAATTAGGTTAACAAAGTGAAGAAGATGAAAGTCACCTTTATCTCATGTATTAGACAAATAAACCCTGACAGTGATAGCACCCCACTGGGCACCAGCTACGCAGCAGGTGCCCCACCTCGAGAATATCACTTTGTTTGGTTTCCTCTGAAAGTGCCAGTAGTTTATTGGAGAGGTGCTTGAGCAGGGAGTAGAGGCAGGATTCAGGGAAAGAAAGCAGCTGATAGAGTATGGCATGAGGCCAGTTACCCTGGTGGATGACTGCCCCTAGGAAACTCTGGGAAACGGGGTCAAACGTGGACTTCAGAATAATCCCACATAAGGAGCAGTAGAGCCAGGTGCTTCTATACCAAGGGTCACTGGTTAAGAGCTGCTCCTGGGGGGTGTTCACTCCCTGGCACCTTTCTCCCACTGTGCACATAGGCAGAGCAGCCTTCCACCATTCCAGAAAAATCCCCCAGGCACAAGATGCAGATGCTGGCATCTTTAAGACAGCAGAGCACGGTGACATGGCAAGGTCCCTGGGATGCAAGCAGGGTCCCAGCAGTACCTTCCAAACACTTCGTCCTGACCTCACATGGCTCCCTGCTAGGATGGGGACACATAAGTGCTTAGAATTGGACCCAAGATGATGCAGGAGGGAGAGGAGAGACACCAAACCCAGGGGCATTGGCAAGAAGAGCAGGGCTGCTGTTCTGCAGTGGCTTCCTGGTTGGGAGTTGGGAGAGAAGAAAACTTCTTTGCCATATGTATTTAAAGTGCTGAGCAGGGTGCCCGGCCACAGGGAGGACTGGATCCATGTTCGGGTAATTGGGATGGTGGGGAGCCACCTCGGCCATACCCCGCACCCTCACAGCCTTCTATTCTGTCATATGCCTGACAGCCTTTGGTGAGACTCTGCGGCATTTCTTTCTGCTGCTGGGTCTGCAGTCACGTGTCTCTTTGTTCTCTCACCCATTGATTCACTCATATATTTATAACTCTGATTCACTCTCGCTTTCACTCCAAAACACATTTATTTATTCAGTCGTTTGCTCACTTTGCCAGTCATTTGCTTACTCATTCACCAGCTTCTTTACAAACTCATTCATTCTCATGCATTATTGAGTGACTCCTATAGAATATCCACAGCCTGCCAAATGGAAAATGTGAATGTATGTTCTTTCCTGTTGGATGGTTCTTTGATGAGAGCAGCCACCTGCACGATTCAAACCACTTTATCAGGACTCTGGTGAAATATGGGAACAAGAACAGGGTCAGTGAGGCCACCCCTGAATTGACTAGGGTCATGCTCAGGCTCAGCAAATCATACACCAAAGCAAGCACACGTGGTTATTGTTTTTCCCTTACCTGTGATTTCCTTGGTTCCTCCATTGGTGTGCTTAAAGCGATCTCCTTCTACACGAACGCTAGGACAGAGCACATCTGAGGAAAGCAAGAGGAAACAGAGACTGATGAGAAAATGTGACCCATCGTCACCCTGTGAAATATGACAGCTCACGAGACCCCACCCTGCCTTGCAGCATGTGAGGTGTTCAATGCCTAGAGAAGATGCAGAGGCAGCTGGCATCTCCGCACTCACTCATGTTTTCATTTTCCTGTGTATTTGTTAAGCATCAACTCTGCAAATACTGTGTTCTGTACTGGGGTGAAATATGAACAAGGCTTTCTCCCTGTCTATGATGAATTCACAGCCTCGTCCGAGGGAGCCAGACATGGACATCAATATTATCAACATAGCGGAATAAGTTGTAGATACATGTGCCTGCTGCTGGGGGGTTCAGGACACAGATACAATACCTAATCTAACGCAGGAGGACAGAGAAGCTTTCCTGGAAAGATTCTTTTTGAAAGAACTGTAAGATTTAGCCTGACAGACAAAAGACCAAAAGGTGATACAGGCAGAGGGAACCTCATTTAGGAAAGCATGCACATGTCCGGGTGCGGTGGCTCACGCCTGTAATCCCAGCACTTTGGGAGGCCGAGGCGGGCGGATCACGAGGTCAGGAGATCGAGACCATCCTGGCTAACACGGTGAAACCCTGTCTCTACTAAAAATACAAAAAATTAGCCGAGCGTGGTGGCGGGTGCCTGTAGTCCCAGCTACTCGGGAGGCCGAGGCAGGAGAATGGTGTGAATCCAGGAGGCGGAGCTTGCAGTGAGCCGAGATCACGTCGCTGCACTCCAGCCAGGGTGACAGGGTGAGACTCCATCTCAAAAAAAAAAAAAAGGAAAGCATGCACACATACATGAAACCTCCAAGTCAGTAGGATGTCAATGAAATGGAAATTGTGTGCAGGGACGGACCAGAAAGATGTTCCATAAGTCATCTGATGGAGCTTCAGGTACAATTACATAAACAGGCAAATTCCAAATAAGTAAAACTCAGTTATACAAAAGCAATTGAGTAAGTCATACAATAAAAAATTATTATACAATATTACATAAATATGTTAAAGTCTTCATGAATCCTCACTTTTAAAAAGTTGGAAGAAGGGCAGGTGTGGTGGCTCATGCCTGTACTTTGGGAGGCCAAGACGGGGGGGATCACCTGAGGTCAGGAGTTTGAGACCAGCCTGGCCAACATGGTGAAACCCCAGCTCTACTAATAATACAAAAATGAGCCGGGCATGGTGGTGCACACTGGTAACCCCAGCTACTCAGGAGGCTGAGGCAGGAGAATCGCTTGAACCTGGGAGGCGGAGGCGGAGGCTGCAGTGAGCTGAGATCACGCCACTGCATGACAGCCTGGGTGACAGAATGAGACTCCACCTCAAAAATAAATAAATAAATAATAAAAAGTTGGAAGAAAAATGAACTATTTCAGTCCCTCTAACAATTTCAGAAAAAGCATTAACTTTGAATTTTAATGTGCTGAGTCCATGCTGACTACACTCCTGCCTGCCCTCTGTGGCTTAGAGAAGTCTCTTAATCTGTGTGTCTTAGCGTGGGCACCTGTGGCATGGGAGATATTAATATGCACACATTTGTCACAGGGCTGCTTTGAGGATTGGGCAAGATTATGCCCATAACAGCACTGAAAGGCTGTAAGGAGGTTCTGTATTCTCATAAATTTAGCACCCAAAGCACCTCACTTATCTCCCTGAAGACCCAGCCCTGCCCGTGAAGCAATTTGGTTATCACACATTATTATTATAATCACACATTATTAGGCAGCTCCGCCACCCCATTAGTTCCATATACAATGGCCTCTTCTCATATTTGAGGGTATAAGTGTCTCAGTGCAGGGAACAAATGAGATCTTTCCTGATTTGGAAGGAGGTATTTTTAATGTTTATCCTCAAAGGCACCACCAGGTCTGACAAGCATCATGGAAGGGGTTATTTTGGAAACAGTACCAAGCTGTCTGTCTAGCACTACATACAGGAATGGGTACAGGCACAGCACAATATTTAGACAGCTCTACCCAGGACAGCAGCAGCTGTGGGGTGACGATCAATTGCTTTAAGTTTGGCAGCCTGCCAGAGAGACAGGCTGGGAATTGCGTGTCATTTTAATGAGTTTAAAATTTAAGACGAGTTGACTCAGAAGGTTCTATCTATCTTTGATGATGAGCAAATCTCTGGAGGCTGGCGGCTGGAGCTCAGAGTAGGCTGCTCCATTGAGTCACATCTCTGCAAATTTCCCAAGGGGAGGACCACGAACACAGAAATGATGGAGATTCTACTCAAAGACAGAACTTGCTCAAATTGCTTTAAGAAATCTTTCTCAAAACAACCTGCAAATTCCCTCTGGGGCCATCACTAAGCCTCACACATTCACCAGGCTCGAGGGGCAGTTTATAGTTGAGTTGGTTAAGTCAGAACAAATGGCTTCCAAAATAGCCCTCCAGCCAGCCTTCCTGGGGATGGTGGGGTCCTCGGGGTTCACCTGCTTGGCAAGGAGGTAGGGTTAGCATCCATGGCTCCTCTTAGCCTATAATTGGAAGCCATTCTGCATTTCCTTTTGGCCAAGATGTCCCCATATCTTGGAGAATGATCTGTTTATTTCTGCATTCACTCATCTATTCAAACTCAATTCTTTACTGAGCTCCAGATATGTTCCAAGCATTGAGCTAGCTCTAGGGTCACAGAAGTGGATGAGAGAGACATCCTATTCCCTGCCTTCAGGGCATTGCAGGGCTGACTAACAGGAACAGACTCCAAACATGTGAGTGAAAGAAAGGATCAGTGCTACTGGGAGTCATTTTGTCTCCATGCTTCCCAGGGCTCCTCCTCCTGGATCTTAGAGACTGCTCAGCCTTCAACAACCCCAGGGGCTTGTTTCCATTTATCCCAGCCTGGGTAGGGAGCCCTTCGTCAGGTCCCAGTGTCCAAGAGCTGAGGGCACCATACTGAAGTCACTAATGGGCATGTCTGTCTCCCCAGGGAGTGGGAGTCTTCAGACCTGGTTGGACCTCAGCTCACCTCTGTATGGCCACTGTCTTTCTAGCTCCAAACCCATAACAGGCCTTCAGCTGTTGAGCAGAAATGACTTCTGACAACTGAGCTGAGAAGTAAACACTGACTGGTGGAATGGGGAGCCCCCCAGGCATGGGGTTCGTTATGATTTTGATGAGCCACTGAGAGTATTTCATGGGCCCTTAAGCTCCTGCCCTGGAGGTGTGGCAGGCATCATTTGTTATCAGCCCCGTATCCATTTCCCACTTCTTTGTTGCTAAATAATGCCACCTTAGTTCAGAAAGACAGAGTTTTCAGCCCATGGAGAAACACTGTAGCTGTTTGGTCTAAGTCAATTATGATTATTCTATTCCCCACCTTTCCAGTCTCACTTGCAGCTAGGGATGGATGTGTGATTCAGGGCTGGCCAAGGAAACAAATAACCAAAGCTTGCTGTGGATAAAGGAAAGGATTGCTTAAAAAGCTTTTGGTTTCCTTGATGTAAGGGAATAGATAAGTGGATGGGGTGGTGAGTTTACTTTCCTTTCTTCTTCCTTTGCATATGAAACATAATGTTTGGGGGACTGTCTAGGAGAATGGAGGAAATATCAAACAAGCAATTCCAATCCTAGGTGGGAGGCATAAGATTAAAAAAAAAAAAAACTTCTATTTGTTTAAGCCACCATATATGGGTTTTCTTCACTTGCAGTTGAGTGCATTCCAAATTTGCATGCATTTCCTTCCTATGGGCCTCACTGATATGCCAGTGTAACCAGCTGGAAGGTCAGATTCTCTTTCTGGATGTCTAAGGACAATTAATGAGGGTGGTGAGAAGTGATGCATTATTTCCTTGGTAAAGGAAATACAGACTGAGTTACCTTCTCTATCCCAATAAATATGGAATTCTCAGGTAATCCTTCAGGAGCAGCATAAGAAGTAGTTCTAAATTAAGGGCAAGGATAAGTTCATAGGAGTTAAAAATGTGGATTTAATTTGTTCTTGGCTGGTTCACTGGTTGATTTTCCTTTTTGAAAACATGAGAACACAAAAACGAAAATGTCTAATGACAAAGACACTGCTTCCTTAAAGTCCATTTATTGTCTACCCCCTGACAATCATTTCCCTTCACTCTCTAGGTAAGTGGAACATTCTAGACTTCTGAAGAGAAAACAGGTATCTCTTCACACAGCATGCGTTCCTTCTCACCGGAAGCCTACTGATTGATCAGAGCTGCTGCTCTAAGAGAAAACACCACGAATTTACTGTGGTCTTCCAGGAAAAACACGTCCATTTTTTGGCCTCAGTTTACCAAATGGCAAAGGGGGGCACCTGTTTGTCCATTAGGGGAGGAAAAGGGCTTGCACAATATGGCGTCTGATGTCCTCGTGCTCTATGTTGACGCAACCATGGTTCTGTCTGCAGAACACACAGCCTTGTCATCCCCTGGCTCTCGGCCGAGAGTTTTTCCAGTAGGGAACGGAGGGTACATGCAATTATTGAGTACCCAGTGTGTGTGTCAATCATCTGGCTTTGGATTTAACTCACAACAACCATCCTATAAGGTAGATTTTCTTCCCATTACACAGACATAAAAACTGAGTCCAAGATGAGAAACTCATCAGACAGGAGAAATGTCTCTGTATTTGAATAAATGCCTACCTAAATCTAGCATCTAGGAAGAGATACGGTGGCCCCATGTTAGATCAGCAGGAGCAGTAGAAACAAGGGAAGGATGCCAGGGCAGCCCTGCCGGATACCAGACAGGAAGCAATCATGGCTCATCCATCACCTCGCAGCAGCCGCTGCTGAGTGCAGCTAACCACAGACAAGATGTATGACATCCAAGTGGAAGAGGCGGAGGAGGGAAGAGCTGAAGCAGACGCCCAGCAGACACAAGGTCCAGTTCCTCCGCTGCTCCGAGGCCAGCCAAGGAATTTTCCACGCATCTCCATTTCAGACAGGCAACAGACACATACCAGGCACAAGGGCCCAAGGATCATGTTAATAAGGATTACACTGTCATGGCTCCGAAGGACTGAGTGCCCGCATGGCTAGGTCCTGCACTGGGAATGCCATGTGGATTGTTTCTGAGCCTCTTGGCTGCTCTGCTGGAAGGATGTAGTTATCTCCATAAGCAGCAGACACATGTAGGTGGCTTGCTGTGCACCAGACACTGTTCCAAGCATGTTGAATACATTAACACATTTAATTGAATCCTTACCATGGCTTTACGAGGTAGGTGCTATTATTTAGAGAAAGAAAGAAAGGGGGACTAACTTCTTCCTGTAGAAAGAAAGGCATAAAGAAGTTAGTCAACTGCCCAAGGCCACACAGCTTGCAGGTGGCAACGTCAGCATGATGGCTTCAGCACCCAGTTCTTGGCCACTGCATGATGCAGCCTCTCCAAGGGCCAGGTCAACTGCCTCAGGTCACCCAGCCAACAGGGATTCAGGTCTGTGTGTCTCCAAAGCCTGGACCAGCAGATGGCCAGTTTGCTACTTTCTACAGCAGCCCATTTTGCCTTTTAAGAGTCTTGACTTGTAGAAGGGTCTTCCTCACCCTGTACCTATAGGATTCATTGGCTTATGCAACGGGAAGCCAAGGCTCAGAGAGGTTAAGTAATTTACCCAACATCACACAGCTGACAAGTGGCACAGAACTGAGCCCAGGGAGTCAGATGTAGGCATCTGAGCTCTTAACCACTATCCACAATCTCTGCACTGAAAGCCACGTTGGTTGTGATGGAATAATAACCAGCCAATCGCTGTGTGTAATGTCAGCATTACACACAGGCTCTCTTTTAATCCTCCTCATGGTTTGCAGGGCAGATACTATTATCCATATTTTACAGGTGAACAAGTAACTTTCCTAGTAATTGAAAGCGGGAGGAAATTGTTATTAACCACATCTCAGGGCCATGGTGTGCACCCTGTGAGAAGATGAAGACAACTCAGGGTTCAGACATTGGGTTCTTATGCCCAGTTCCACCTCCACCACCTGTTCCAGAACTTTCTGGAGATTCCTGGCTTGCATTTCTCCTCTAGGCCAGAGTGTATCAGTACCAGCTGCCTCCCCAGAAGGCCCAGATCCTCTGGCTGTTCAATCCACATCTCCCAGATCCTTCAGGCAGGAGAGAGGGCATGGTCAGGGTGCCAGGTGTTTTGTGAAAATGTTTATGCAAGTGTTTCACAGGAAGTCTGTGTGACATATGCAGTAGACAAAATATCGCCAGAAAGGAAAATCCCCCTGGACCTGCTGACAGCTGCAAACACTGGCCCAGGAGATCAGGGCCACCTCCCTCCTTCCCTTCCTTGTCCCTAACTCAGAAAGATGCGGCACGAAGAATGAGGGGTGGGGCTCCGGCACAGCTGGGCCCTTCCTGATGGGAGCCAGGGATGCAGTTGTCTTTGTTTGGAGACTGATGAGGCACAAGAAACAGTAACAAGGCAAGGGCCTGCCAGGGCCATCTGTCCTCTCCCAGCCAAGTGTGAGCTGTGTACCAGAGTACAGAGAAGCCAAAAAAGGACAAGACCAGGGGAAAGAACCTCGAGCTCCAAGGTTGATGGGAGGAAGCTCTGGGGTCAGACAGACCTCACCTCTTCCATGTCAGTTGCCCCCTCTGTGTCTGTTTCCAAACTCAAAAACAGGCGAAAGTCCCTCCCCTTTCCATCCACAGTTGTCCTAAAGGTTAAATAGGATGGACAGTGGATGGGAAGTTCTCAGCATGAAACCTGGCATCTAGTAAGTGCTCATTTATTTATCCCTTCATTTACCCAACACATATTTGCCAAGTGCCTGGCACATGTCTCAGTGCAAGGAACAAGTGCAAACACATGAACACACAGGTGAGTGGCTCCTGCCCTCTTGGTGCTCCTGTGCTAGTGGAGGAGGCAGAGAGCAACACAGAACAGCACAGAAGCCAACACAGAGAGGCAAGTCGGCCATGGTGTGCAGGCTGTGCCATGGAGGAAATATGCCTGCAACGTGATGGGGCTTTGGGAGCGGGGACTCTGGACAGATGCTGGATAAGCTGGTCTGGGAAGAGCTCTAAGGTGAGTGACATCTGAGCTGAGAGCTAAGAAGGAGACCAGTCCACCCATGGGAAGAGCAGGGAAAAGCCTAAGCCTGGAGAGGCTTCGCTTATCATGAGGGAGAGGAGGGTCCAAGCCCCACAGCTAGAGTGGCAGGACGAGAGGGACAGGAGAGGAATGGGAAAATGCCATGTATGCCATGGAGAGCCTCGTGGCCCAAGGCCGAGTTTGGAATTCAGAGCAATGGAGAGCTCACTCTGCCAGGTAGCAGCAGGCGCTGCTCATGGTTGTTACTATGTATGGGTGCTACCTCTCCAACAAGGACTTTGGGTGCCAGCCATCACCCATGACTTCAAATGGCCCAAGGGTTCCTCAGACCTCCTTTCCCTCCCAGGGAATGGCTCAAGAACCAAGCACCAGTAGGTGTCACCAGAGACTGTGTGGAGCTTTCTCTAGGAGAGGATGGGGAGGAGATGGAGGCGCAAGGGGAGCTCAGGGGCAGCAGAGCCCTTGCAGCCTTTTTGTGTGACAGCCAGCAGACCTTCTGAGACCAAACCTTCCTTCATCCCGTGTTTAATGAACACCCAGTATGCACCTGGCACTGAACTGATCCTGGGCATAAAATAATGGCAAAGTGACAAGCTCTCTGTCCTCAGGGATCTGCCATCCAGTGAGAAAGATGGAAATTGATCAAATAAGGCACTGGGGTCTCCAAAATGTGTGTGATGACAGCAGGTGGGGGCAGTAGTGGGGAAGCTCTAAGGCAGGGATGGAAGAGAGGGCAGCATAGCAGGTGGTTGGAGGTGTTGGATGTCTCTACTTGGGGAAGGGGGGATTGGAGGCAACTACATGAAGGCAGGAATTGGGGGAGTGATGCATGGGAGGTCTGGGAAAGGACCTGGAGGTGAGGAAGAGTGGGGACACATGGCTGGAACGGTTCAGCAAAGGGAAGAGCAATGGTGAGATGAGATAGAAGCGGCCCAGGTTGGGGCTGATGGACCCTGGTAAGATGTGTCACCCTGCAGCAGGGGGAGGGCCCGGCTGTGACAGGGAAAGGGTGGAGGCAAAGGCCAGCCAGGAGGCCACCACAGTGGTCGGAGGGAAGGGATGATGGTGACTTGTTCCTTGTGGTGGGGGTAGAGGAGAGGAGAGGTAGCCAGTCCCTGGATCTATCCTGAAAGACTGGGCAGGATCTGAAGGTAGATTAGATGTGGAGTGTCTAGAAAGTGAATGCTCTGCCCTGTGCAGCTGGAATGTTGGAGCCACAGAACATGAGTCCGATGGTGGACATTTTCCATCTGAGATGTCCTATGGGTGCTCAGCAAGCATCTGGATCTGTAAGCTCAGCTTTCAGATTTCAAGGCTTGGGGCCCAGTTGGGGCTTTCCATTTGGAAGTTGCTGGAGCAGGGATAGTGTTTAAAGCATCGGGAGTGAGTGAGATCATTCAGTGATGAACGAGAGAGAGGAGAGATGTCTGCAAATTAGGCCCTCACAGCCTCCAATTTTGAAATGCGGGGGATGAGGAGTGGCCGGCAAAGGAGACTGAGAAGGGGTGGCCAGTGAGGTGGGAGGAGAACCAGGGAGAGGGAGGTCCGCAGTGTATGTGGAGGGAGTGTTTCACGCAGCAGGGAGCAGTCCAAGGCACCAATTCTTAAATGTCAAATGAGAAGGGAAACAAGCTGTGCCCAGTGGCTCAGGCCTATAATCCCAGCATTTTGGGAAGCCAAGGTGGGTGGATCACTTGAGGCCAGGAGTTTGAGATCAGCCTGGCCAACATGGTGAAACCCCATATCTACTACAAAAAAAAAATATATATATATATATATACCCATACAAAAATTAGCAGCACGTGGTGATGTGTGCCTGTAGTCCCAACTACCCGGGAGCCTGAGGCAGAGAATCACTTGAACCCAGAAGGGAGAGGCTACAGTGAGCGGAGATCACACCACTGCACTCCAGCCTGGGTGACAGAGCAAGACCTGGTCTCAAAAAAGAAGGGGCAGCATTTATAGTGAGGTTTGGCATCCTACAGGTCATTGGTGCCCTGAATGATGGGGCGAGGGCCCCATTGGAGCAGGTTCAGGGAGAATGGCTGAGCAGCAAATGGAGACAACAGGGACAGCAACTATGTCAAACCCATACTCTTCTTCCCCTAACTCCTCGTTTCAGAGATGGTCTGAACCTCTAATACTATCCTCTAATAATGACTCATGAGGGAGCTGTCTTGGGAAGTTTCAGGAAAACACACATACTCCCAATGCCTCCACAACAGGTCTCTCTCTTTTTAAAAACTTTTAAGAAGAGACTCCCTCTTTAATGATTTACAAATTACTTTCACCAAGAAAATTAGCAAGATGCTAATTACTCTACTTCAAAGTTGGGGTGCCATGAGAGAGCATGTGGACTGACTGTTACCTGGTTCACCTCGAAACCAACAAGCTCATTATTCCAAGGAGCTCAACAGTGTTGAAAAATACCTCCAAACATTTGGGATTAAGGCGGTGCTAGTGTAAGAAAGAAAAGAAAAAGGAAAGACGTGTCAGTTACCGAATCCCTAGATTTGGCAAGCACATTCACACACCATGACCTCCAGCAGCCCTTCTGATTTTCTCAGAAGGGAAGACGAACACTTACAAGAGTAAGAGACTGCTCCAAAGTAACAGAACTCATTAATACCCAGAATTCCAGTCCAAGTTTGTCTGACACCCAGTCTCCCATCTTTGCACAACAGTGTGCCCTGCAGAGATGGTCAGGGGAAAGGGTAAACCACAAGACCAGTGTGGGGTAGAATGATCCATCTGTTGAGCAAGGGTGTGGAGACCCTTAAGAACCCCTTAAATGAGCAGGATGTGGTAGCTTGGTAGAGATGGTGGCTGTGACTGTCACATGGCAGATGAGGGACAGGGATGATGGTGCAAGGGTGTCTGGCCACAGGACAGTGTGTGCCAGGACAGAGGGAATATGCCATCGTGACTGTCGGATGCTTGTGTTCTGTTGGGAGGTTATGATCATTAGGCTGATGGCCTCACTAAAGAGCAGAGGAGTGAGGGCACGAACACATCCTGGGTGTCCACCATCTGCTGGGACATGACCACTACACCTGGATCCTAAGTAGGCCACAGGGAACAGAAAGGACAAGAGGACAAGAGCCTCTGCCCTCCTGAAGCCCAGAATTTCAGTGGATTCCATTTAATTCTCTCAACAGCCTTCCTGAAGGATTTTGACATTCCCAGTGACACAAACACACTGAGGCTCAAAGAGGGTGAGTGACCTGCTCCTGGTTACTCTCCTGGGAGGTAGCAGAGGCAGGGCTCAAGGCCAGGTCTGGCTAAGGTGATGGAGCCCTTCCCATTGCACTCCCCTTTGGCCTGCTCAGCACATTGTTTGGGTCTCTGCTCGCTGCTGTGACTGATGATCACCAATGAGAAATGTCACCTTTAGAGCCCCAAGAGGAACAACAATCCCTTTGGCTCTCACACTTGCCTATTTCTATTCCCGTTACAATAAGAGGCCTTCTGCCCCAGGCTTGGCCTCCGAGACCCCATCAGATTCTAATGTCTTTGTCTTCTCATAGAGACAGCTTGATAGAGGTGATGGTGATTGTGGTGGAGGTGATGGTGATTGTGGTGGTGGTGATGGTGACGATGATGGTGATGATGGTGACGATGATGGTGATGATGGTGATGTGGAGGAGGTGGTGCTGATGGCGACAGTGGTAGCAATGGTGGTGATGGTGGTGGTGATGGTGATGCTGATGGTGATGGCAGTGGTGATGATGGTGATGATGGAGGAGGTGATGGTGATGGTGGGAGGGGAGGATAGGTCTACTGAGATAGCCAGCAGTCAAGAGACTGGCTCTCCTATCCACTTGCTGTGTGACCTTGCATGGCCTCCAGCATCCTTCTGAGTCTCAGCTTCCTCAATTATAAAATAATGAACTACCTCTCAGAATTTTGATAAGGATGGGATAAAAGAAAATAAAAAATGTCCAGTACAGTGCCTGGCACACAGAAGCTGATGCCCACATGGTGCTTATTATGTGACAACCATCTTTCAATTCACTTTGCATACATATCAATTAACTGAATCCTTCTAACGACCCCATAAAGTGGCAATTCTCATGGCTATTGTTTGTTTGGAATAAATGAGGGAAATAAGGCACAGAGAGGTAAAGCTCCTCATCCAAAGTCACCGGACGCGTAGGTGACAGAGCCAGCATTTGATCCCAAGTGGCAGCAGTGTGGCTCCAGGGGCCCTGCATGCTCCTCGCTGCTGCCTGCTAGGCCGGGGGAGAGCAGGCTCGGCTCCTCATTTGAACATCTCCTCCCCGTTTGAGTGCAGTGGGGCCTCTTGTGCATCGAAGCAGGAGCATCACGGCTTTCAAAGCCAGCCGGGAAACTCCCTGTCCAAAGCAATCCTTCCTTCTATTCACAACCCCTGTGCAGTAGCTCTTTTTGAATCCCCCCAGGAACAAGGAGCTTCCCACCTTCTGAGCAGGCCATGCCCTTGAGTTCTCTGAGCAACGATTGTGCCCGGAAAGGATTTTATGAATCAGCCCAGCTTTACTCATTAGATTAGGGCTCCATGAGCAACACCAATTCCTTTTCTGGAGGAGCCTCCACCCCACACCCAGGCAGAGCTGCTTCAGCAACTTCACCTGTCCCCACCTACGTAGCTTCTGATCTGTTCCCAAGCCACCCACTGTCAAGGGTGTAGGACAGTGGGTCCTTCAATCTGCCCTGGCCCTCCCTGCTGTGGAAGAGGAGGCCTTTGGAGCCATGCACAGCTCAGGCTGACTTTGATTCTTCTTAGAGGGAGACTTTAAACAAAGCAGGGGCAGGATGGAAGGAGCTCAGAGCTGGACAGTGGGGCTGGGGTGGGGGACTTGCAGAAAAAGGGGCCGTGCCTAGAGCTTCAGAGGGGGGCCTGCTCATTAGCAGCTCCAGAAATTACTACAAATGGCAAAGAAATGAGGAGGGCACGGCAATTCTGCACCCGCCAGCTGTGCCTCTCACCCCGAGGCTCCCCTAGAGCAGTCAAGGCATGGCGGCATTGCTGCACCTGTGTGAGCACTCCCAACAGACTGCATGTCTCTGCATGTGTGTGCAGGGCTGCACTGTTCACTGTATGAAACCATTAGGTACATGGGACCCTGTGTGCATTTGTGTGTGAATGCATTTGGGCGTTTCTGCAGTGGGGGTGCTAGCCTTGGAGGAATAGAGAGAGAGAGAGAAGCAGTGACAGCAAGAGAAAGAGAGGAGACAGAGAGGGAGAAGCAGTGACAGCAAGAGAAAGAGAAAGAGGGAGACAGAGAGAGCGAGAGAGACACAGAGAGAGAGAGAAGCAGAGAAAGCAAGAGAAAGAGAGACAGAGATAGAGAGACAGCAAGAGAGAGGGACAGAGAGAGAGAGGCAGTGAGAGAGAGAGAGAGAGAGAGAGAGGAGCAGAGAAAGCAAGAGAAAGAGAAACAGAGACAGAGACACAGCAAGAGAGAGA
Organism: Pan paniscus; assembly: GCF_029289425.2. NCBI lineage: Eukaryota > Metazoa > Chordata > Mammalia > Primates > Hominidae > Pan > Pan paniscus. Next base: position 156,232,664 of record NC_073256.2, read on the forward strand.
GACAGGAGAGACAGCAAGAGAGAGGGACAGAGAGAGAGACAGAGGCAGTGAGAGAGACAGAGAGAGGAGGTTTTGTGTGGGCGGCCTGTGGGACACACTCCCAGGATGGCCCAGTTGGTCCCTTCCTGCCAGCGCCTTCTAGGGCATACTGCCAGTGACACATTCCTGACAAGGAAGAGGGCCCCAGCCTGGCAGGCATGGACAGGCCTGCCCTGGGCTCCCAGTGACCTCTCTGGCTGCTCCCCTGCCCTTTTGGTGTGCCTGGGACAAATGGGTGTCCACCTTTCCTGCATGTCCCCATCCCACTCTCCCCCACCCTGTGCCTGCCCCTCTTTCTTTGGGGAAAGGCCGCCTTTGCCCCTCTGATTCTCCCTGCCTGTCCCCTCCTGGCCTTGCTGTCTGCATCCCCATTTCCTCCCCTCTCCTCCAGGCTGGATCTGCCTGCACTCCTGCCTCTGCCCACGCCTGCCCCTACCTCTATCTGCTGACCCCATGCCCACCTCCAGCTTGCCACCTCCCTACTCCTGTCCTGCGTACCTCCTGCCCCGGAGACATTGGGCCCAGGTCCACTACCACTGCTCACACTCAGAGCCCACCCTCACCACAGCTGTGCCCCCACAGGCCCTAGATCTGGGGAGAAGCTTCAGAAGATGGACATGAGGATGGGTCAGTGCCCAGCAGGACTGCAGTGTGGCCCCTCACATGACCACACCCTTCCATGCCCTGGCCAAACACAGCTTCGCCTGGACGTTCACGGCTGAGAGGCCGATCCATGCCCAGGCACCTATGGTCTCCCTATTTCACAGCAAGGCACCTGAGGCTCGGAGGGAATCGGCTGACCCTGGAGCATGGAGCTGCTCCTGACTCTGCCCACCATGTCCAGGACCCTCCTGCTCCTCGAATCTGCCACCCCATCCTGAAAATCTTAGGAGGGGCTGGAGAGGAACAACCAAGAAAAGGGCAAAAGCTGAGCTGAGCTGCAAGGGGTCAACTGGGAACAGCGGTTCCCTCTGGAATCAATGTTCTGACAACACGGACTCAGCTTCAGCATCAGGAGAAGGTCTGAGTGACCCTGTGGTCCAACCCCCTTGTTTTACAGATAAGGAATCAGATGTCAATAAAGAGGAGCTGCCTTAAGGTGCAACTCCCACCAGACCGCGCCAGGACTGGGCCTCCTCCCCGGGCACTTGGCCCAGTGCCTCCTTCCCATAAACCCAAACCCATAGAGGTCGCCTGCTGAGGGGTATAGCTTTGTGAACTGCTCCTCCAGTTATAATTGGCTTTTACAGGAAAACTGGCCCTGGAATGACAGCACATGGCTTTGCCCTCTGTCTTTGATCAAACCTTTGACCCAAGGTCATGGCCCTGGGTGGTGACGTCATCAGTTCAGTGTGAACTAACATCTCTTTAGGCTTCGTCCTTGCTGCCTCTGTTCTGTTTGCTCCTTAACAGAGAAAAAGCCTTGTGCTTTATGTGTGTGGCACCTCCAGCCTTTTCAGACCCTCCAAGGCTCACTCTGCTCAATTCTGGAACCAAAGGAAACTCTCAGTATCTGCTCTTCAGGGTTCTAATGGGAACTGGGCGAGAGAAAGTACACAGAGCACCAAGTTCAATATGGAGGACTTCCAAGTCACACAGAGCACGGTCCTACTGGAATTTCTTTTCTTTTTTTCTTTTTCTTTTTTTTGTTTTGTTTTGTTTTGATTTGTTTTGTTTAGAGGCTGGGTCTTGCTTTATCACCCAGGCTGGAGTGCAGTGGTGCAATCACAGCTCACTGCAGCCTCCAACTCCTGGGCTCAAGTGATCCCCCCACCCCAGCTTCCTGAGTAGCTGGAACTACAGGCACATGTCCACCACATCCAGCTTTCCCCTGGAGATTCTGACCATGGAACCTGAGGGTGCCAAGCAAAACATTTCCCCAAACCTAGTCAGTCCATTACCCTCCAAACCCTGAGCTTCTACAGGCTCAGAGAGGAGGAGCTGAAGATCCCCAGAGTCTTTATCGCTCAGTGCTCGACCCCAGGTGAGAGGGTTGCTGAGCAGGCAGGCAGGCAGGAAAAACCAAACAAAAACAAAGCAAAACACCTCCCTGCTTCCCTACATGGATTGTGAGTAGAAGGAGCTGCATAAAATCAAAGGAGTGGCACATCGCAAGTGTATCACATGAATCCAGAGGCGGGCTGAAGAGATATTTCATGCAGCCCCTGGAGAGGAGATAGGCCTTCCCTAGGAGAGGTTGGAGGACAGAAGGTCAGAAACACGGTATGACGAAGCCCCAGGAGGCCAGGCCTCATCCCAGCGTTGACCCTAAGTCACTCCATGTCTGCAGATAAACCATCTCCCTTCTCGGTCCCCAGAAAGCAAAGGACCAGCTGAATGAGCCCAGAACGCCTCCTCATCCACATATCCTGCCTCTTTTAGTCTGTGGTTCTCGGAGAAGACATGCAAACAAGACAAGGTGTGATTTATTTGTGCCACTCCCAGCCACATTCTCCCATTAGCACACAGCCTGGGCATGTGGTCTGTGTCCAAACTCACACGGCCGTGACCCCAAAATCAGTGCCGGTGACAAAGGCAGGCCACAGGAACAGGAGCATGGAGCCCCCAGGAAAGGGCAAGGGGCTGGGCTCAGCCCTCCACCTTGTCAGGCCCCCCTGAACACCATGTTGGGGCAGATGGCAAGGCCAGGACCCCTTCACTGGGCCTCAGGTCAGCGGACAGAACTGGATATGGCTGCCCGTGGCCCTCCCTGGAAGGCTGGTGGAGGTGGGCTCCTGGAATGGGCACTGGTGCATCCCTGAGGCAGCTTTGGTGAGGCTGTGGGGAATGACAGCCAGATGTCTGTGAGGAACATCTGGCATCTGGTGCGGCCTTCCCAAGGACAAAACCAGCCACAAAACAGAGCTGTCACTGGGCACAGGGCTGAGACCTAGAGAGGGCAAGTGAGGGGGTGCAGCACACAATCTAGGGGTGGCGCCACCCCCCCACACACTTACTCTCCTCCTTCCAGGGCACCCACTGAGGCGCTGCACCTCCCATTGTAGACTGAGGTCACCTCTGAGGATCTGCAGGCAAAGGGGCATGCTAAGGGATGGGCATCGGTGTGGCCTCCCACCTTTGCATCCCTGCATGGCTGTGAGCCGCTGCTGCATCCTGGGCTCTGCTACACCTGCCATGCCCATCCCCGCACCTTGAGAGTAAAGCAACGGTGGCTGTAGGCTTTCACCTTCAGCTCCTCCAAGCAGCATCCCTTCCATTTCCTCCTGGACAGCTGAGAACAAGCTGCTCAGTCTTTCCATCCTCCATTTCCTCATCAGACCATTACTATGTGCTGGGCTGTCTGATCAGTTATCTGCTCACATTTCCTAACTAACCAGCCAACCCCTTCACCCACCCCACCTCTGACCTTGAAACCCCTTTCCCTTCCCCTCTCTTCTCCACCCTGTCCCTCTAGGTTTCTGCCAGCTTCCTGCTGGCTCACATTCCTCCATCAGACTTCTACACATCACAAGACCTCTGAGCTCACCCTAGCTCTCTTTTCACTTCTTTAACCTTGATCTAATCGATTTCTCATTCAGTTCTGTTTAAGAGGAGTCCACATGTGTATCCCCTCTGTGGCAGAGTCAGGACTGGGCTAAGCCAGGGAGGGTCCAGAGGCACAGCATAGAGACCTCACTCCAGGTGGTCACCCTGACGTTGCACCCAGACTGAGCGAGCCAGCACCTCCTCAAATTGTGCATCTTGTCCTCTCATCTTGCTCTGCTTCTCTGGATCTCAAGCTTTATTTAAATTTTCTATATGTGTGACCTCAAAGCCACCAACAATACAATGAGTTCAAGACAACAACTTTCCGGGTGTGGTGACTCATGTAATCCCAGCACTTTGGGAGGCCAAGGCGAGCAAATTGCTTGAGCCCAGAAGTTCAAGAGCAGCCTGGGCAATATAGTGAAACCCCATCTCTACCAAAAATGCACACATTAGCATGGCATGGTGGTGCACACCTGTAGTCCCAGCTATTCGGGAGGCTGAGGTGGGAGGATTACCTGAGCCCAGGAGGTCAAAGCTGCAGTAAGCTATGATGGCACCACTACACTCCAGCCTGGGCAACAGAGCAAGACCCTGTCTCCAAAAAACAAAAAGACAACTCACTTCCTCCCACACCACTGTACCTCTCTCCCTCTATTGCCCCCAAACTTTAAGTGCCATGAGGGTGGCTCTGCACCCAGGAGTTTGTTTTCCATCTGTATGTTCTTTCTCCAGATACCACTCCTTCTGGGAACTTCCCTCCATCTCCACTGCCTCCCCTTTGGCTCTGCCCTGTCATCTCTCGTGCACCTCCCCAGATTTGCTCAGCTCCTGCTGCCATCACCCCACTCCACCCCCAGGTCCTCAGCTGTTCAGCAGAGACCCCAACCACTTCTGCTGGTTTGCCAACTCCTCACACTACCAACATCCTCAGCCCTGACCCAGGAGGCTGCAATTCCACAGGGCATCCATCACTCCTGCTGGGACAGGGGCCTCAGGGGTCCTGGGTCCTGAGCAGACCAACTGGACCAAGGAGGTTAGATCTCCACTCACCGCTTCCGGGCTCACATGAAGCTCATGGGATCTGGCTTTCCCCACAGCTACACAGAGGGACCAGGTACACAGCCTTGAACTTACAGAGGGCTTAACACTCCTCAGACTGGAATTTAACCAGTCAGAAACATAAAAGAGCTGGCAAGTCAGTTATCCACCAGTTATCCACCCCCTCCCCCATCTAGATAGACTATTCCAAGGGCACTGATTGCAGGCTGGCCTCTCTGCAATGCTGACGTCCTGCAGGACTCAACGCGCAGCGCCGCTTTCTGGGGCAGCTGCTGCCATCTCTGTAACACTCTCTCTGTACATGCTCCCGGGTCTCGCCTCCTTCCCCTCTCTCTTGCTGCTTTGGGGTTGGACCTCACAATAAACAGCAGAACAGAAACCCTGCCACAGGCACCTCTCACTTGGCCTAAGACTCTTCCCAGCTTCTCCCCTTGCCTCTGTGTCTCCTGACCGCAACCTGCTTTTCCACCCAAAGCAAAGTGAACTTAAAGCACAGTAAAGCAGTACTCCTCTCTTGGTCAAACTGCTCCAATGGGTGGAAGGGGATGTACAGTTTACGAAAAATTCATCAAGCCGTACAGTTAAGATATGTTCAGCTATCTGGATGTTTTCTATCCTTCACTGTAAAGCTTAAAGTAGGCGGGGCGCAGTGGTTCACGCCTGGAATCCCAGCACTTTGGAAGGCCGAGGCGGGCAGATCACTTGAGGTCAGGAGTTCAAGACCAGCCTGGCCAACATGGTGAAACCCTGTCTCTACTAAAAAAAAAAAAAGAAAAAGAAAAAAAGAAAAAAAGAAAATTAGTTGGGTGTGGTGGCACACGCCTGTAGTCCCAGCCACTCGGGAGGCTGAGGCAGGAGAATTGCTTGAACCCAGGAGGTGAAGGTTGCAGTGAGCCGAGATAGCACCACCGCACTCCAGCCTGGGAGACAGAGCGAGACTCTGTCTCAAAATGAAGAAATACATAAATAAAGTTTAAAGTAAAACAAAACAAAGTCTTCAATGGGTTGCCACTCAACTAACAATAAAACTCCAAATTCTTCCCATGACCACAACACCCTAGGGAAGTCGGCCTCTGTCCATGCCCCACTCCAGTCCTCTACCGCTTTTGTGTTTACTGCAGAAGCTGCGGGGCACTGGCTTCTGGAGGCTGGGGCTGAGGCCACTGCTGTCCCTTTATATAGTTTCCTCCACCCGGAGTGCCCTTTGCCTGGCTGTGTCCTCAGAAGGGTCCCTTAATTCCCTGACCTAAGCAGAACCCTTCTTCCTTTTTTCTTACCCTCCCACTGTTGTTTATGTCCTACAGAGCACTTATTATAACTTCCAGCTATAATAGTCAGCTATAATTTTAAGGGCTATCTTTCCTCTTGTTTTTTTCCCTCATATTAACTATTATACTACCCTGAAATGCAGATACTGTTTCCAGTTCACAGTAAGCCTTTAATCAGTATTTCCTGAATCAATGAACAAAATGTTTGCAGCAAAGATACAAGGTTTTTTTTTTTTTTTCATGTTTTCAGGTGAAGAAACGGAGTCAGAGCACTTGTAATGTCCTCAAGGACACAAGGGCATCAATCAGAGAGGAGGAGACTTGTGCCCAGCGTCCCCTGGTGCACTTTTCCTGTATTAATGCATTGAATCTTCACAGTCATAGGTGGGCTTGTTCTACCCATTTCACAGATGCTGAAATTAAACACACAAAGGACCAGCCATAAGTAAAGAGGGGACAGAGGGCAAACACAAGAATTCAAGCCCAGGTCTGTCAGTGTAAACTTCCAAGTGTTTAACCAGGATATAAATTGCTGGGTCTCAGGAGTTAAGATGTTTAAAAGATAAAATAAAGTTCTCTGCTAGCCCAGATTTTTAATATTTCTCAGTGCAGGCTTGCCGGCTCCCCGTTTCTTTCCTTGCAGATGCCTAAGGCCACTTGTGGCTTCCAAGCAACAAAACCTTGTGGACCATGGAGCCTCGGACATGCCTCAGCCCAGGCCCTGTTGCCCATCTAGGGACAGCATAGCACGTTGCACAGGCCAGTTGTTTTTTGACATTGAAATAATCTGTTTCTCGGTCAGAGTTCCCAATGAGACAATTCTACTCTTCCCTCCCTGGTTGTGGACTCCGCTGTCAACTGTACATGACGCAGTGAGGAGGGCGATGAGCTTACTTCCAGCCTGGGAAACCATCCCAGCCCCACCTCTGCTCAGGGATGGTGTTGGGGGCCTAGGGGTACATGGATCATAGTCTCTGGGATCCATTTTACCTGAGTCCCAATCTACAAAGCAATAGCACTGAACAAGTCATCTTCACACCTTAAGGGTACATTTGTGCATCAAGGGCTGCCAGGAAGGAGGGGTGAGAAAACAACGCGGAAGTGGGTGCGGGGAGCCTGCAGGGCTCCGTGGCTGTGCTCTGCCTCCTGCAGTTTTACTTGACTGCTCTCCTGCCTTCTCTGGACTCTGGTTAACCCCTCTCTGAAGTGGACGATGTAGGAGGCAGTGAGGTGGGGTCTAGATTCACTTATAATAGATAATCTACAAATACTCTCTCACTGAATCTTTGCAATGTGTCTATGCAGGAGATTTTTGCTTGCTGTTTTCCAGATTTCTGCCCGAATCCACACAACAGATAAACAGTGGAAAAGGGTTTCCGCTCTCGGATTTATCGGATACATGCCTATCGGATTTCACAAACTGTATTCTTTCAATTCCATTTTGTTCCCCCTCCCCAGAAAAAAAGAAAAACAGCAATGCCGCTCTTGGGCACAGAAGAGCTTAGGGCCTTCCTCTGGACCTCCTCCAGTTTTACTTCATCCCACAGAGGAAGAGGAGGGACCAAGGGACCATTCCCATTTGGACCCCATGCTCATCTTCCAGACCGCACTTCAGGATCTGGACCTTGGACCTCCCTGCCCAAACGGTCTGAACCTGGCCCATTCTCCTTCTAAAGTACAGCCTCATTGCCCATCTGTACTGCTGAGGGTGGACTGGACCATTCCTGGGGTCTCCTGGGCCCAGGGGGCTTTAAGGGGCAGCTGTCTGTCAGGTTTGTGGACAGAACTTGATCTTATATATCAGGGGGTCCTCACACATGCAGATGAGGCCCTCCTTGGCTCAAGACCAAGCAGGAGTTACGAAGAGAAGGAGGCCAGGCCGCGGACTGGGGCTGGGAGCCTGGGTGTGACTCTCCTTGGGCTACCATGATTTTGCGTGTGACTTTAAGGAGTCCAAGGATGCTGTATTCAAACCTGCCTCCCAGGTATTTTGTGCAGGCATATTTGTCAAGTTAGAAGGAAAGAAGTTATTTTCCAGGACACTTTTAAAATTTGATCTACAAGATATAAATAGGAGCACACTAAGTACGTAAGCTTCCTTTTGTTGTCTTGCCCTAGGCTGCTCTGGTTAGGGCCGATCGGAGTGCAGAGCCAGGTCTGGCCCAGAACTCTCAGCCCAGATGAGCAGAGGCAATGGATGGAGGTGCTCGGCTCCACATTCCAACCTCATCTCAGCCAGCACCGTCCTTCTCAGCTAGGGGGTTTCACTCTCAGCCCAACCTGAGCACAGGCAGGAAGATGTCTTTCTATTCCCCAGATTTGGGGGTCCAAGACAGAAAATGTCTTCAGTAGAAAACACACGTGGCATTGGGTGCTCAGGGGAGCCAGAACTCACCTGCAGGGGGTTGTGGCACCCCAGGGCAGTGCCAATGAGCTCCTCTTATTACCTTCCACCCCTTCAGCCATTTATGTTTACATCTGTTGTTAGATTGATGTAAATAAGAACCTATTATAAACAAATAGACATCCCATGTGTCTATTACATATCAAGCAAAATTGACTGGTTGGATTTCCAGAATATGGAAGCAGATATTTCCCAAGAGTAGACAGACAGTCAAAATGCAGACAGAGTTTTAACAGTTTTTTTTTTCTGGGCAAGTACACGTAGATTGTTGCAGGGTAAGGGGCAAAAGGAAGCAGTCTTTATTGTCCTGAACATCCCTTTCTAGGTTTGGTTGTCTATGTGTGTGCATCTGAGTATGTGTATATAAGTGGGGCTGTGTAGTGAGTATGTATGTGAGCACATGTGTGTCTATGTGTGAGTATGTTTGTATGCCTGTGTGTGAGTGTATGTGTGTGTCTTGTTTGTGTATGTTTGTAGGCATGTGTGTGGTGTGTTTGTATGCCTGTGTGTGAGTGTATGTGTGTATCTTATGTTTGTATGCATGTGCATGTGTGTGTATGTTTGTATGCCTGTGTGTGAGTATACGTGTTTATGTTTGTATGCCTGTGTGTGAGTGTATGTGTGTGTATGTATGCCTGTGTGTATGTGTGTGTGTTTGTATGCCTGTGTGTGAGTGTATGTGTGTGTATGTTTGTATGCCTGTGTGTGAGTGTATGTGTGTGTATGTATGCCTGTGTGTGTATGTGTGTGTTTGTATGCCTGTGTGTGAGTGTATGTGTGTGTATGTTTGTATGCCTGTGTGTGAGTGTATGTGTATGTTTGTATGCTGGTGTGTGAGTGTGTGTATAGGTATGCCTGTGAGTGTATGTGTGTATATGTTTGTATGCCTGTGTATGAGTGTATGTGTGTGTATGTTTGTAGGCCTGTGTGTGAGTATGTGTGTATGTTTGTATGCCTATGAGTGTATGTTTGTATGCCTCTGTGTGTGTGTATGTTTGTATGCCTGTGTGTGTGTGTATATGTATGCCTGAGTGTACGTGTGTGTATGTTTGTATGCCTGTGTATGTGTATGTGTGTGCATATTTGTATGCCTGCATGTGAGTGTATATGTGTGTGTATGTTTGTGTATGTTTGTATGCCTGTGTGTGAGTATATGTGTGTGTGTGTTTGTATGCCTGTGTCTATGTATGTTTGTATGACTCTGTGTGTGTGTGTGTTTGTGCATGTGTTTGTGTGGGGGTAAATTCAAAGAAACCAGGGTAAACATAATCAAAAGGACAAAGACAGGACACATAGCTTACAGCAAAACAAGTCACCTAAAACATGCAGCTTTGACACTTGTTTTCCTTCAGTCTTCCAGTAACTGCGAGGTTGTGTCAGAAGCATCACAATTAATCAACCACATTTCTTGGAAATCCTCAAGACATCGCATAACCCCGTATCCCTACTCATTCTCTGACAAGTGTAAAACAAGTTCTGCCAGGATAAGGTTAGCTATAGGACATGAGAGGCACTCAGAAGTGCAGAGTTCCTCCATGAATTTCTTACATAAATGCACATTTATATAGAGACATATATTTATATAGAGATTGTCTATGTTTAGGTGTATGTCCTTTTACAATTATCTTATAGAGATTGTCTATGTTTAGGTGTATGTCCTTTTACAACTATCTATTTAATTGTCACCACTCTATATTTCATCTCTTTCTCAACTCAAAACGAAAACCCCCATGTGAAATGCAGAGTCTCCACGAGCTGAAGCCTTGGGCATGGCATGACCCTAGTCGATGAGATCATCACACCTATATGCTGCAGTCTCCACTTTACTCGGGATGGCACCAGGGACAGAGTGATGTGGCTGGTACAAGGCCCCATGGCCAGGCAGCGCTGATTCATATTGAACCTCAAACCCCTTCTAGTTCCACTGGGACATGGATTCATGTCCAAAACCTAGGAGGGTGTAATGGTTTTTTAAGAATACATGGCTAACCTCTAAAAATGGGAGGCAGGGGAATATCTTTCATTAGATGTCACACAGAGTGGGCCGCTGGTCATGCATTTTGACCAATACATGGAAGGGAAGAGAAGAGAGACCCTCTAAGAGGAGCCACACCACTCAGCACTCCAGGGAGGAAACTGAGGCCCCCACAAAATGTCCTATCCAAGGGCACCTCGGGAGCTGGTGGCAGCAACTCCAGATTCTCAGTCATCACCTCAGAGTATATTATCAGATGTTGGCAAACTCCTGTAAAGGGCCAGATAGTAAATAGCCTTTGGACCATGCGTCTCTGTCTTAAAGACTCAACCTGCTATCCCAGTGTGAGAGCAGCCATCGACAATATGTTAACAAGTTGACATGGTTGTGGTCCAGTAACACAATTTGTAAAATTGGTTTCTGGCCAGTGATCTGGCCTTTGGGCTGTAGTTTGCTGTCCTTTGAATTCGATCAGGGAGGGTCTTCCCTGCTGGAATGGACCAGTTCCCCATGCAGAACTCAAGACAGATGAACTTCTCGACTCTGCTCAACTCCCTCTCTGTGACGTGGTGCTCAGATACAGTCACGTTACTGCCAAGCACTTTGATTTGTGGCATGTAATTTTTATATAGATTTGCCATAAAAATATTAAGTATGATAACAAGAACCACAGTAAAAACCACAACTTGGTAACTATCTGCCAGATTGGGAACTATCATTTCAGATGACAGACAAGGAAACCGAGGCTCAGAGAGGTGAAGTCCCTGGCTGAGATCCCTGGCTGGCAAGTGGCAGACCTGGGAGTCCACTCTAGCCCCGCTGACATGAGACCACAGGTCTTAGCAATGGCATGTTATAACAAGAGTTAACCTGTGATTTGCACTGACTGTGCCAGGCTGCATTGGGAGCATTTTATGTGCGTGTTCCCTCTGCTCTAGAGAGTAGGTAGTATTATTATTGTATTTATTTATTATTTATTTATTTATTTATTTGAGACGAAGTCCTACTCTGTCGCCAGACTGGAGTTCAGTGGCACGATCTCGGCTCACTGCAACCTGACTCCCTGGTTCAAGCGAGTCTCGTGCCTCAGCCTCCTGAGTAGCTGGGATTATAGGCACATGCCACCATGCCTGGCTAATTTTTGTATTTTTAGTACAGACAGGGTTTCACCATGTTGGTCAGGATGGTCTTGATCTCCTGACCTCGTGATCTGCCCGCCTTAGCTTCCCAAAGTGCTGGGATTACAGGCATGAGCCACCGCACCCGGCCTATTTTCTTTATTTTACAGGGAAAACTAAAGTTCGAAAGACTAACTTGTCAAAATAAACAAGAAAGCCTGGATTTCACTGATGCTTTTAGACCTGAGTCCACCCACCACAGATGATGTTATGAAGTCATGGCCTCTGAGGAAGAGAGGACCAGATTCCAATCCCAGGCCTTCCCTGACTTCTCATCCTGTGATCCTCTCATACATCCAGAGTCAGGGGTTCTCAAAGAGGGTAACATCACTTCCAAGGGGGCAAAATTCAGTTTGGGTAGGAGTGGGAGAGAATCTTAGATACTATAATAGCCTTAGGCCCTCCAAAGTGCTACTCTACCCAACAGCATACAGGGATATATAATACATGTATGGTATTGCAGTTTCAGAGAAGGGGGATAGTTAGGAAACAAATATTTACAGAGGCTCCTTTGGGGGTAGATAATAATAATTTAAAAGTTAAGAAACACTGTGCCAAGTGAAAGGTATTTAACTCGATCATCTTCCTGAAAGTATATGTACATAATAAATACACACTCACACACAAGTGAATACATCATGTTTGTAAATGTATACAGTAAGAGCCCACACTCAGGGCCATCACTGCATCAAGAGTTCCCCAGGTATTGACTCAATAGATCCTCAAACACTCTACAAGGTAGAGAGTGTCATCATTGTCCTCCTCTTTTTTTTTTTTTTTTTTTTTTTTGGAGAGGAAGTCTCACTCTGTCACCCAGGCTGGAGTATAATGGCACAATCTCGGCTCACTGCAACCTCTGCCTCCCAGGTTCAAGCAATTCTCCTGCCTCAGTCTCCTGAGTAGCTGGGATTATAGGCACCTGCCACCACACCCGGCTAATTTTTGTATTTTTAGTAGAGATGGGGGTTTCACCATATTGGTCAGGCTGATCTCGAACTCCTGACCTCAGGTGATCCACCTGCCTCAGCCTCCAAAAGTGCTGGGATTACAGGCGTGAGCCACACACCTAGCCCAGCATCCTCTTCTTACAGATGAAGAGACCAGGCAGAGAAAGGTTACATAACTGTCCTAAGGTTAACAGAGAGGAAGGAGACAGAGCTGGGAGGCCCAGCTGGGTGACCCAGCTCCAGAGGCTGTGGCTTAACCAGCTTCAACCACTGATGGAGCTACTTTGACCATGCAAACCTCTTCTAGGAATCCACCTGCAGGAATAATCCACAGGTGCATAAGGAGCTCAGTATAAGAAAGTCTCATATTGCATTGTTGCAAGAAACCATACCCTGGAAGCAAGATAAATCGCCATCAATTTGGGAATGATTGAAGAGGTGATGGTGCAAGCTCCCCAGAGCCAAAGGAGACCTGTACCATTGAGAATGAGATGGGCTGCATGCCCTGGTCTGAAATGCGCTGACAGTGAAGTGTTTGTGTCGCACAAGCTCGTTGCTTCTAATACATGGGTCGTACAGTTTTAGGCAGAGGCAGGAGTCAGTGACCCAACGGTTCCAGGGGTCATCTCCAGGCTTAGGTCTGGCTGGGCAGGGTTGGAAGACTATTTTTCTTCTCTGAAGTACACACATTTAAAATAAATGATGAGAGGTTTTAGTTTTCCATCATTTTCAGTAATTTTCACATAAAATTTCACAGCACATAATCATAATTAAGTAATTCAATTACGATTTCTATTTGGTGACCTCAGTCCTAATAAGCCTCCCAAGAGGAACTCCTGGTGACCTGCAGCTGGAGGGCAGGGCCCGGGCTGACTTGGTCCCAAGTGCCAGGCCACAGACCTCTACGTGGCGGCTCCAAACCCACAACCCACACTGCTGCCCATCCCTCCCAGCCTTCGGGTCCACCCAGAGGGAACAGCTGGGTGGGTCACTTTGTGGTCACATACATGTTCCCAGATGTGTGTGTAGTGTGTGTAGTATATGTGCTGCATGTGTGTATGAGTAGTGTATATATGTGTGTGGGGTGTTATATGCCTGGTGTGTGTGTATGTGGAGGGTGGCACGTGAGGCCATATGTGGAGCATTATGTTATGTGGGCACATGGATATAATATGCATGTGTATGTGATGTGTGTGCATGTGGTGCGTGTGGAGCATGTGTCTGTGTTTGTGTGGAGGGTCTTATGTGCATGGTGTGCCTGTGTGTGTGTGTGGAGGGTTGCGTACATGGCCAATGGTGTGTGGAGCTGTGTACATTGTATGTATGTAGGTGGGTGGGTGTGTCTGTGGTGTCTGGGTGGGTGCTGTTTATATATGTGGTGTGTGTGAATTGTGCACTTGTATGTGGTGTATGGTGTGTGTATATAGAGTGTGTGTTATATATGTGTGGTGTGTAGTGTGTATGTGGTGTGTGTGTGGTGTGTATAGCCTATGTGCAGTGTGTGGGGTATGCATGGTTTCTGTTTCTGTGGGGTGTGTGTGCTATATGTAGTGTGCAGTGTGTGTGGTGTGTACAGGTGAATGGGTGTGTATGTGGAGTGTGTGCATGTGGGGAGTGTGCTGTGTGTGGTGTTTGTGCACATGTGCCTAGATATAGACTGTGTGTATGTGGTGCGTGTGGTGTGCAGACTGTAAATGGTGTTTGTGCATGTGTTCATGTATGTGTGTGATATGTCTATGGAGTGTCTGTGGTATACAGTGTGTTCATGTGGTGTGTGCAAAACGTGTATTTGCATGTGGTGTGTGGTGCATATCTATGTGGCATGTGTGTAGTATGTGTGGTGTGCATAGTGTTTGTGTATGTGTGTATGCATATAGTATACATGGTGTGTGTGGTATGTGTAGTGTGGAGAGTGTGTGTGGTGTGTGCATATGCGGATGTGTGTGTGAGTGGGTGTGTATGTGAGGGTGTGGTTTGTGAGGGGTGTCTGTGTGCATGTGCTTCTATCTAGGGTGTGTGATGTGCCTGGTACGCACGGTGTTTGTGTGTGTGGGTGTGTGTAGGTGGGGTGTGTGCACCCTGAGTTTACCAGGGAGTCTCAGGCCAGGCAGAGGGATGTGGGGACAGAGGTGGGAGTGTGGCCTGGAAGGCATGGTCACGAGGGGTGATGCCACCAGCAGGGCCATGCCCACTTCGATTCCTGTACAAGACTCTTGCTTAGAGGGAGACAGTGCCTAGAATTTCCCAGGCCAGACACGCCACCCAGACTTGCCAACAGCCAGCCTCCCTGCCGTCCCCTGGGACATGTGTGGCTGTGTCTTCAAAGGGAAAGATAATTGCAGGGGCTCTGAGGTAGGCCCTCTTCCCGCTGAGGGAAGATTCAGGACTGCCCCCGGATGCCCCTCTGAGCCGTGTGAACTGGGAAAGGTAAGCCACATGGCTGAGCCTCCAGTCCTGCCTCCTACAGATGGGAACAGTCCCGCTCTCCTGCTAAGCACTGTTGGCTGCCACCCCACCTCCACCCCAGCCACTGGGCTCCTCCATCATGTGGAGTCCACTCCCACTCAGTCCCTTTGCGGTCCCTGTTCCCCGGGCCTGGAACTCAGCCTATCAGTCTTGGCTTGCACAGTTGTTTCACACCATTCCAAGATCCAGGCAACTTTTCTCTCCTCCAAGAGACCCACTTCACCGGGTTTCTCAGCTTTGAAGCACTTATCACCACATGAAATGACCTAGCCCATCACTTGATGGACTGCCCATCTCCTTTCCCTTCTGGAAAGTGTCACCCTTAAAGTGGGATCATGTATGTCACATACCCCTGTAACTCTCATGCTTCAGAACAGTACCTGAAAGATAACAGAAGCTCAATGAATATGCATTGAAAAAATAAGTCAATAATATGTGAAAAGAGTGGGTAAAAGCATCCGCTGTTGTGAGATATTACCTGTAAATGTTTATGTAGTCCATTCCCAACTATATACATAAGTTGTATTATTTACTAAAAGTGTTTTGCACTACAGAAAGAAAAAATGTGCAAAACCGACTTTCAAGTGAACCTCATAATTAATTTATTTGAAAGGTTAAGTGTTCTGCCTGCTAACTACAACAGAAAGCAAAGGAGAGCCCCTCCATAAGTATCAGTACACCTACCAGACTAATCTCCCTGATCATGGCCACAAACCCGTCTGCAAGGAGGAACTGACCCCACATTACAGGTAACTGAGACGCAGGGGGCTAAGTCAATTGCACAGAATCACACACTCATCAAAATGCAGAGCTGGAGTTTAAATGCTGACATTTTCCCAGCGAGAACCACAGGTGAACAATAAAATGGGAAAACGAATCTCCTCACACAAAAGAAGCCTCCCTCTACTCCCACCCTCAGTCGTATTGGCAAGTGGAAGTGCCCAGGAGTCAAAACTCTCATTAAATGAGAATAGAGCTAACTATGAACATATCCACAACAGGGTGGGAGAGGGGGAGGGGATGACCACACATCCGGAGAGAGAAAACACCACGGGAGCACGGGAGAGGCTGCTTCTTTGCTCTAATCCAGATCATCAACATCCCAGCCCAAAAGTCCAAGTGCAAAAGACAGGATGCAGCAAGGGACTCCCTGGCTGTGGGGACAGGAGAGAGAGGACCACCATAGTGTGTCCTCAAAATAGAAGTAGGTGGAGGCCTTCTCGGCTGCGGCCAGCTGGCATTCCACAGGCTCACTTACAGTGACCCGATAAGCTATATAAAGCTCGTTTTGTGGCCACGACAAAGCCTGGGGTGGAGAAAACTCTTAATTATAGCTGATGCTCCGGGGCTGGCCTTGTCCTCGGCCTCCGCCCCACACACTGCAGGAAGCTGAGGCTGAGATTGCTTCCCCTGGGAGCCTCTGTCAGGCAATGGAGAAGCTGGAGTTGATGTCGTGCCACAGGGGCACTTCCCTGAATGTGTCCAAAGCCAAGGAAACACATAGCCACCAGCATCACGGCAGACCTTAGGGAAGGCCACTGGGGAGGGAGGTCAGATATGATGCCTGAAATGCGTCTGTAATAACACTGGCCATGCGTTACTGCTGTTACTGTTGTTACTCCACTCCTCAGTCTGCTGATACTCTTTTTCATTTGTAAAATGGGGATAATGATTTTTTTTCCAAGTTCGTTTCAGTCATTCATTCAACAAACAGCCACTGGCCACCAGGTATGAGCCACATCTGTTCTAGACACTGGGTAGGGTTTGATAATTAGATATGCAGTAAGATTGCAGAAGGATGGTCGAAAGCACTCACTCTTAGGCAGTAGGTTCAGACAAAAGAAAGACTTCCACACCTGTCCCCTGCAATCCTGGACAGGCCACTCAGCCCCTATGTGCCTCTGTGCCATCAACCATAAAACAGCCAGCCTGCCTTTTCTAAATCTGCACCAGCCTTCAAATTCTAACCATTTGTCTCTGTTCATCAAAATGTGAACGCATTAAATATTTCCATTATTGTTGGCTATAATTTCAGATTTGCTTCATGTTCTTATTCTTTTCTTTGGCGGGGGTGGGGTGGGGAGTGAAACAGATCATTGCTCATGAACTTCTAATGTGCACGTCACAACAGCAAGCACAGAATTAACTGTCAGGCCACTGCCCTTATTTCCTTTAAACAATATTTAGGAGCTCATCCTACATACTAGGCTCCGTTCTAGGCACTGAGGTACCACAAGGAACAGACTTTGCCCTTGTGAAGCTTATATCCTTGTGTGTGAAGACACACACTAGGCAGGTAAACAAATGCATATATAAAATTACACACTCCGTTGTGTAATTGTCTGCCATTTTCCTGCTGCCCCAAGTAGACAAGAGTTTCCCTCTCGAGGACAAAGAGGATGCCAGATTCACTACTGCATCATGGGCACCTGGCCTGTGTCCAGCACAGAGGAATGACTAAATGTGCTTGTTGAATGAATGAATGAATGAATGAATGAATGAATGAAGGGAATGTTTACTATAATGCATGACTGTTAATGAAGGAATGGATAAATGACATTGAATTGAATGGCTGTTTTAATGCATGGTTATTGAATGAATGAGTGAGTTGGATCTAACTCAACGACTACTACATCAAAAAAAAACCCTGATATTTTTAGTCTACCATTTTCCAGGTCATCAATAAGTGGCCTCTATTGAGACTAGTTCCTCCTCAGGCTGTGAAGTCCCCCACAGGCATCCTCTGTGTACCAAGAGATTTCTGGTGTTCAAATTCTGCCATGCTCCCGGATTCAATCTCACTAGCTGCTTTCCAATATGTTACTATTAGCTCTTTTATTTTGTTTTGCTTTGTTTCTAATTGAAGCAATTGTAAGGGGATTTCATTTCATTTGTAGCCAGAATAGACCAGGCCCTCTTCATCTCACAGCTGTATTTACAAAAACTGATTCCCTTTAGATGACTGAGCATTCACTTAAATCTTACATCTATTTTAGGATTTTGGAGAAACCCTGTCTTCACAGAATCCATGAGCTTTTCTTGACGTGATCAGGGCGGACGTGTGTTCTGGGCTGGCCTGTGTAGGGTTTCCCTTTCTCTTGGTAACAGCTCCCTGGTTTTCCTTCTTGTATCAGATCCCTTTCCTTGAGGGAGCTGGGCTGGGAACTAACTCTACTCCCAAATGTTAGACAAGGTCTTGTGACAGGCCCAAAATATTCAACCTATTTCCACTCCTAGACTAGTGATTGGTGTAGGGATGGTCACATGACCTACCGTAGTCCAGTGAGACCGAGTGCCAGGCCTGCTGGGTAATAATCTCTTCTCCTCCCGGGTTTGCAGGCAGACATGGCTCTGAGATCCACTGAGAGGTGTCTTGCCGTGGTGTCCCCAACTTGCCCTCCCATGTCCATTCTCTGCCTCTGCCCTGCTCCCAGCCCAGGAGGCCAGCCACTGTGACTGCATCACTTGGCCTTGCTTGGCTGGTTTCAGACAGGGTCAGGCTAGTGGAAGAACAGCCATGCAAGAGGAGATACGGGGCAGGGGCTTCTTTCTTGCTCCTCTTTGCCTGTGTGTTGTGGTCTGGCAAGAGAACTGTATGCCTTCATGACTAAGGGTCCTACAGGGCCACCCAATCTCAGCCCTCATGGACTCTAGTGACATACTCCATCCCTTCTCAGCTGGCTTCTCCCATCACTAGTTCCTGCGTACCTCAGTATCCCTTGTTGATCTCACCCTCCTCTAAATAAAACCTTCATCAGAGTCTCTTCACGGAAACCCATTTACCAGTATAATTCTGACACATAAGGCAAGCCAAGAACAGAGTTAACACCAAGACAGAGGAACCTGGAAATGGAGAGTGGAATGAATGGGTCCAGGTTTCATCGTTTGAAGCTGCCTGACCTCTGGCCTTTCCATTGAAAGTGATAATATTAATACATTTGCTTTACCAAGACCAGTCATGGTGAAGCCCATGTTCTGGAGGCATGGGGGAGAGGCCTGGAGTCTGAAGGCCTGGGTTCTGTTCCCAGCCCTGGTGTCTATTAACTGTGTGGCACATCCCAGGGACTTGACCTCTCTGGGGTTGTCTTTGCCATTCTCAGAGCCATCCCTGGGCATGAAGCTCCTGCTGAGATCCAGAACCACTCTGAACCAAGACTGTCAGGATGGCAAAAACAAACAAACAAAAAAAACAGTGGGAAGGATCTGGAAGTAATGTTGTTTCCCAGCACTCTGCATCAAGGGGTTCTGGATTCTGGAATGACAGGTAGAATTCATTGTTCCTGAGCTACCACATTGAATTTCTACTTCTTAGCTGGGGCTGTGACCCTGTGCCTAGATCTTATCTGTGCAGATTTCTGATTGATCCAGTGTGCACCTGGATCAATCCCATAGCTCCAGTCCTGCCTGGGATGTCTCCTATCACTCCTCTTTCCCCACCTGACCCATCCCCTCTCAGGCCTACAACTGAGGGCCCAACATGCCTTGAAGCTGTGCCTTCCATGATCTCAGCATTCTGTGTGCGCTTATCTATAAAAAAGAGAGAATCCTTATCCTATAAGGTTGTGATATGGGTCAGTGAAGTCACGTATGGGAAGTCCACAGCCAATGCCTTGCATGCTCTAGGGTAGATTACCTTCACTTAGCCTTCTGGGCATCGATTTCCACCTCTGTAACACAGGCCAAGTCATCAGTGCTGGATCTCTCACAATTATCTGAATTTCTCCAGCAGTCTTGTGAAGGACCTCCCTTCGTCCTGCTGTTCGGCAGCATTCCATTCCCCACAGAGATCTGACCATGTCATACCCCCGCATAAACCCTCTAGCATGTCCTCACCTTAGCACACAAGGCCCCCCTTTATGGGGACCCTGACAATCTGGCAATGCCCAGCAGCCCTAACCTCCTCCCTTTCCCCAGCGGCACGGGCCCATCATGGTTCATTGACCATGTCATGGCATCCTTTAATCCCACTCCATCGCATCCTTCTCAATCCCATGCAGTTCATGCCCATCCTCTAAACAACCTAAGCACCACCTCCTCCAGGGAGCCCTCCCTCATTCTCAGTATCCCCACACATACCACGACCACACATGGACCTGGCACATGAGACGCTGCTAAAGTTTACCCGCCCGGTATCACATTCCCTTTTATGTGGCTTTCCTGCCTTCTAGACTATGAGCACACTGAGAATGGTTGCCGTGTCTTGTCTTTTTCTGTAGCCCCAGAAATCAGCACGAGGCCATACAAAAAAGTAGAGCCCTGATAAGTATCTGTTGAATAAATAAGTGGAGATTAAAAGAGCCAACACAGAGAAAAGGGTCATACCGTGGTAAAGCAGCCTAGAGCCACCCCAGTTTCAGAAACGGTTTAGCTGTTTTCTCACTGGGCTGCAAGCCAGGCACATCCCCAGGATCAGGCCCCTGCCTCCCCTTCTGAGTCACACCCAGCTGCTCTCATGGCGAGCACCTTCCATGCTGCCCCAGCCCCCAAGGCTTTCCCTGCCCCTGGCCAAGGTGTAACCTATGGCTTCCCAGCCAGGGGTTGTTCAGTCCCCTGCAGTAATCAGCAAGAAAGAGGCTGAGGCTCCACACTCAGCCTGACCAGCTTCAAAGCCCAACCCCTGCCGGGCCTGGAGGAGAAGGTTACTCAGCACCCACTGTGACCGGAGAAGGACAAATGTCACCCCAATGCAATAGGCAGAGGCAGAAGCTGGAGACAGTCTGGAACATGAGAAACCCACTTCATCCTTCCTGTCCTGGGGAGGGCGCTGTCCTCAGAATGACCCCTACTAAATCCTGGAGGTCAGGCTTCCAGGTCAGAGCCCTGGGGGCCATCAGCCCTCTGCCTCCCCTCCCCCACCCCCAGCCACAATCAACAGATTCCAGACAAATAAGCTAGAGGCCTTGGGTTATCTCAGAGGGCACCGGGTCAACAGCACTTGGCCTCTGGGATAAGTAGCTCCTGACTGTGTCTAAATGACTGACTCTGGGCTGCTGGGAAACGCTGAGGGAGCCTGAATGTTTCTTGCTTGATCCCTCATCACTGCCCCTTCGGAGACCCTGCTATACCCAATGCTTCAGGCCAGACTTTGCATGCACAGTTTCTAGCTTTCACAGCTCTGGGCAGTAAGTAGAGGATGTTCCCATATCAGAGGTAAAGATGAGACACCAAGTATCTCCCAGGTGACAGGGTGGTTAGAACCCATCCCTCTTTCATCCCAAACCCCTTCTTGCCTCTGCCCGCGACCTCTGCCTCTGGATGGGAGAAGATATCCTTCTGACAACAGGAATGTCCAGGGGGTGCCCATGCTACTAGGTTCCCTGTGTGGTCAAACCCAAGAATGTGGGTCCCCTCAGCCTCTGCACCCGCTACTTCCCCCGCCTTCCTGGAGCCGGCCGCAGGATCCCTATCTGCCCGAGGACCCCTCCCGTGGGCTCAGCAGGGGGCGTCACTCTTGGCAGGGGCCGCGTGGGGCCCGGGCGCACTCACTTTCACAAAGACGGCGCCGCAGCTTGCCCCGGATCTTGTCGATGGCATTGAAGTCGGACACGTGGAAGACGTGGGCGGACTTGGGCTCTGAGGCGATCTCCTCCAGCTCCTCCTTGAGTGCCTCGCCCACGCCCACGGCAAAGATGCGGATGCCAGCGCGGTGGGCTGCCGCCGCGGCGTCCAGCACCAGGTCCTGGCTGCGGCCGTCGGTGAGCAGGATGGCCACCTGCTTGTAGGCGCGGTCCCTGGGGCGGCCGCCGGCGCGTGGGGAGAAGCTGCGGGCCGTGATGTAGCGGAGCGCGTCTCCTGTGTTGGTGTTGCCCCCGTGGTAGGCGAGACGCCGGGCAGCCGCCTTGACCTCTTCCTGCGAGCCAAAGAGTCCCAACTCGAAGGCCGTGGTGGGCCGGTCGCTGTAGCGCACGACCCCCACACGGGTGCGGTCGGGGCCCACCTCAAAGGTGTCCACCAGGTTGGCCACCCACTGCCGGACCTTCTCAAAGTCCTCCTTGCCCACGCTGGAGGAGGTGTCCAGGAGGAAGACCAGATCGTAGTGGACACTTTTGCAACCTGCAGGGGTGAGAGAAGGGGTGGCGTAGGGCAAATGGGCATGGAAAGGACACTGTCCTGGGGTATAAAGGTCCCTGGGGTCACACACACCTGCTCAAATACCTACCTGCCCTGTCTCTCATGACCCAAGGGCCCTGGGCTGCCTGAAAGGCCTGAGCCTCAGTTTCCACACCTTCACATGGCAATAATGATGAGTTTTCCCCAAGACTACTGTGAGGCTCAACTGACAGTAGGTAGCATCACATTAAAATGACCAACACCCACCGCACAGCACTATGCCTCAATCTCTTCACTTTTATTTTGTTTAAAAGGTGACTCCATTTTTCATTATTTTTCAACCTACCCCAAATAATGTATGCCCATTTCCAAGAAGTCAGAAAATGCAATCAAAAGATGTTTAGATGTTTTAGGCTGGGCGCGGTGGTTCACGCCTGTAATCCCAGCACTTTGGGAGGCCAAAGCGGGTGGATCACGAGGTCAGCAGATCGAGACCATCCTGGCTAACGCAGTGAAACCCCATCTCTACTAAAAAATACAAAAAATTAGCCAGCAGAGGTGGCGGGCGCCTATAGTCCCAGCTACTCAGGAGGCTGAGGCAGGAGAATGGCGTGAACCCGGGAGGCGGAGCTTGTGGTGAGCCGAGATTGCACCACTGCACTCCAGCCTGGGCGACAGAGCGAGACTCTGTCACAAAACAAAACAAAACAAAACAAAACAAAACAAAACAGGTGTTTAGATGTTTTAAATGCCCATATTCCCACACAGAGATAACCACTGTTAAAGCATGGTATATGTACTCAATTATTTTTTATTTCCATATAATTATTGATAGGAATGGGACTGTACCAGACACACTGATACATACGCTGTTCTCCCTGCATTTAGTTATAAGCTAGAAATCCATTTCTGGTTTGATCATGCTGGTTTCCATGGCTGCACAGAGTCCTCTGCACGGATGAACATAATTGATTTAGCCAGCGCTCTCCTGTTAGATGTTTAACTACTCAGCCCTTTAAAATCAGATAATACAAGAGGAAGTGTTTTCCAATCTCTAGAATGCTACACAAATATACAAGGAACTATCAAGAAGCCCTGGTCTTAAGGCCAGGTGCAGTGGCTCACGCCTGTAATTCTAGCAATTTGGGAGGTCAAGGCGGGCAGATCACTTGAGGACAGGAGTTTGAGACCAGTCTGGCCAATATGGCAAAACCCCGTCTGGATTAAAAATACAAAAATTAGCTAGGCATGGTGGCTTATGACTGTAATCCCAGCTACTCAGGAGGCTGAGGCACAAGAATCCTTTGAGCCGGGAGGTGGAGGTTGCAGTGAGCCAATATCACATCACTGCCCTCCAGCCTGGGTGACAGAGTGAGACACTCTCTCAAAAAAAAAAAAAAAGAAGAAGAAGAAGAAAAAGAGGAAGAAAAAGCCCTAGTTTGACTCTTCCAGAAGGTGGGGTTTGGCCATCCAAACAGAAGCAGAGGACCAGGCCTCTGGGAACACCAGGCACAAACATTTGGCTATAAAACAAAACAAAACAAAACAAAACAAAAAAACACTTTGTTGAAATACCAGATTGGAAAGGTAGAATGGTCTGGTAGTGGCTGGGTGCACGAGAGTTGGAGGAGAATGCACCTGCCTGCTCAGCAAGTGGCCATGGATTCGTCACACCCTTTCTCAGGGGCTTTGAAGTCTCATAAAGGAGGGTATCTTTTTATCCACCAATTCCAAACTTAGTGATTTATCCCAAGAAAACAATCAGATAAATGGAAAAGAAAAACATGTATAAAGAAATTCACAGCAACATGGCAAAAAAAATGTTGGAGATAATACACAATCACCTATGTGGAATTAAATAAATTACTTAAAGAAAAATCATGATGTATTCATTGCTAGGCAGCCATGACAGTGATGGCTGAAGAGGAATCCTTATTTACCAGCATGGATACACTTTTCCAATATACCATTGGGTGTGAAAAGCTGTTTATAAAATGATATGTATAACGTAGAATTTCTGGAAAGAAACCCTGTGCGTGTGTGTGCACGCGCGATTGTGTATGTATGTATGCATGACAGAAACTGAGTGGGAAACACTTGCTTACCTCTGGCAAGCAGAGCTATGAGTGAATTTTATTTTTTGTATTTTTTTGCTCTTATATTTGCAAGCAATAAAGTTCAAAAAACAGAAAAACAATAAAGTTATATGAATTTATACACATACTCCCACAAATGCTTCCCTATGTGACCTGAGCCAATGCCACCCTTGAATGTTCCACACCTACCTTTCCCTCTGGTTTTGAAAATCCAAGGGACAATCTGCATGTCAGGCACTGAGTTACATCCCAGCCTTAGCAGGACTGATCCCTAACAGGATTAGAACTCTGGAGTGTGTTTGACCAGATGTGCAGACTTGGAGATCATTCCTGGGCAGTTTTTTTCCTTGACACAAAAGATCATTCTTTTGTCTTTGGGACAATAATGTCCCAGGCTGTTCAGGATAATTGCTGCTGAGGGCCAGGCAGAACCCGGCCTGCAGGCTGTAATCCTAGAACAAATTTGTTTGAAGGCTACAGAAGTTTCATTTGTTCAGGAGGCCTCCCCAAGGGGCCCTTTTGAGCTCAGGACACATTTTCTCCCAGAGGCCAGGGAACAGGCGGGATTGTGTGCCCGTGAGGCTGGAGTGTGATGTGGAGAGAAGAGATCTGAACCCGGGCAGGTGCCCTGGCTTCTGGCCTTGATTCTGCTAAGGCAGGGGCTATGCCACTCCTGGCAGGTGAGTGCTTTTTTGGGGCCCACCATTTTCTGCTATGAAATGAGGGCACAGAGGAGACCACCCTAGGGCTTTTTTGCTTTTAAATGTGATAATCCTGTGCATTGGCTGTGCATTTGGGGTTGGCTGGATGGGCGCAGAAATCTCATGTTCCCTGCGTATAAAACAGGATGTTTACAGTTATTACTGTCTTTCCAGCTAGCCAGGCTTTGAGAGGCTCAGGAAAAAAAAAAAAAAAAAAAAAAAAAAAGCAAGAGACAACTCTGTAAATTCAATAAAGAAATAATGTCAACCTTTCTTTTTTAAGTCCAGGGAGAAAAGCCTTAGAATGTCACTTTCTGGGTGGGTGTGGTGGCTCATGCCTGTAATCCCAGCACTTTGGGAGGCCGAGGCGGGCAGATGACGAGGTCAGGCGATCGAGACCATCTTGGCTAACACGGTGAAACCCCGTCTCTACTAAAAATACAAAAAATTAGCCAGGCGTGGTGGCAGGCGCCTGTAGTCCCAGCTATGCAGGAGGCTGAGGCAGGAGAATGGCGTGAACCCGGGAGGCGGAGCTTGCAGTGAGCCGAGATCACGCCGCTGCACTCCAGCCTGGGCGACAGAGCCAGACTCCGTCTCTAAAAAGAAAAACATATATATATCACTTCCTATAAGATGGGCTCAGCGTTTTGCTTCCTGGATCCAGTGACAGGTGGTCTCCCCGGCTGCCCAGTGGGCAGTATATGAACATCCCACCTGTCTGTGTATCGGGGACCCCAGTGTGCAGGCTCTATGCCGGGGTTGTGGACCCTGACCCCTCCTTCATATCTAAGCACTGACCAGCGCCTTCCCCCAGGGCAGGGGCCCTCATACAGGTTAGCAAAACCACGTTGCCATGTCTCTCCCCTCCTGCCCCGGGCCTTCTCATCTCCAGTCAACTTTCCCAACTACCGGGTCTACTACATAAACACGCTTTTCTCACTGTCCTGGATGCCTTTGCTAAGTGGGCTCCAGTGTGTCCATTTCCCCTGGAATGTGTCCCAAAACCTTCACAGGACAACACAGCCAGGTCCTCACCCCTGCCTCCTCCCCGAGCTCCAAACCTGCACACACTTGGTAGAGACAGGCTCACAACCCAGGATGTGACTGACCAAGACGTGTTAAAGCAACTCATTCCCTCTCTCTGTCACGCTCTCTCCTCCTCTCGCAGGAACACACACTCATCCCCTCACATTCACACTCACATGCATACTGACATTGCCACACATATTCACACTCCCTCAAACGCACACACACTTCCCCACACACTCCCTCAAACTCACACTCTCACACTCCCTCACACATTACCTCAAACTCACACATATTCTCTCACACTCCCTCACACACTTCCTCAAACTCCCTCACACTCCCCTACACCTCACACTCATACACACTCCCTCGAACTCCTCACACACTTCGTCACACAGTCCTACACTTCCTCACATTCCCCCACATGCTCCCTCAAACTCACACTCCCACACACTCCCACACTTTGTCAAACTCACACACTCCCTCACACTCCCACACACTCTTCCTCAAACTCACACACACTCTCACACTCCCTCACACACTCCCTCAAACACACTCCCATACACTCCCACGCACTTTGTCAAACACACACTCCCTCACACTCCCCCACTCTTCCTCAAACTCACACACATTCCCTCTCACTCCCTCACACACTTCAAACTCCCACACACTCACACTCCCCCACATTCCTTCACACTCCCTCACACACTCTCCCTCACACTTTCACACTTCCTCACACACTCATACACATACTGTCAGACATATACAGGCCCTTGCTGAGGAGCTGGTGATTTTTTGTCCCTGGGTTGGAAGGCAGCTGACTCACACTTGGATTCCGGACTCTCCCTCTCTCTCACACAGTCAGTTGTGAACTCACTTGCATGCACACACCACAGCCCATGCTCACGGACACATGCTGTCTGCTCTGTCCCCAGCACAGCATGGCACAGCCCACGGTGGCCCCACCTGCCCGCTGAGCCTGGCAGCTGCCGCCCCCACTCCACAGCAGCAGCATCCAGAGGAGGCCAGCCATAGCGTTCCCTCGGAGGCCGGCCATGGCTCTCCTGTTCTCAGGGACAGGCTTCTCTTGGCCAGGAAGAGACGCTGTTAGGGTCTACAGCAGCATGGCCTGTGTGGAGAAAGACACCCTTAGAGAAGGCTCTCAAGCTGAAAGTCTGTGAGAGGCAAACTCTGGGCCCTGCCCAGGGGGATTCCCCACACCCAGCCTTCCAACCCATCTTCCCTCCCAGATTCAACTCCAGGCAGCCAATGTGTGACCTTCCAGAGCAGAGCCAAGTGTGACCTCCCCTTCATGGATTTACGCCTGGATCCCCCCAGCCATCCAATTAGCAGATGGGCTTGCAGAAGGGAGTAGGAGAGGGCCTTGTTCCTGAGGACTCCACACCACATCCCGCCTGGTATGGCTTGGCTCTGTGTCACCACCCAAATCTCCCTCTCTGAAATCCCCACGTGTCGAGGGAGGGACCTGGTAGGAGGTGATTGGATCATGGGGGCAGTTTCCCCCATGCTGTTCTTGTGATATTGAGTGAGTTCTCAGGAGATCTGCTGGTTTTATAATGGTAGTTCCTCCTGCTCTCTCACATATTCGCTCTCCTGCCACCATGTAAGAAGCACCTGCTTCCCCTTCCTCCATAACTGTAAGTTTCCTGGGGCCTCCCCAGCCATGCGGAACAATGAGTCAATGAAACCTCTTTCCTTTATAAATTACCGTCTTGGGCAGTTCTTTCTAGCAGCATGAAAATGGACTAATACACCACCTAAAATCGTTCAGTATCACCGTCCTCATCTGAATATGGCATGAAGGCCTGCCATGATCTACCCACCCCTGTCCAGCCTGGCCTCTCACCTTGCCTCACTCCCCCACCATGCTGCACTTGGTAGCCATGAACTTTCTAGCCATTTCCCACAGGTTCCAGGTGCACCACAGCTCCCTTTGCCCCCCTGGAAGGGCTTCCTTCTACCTAAAATCCCCACACCCACCCTGGGAGCCTCTGGCAATGCTGAGCTCAGATGCTCCCCTTCCGGAAAATTTTTCCCAGACCACTCACTTCCCTATGGGTTGAGGGGGTCACTGCTCAAGCTACCTGCAAGTGAAACCTGAGCTCCTCAGCAGGGGGCTGGGACTCTCATTCTTCATTTGCTTCATTGTCAGCCCTGTGGACTGCTTGATCCCTGGAGGCTGAGGCCAGGCCAACTTCACTGGGCATGGAAGATTAGGGCATTTACACACAGTCAGTAAGTACCTATGAAGGAAAGAACTAACGAAGAATTCTTCAAGGGATTCCTGAACCTCAATGTTTGCAATGGTAGCGAAGTTATCTCAAAGGCAGTTGGGCAAACAATCCTCATAAGGGTTATTCTGCTTCAAATAATTGGTGAATACTTTTTAAAAGAGTCTAATAAACAGAAAAATATTAAGATGGTGGCAAGGGAGTACATTGGGAGCAAACTCATTTACCCTTTCTAAAGTACCAATCTGATGCAGGTGTTTACAATGACCAGAGGGAAGACTGCAGAGAACCATGAAATGACATCCTATGAACTGGCATGTCCACTGCAGCTTGGAGTCACGTGCCACCACTAGCACCCTGGACCAGGGCTAGGAGGGGTTAGCCAAACATAAAAAACATGTGGCAGGGGAGTGAGCTCATGGGTGTCTGTGTGTATGTTTCTGTTTCTGATCTTTCTCTGAATTATGTTGACATTTCCACTCTTCATCAATGACAATCTAAAATGTTAAAAGGAATCAGAAGAGAAGCTCCAAAAACCTGGATTAACCGTGAAGAAAATAGCAACAGGGCTGTGCCTGATGACAAGCACAGGCAAATCAATTTCCGGGATTATCCCCCTGAAATACACCCATGTGCATATGTGTGTGCACCACACACACGCACACACACACAGGGGAAGCGAGCTGAATGCACATTTGAAATCATGAGCCACCAGGCTTCATCTGCTGCGGGAGCCCTGCCTGCCCACTGTGCCTACTGCAGGGTCACCCTCCAGTCCTAGGAATTATTTGTGGCTCCAAGGACACAAACATGCTCTCACCCTGCACGCTATCCAGACTGCTTCTCCATCCTGGAACGCCCCCACTCCACTTGACCTCCAGATGGTCAATCAGTTCTTCCAACTCCCTATGGAGTGGCTGTTGTCATTCCAATTCTGCATGTTATACCTGATCTCAGCCAGGTCACATAACTTGCCCAAGGTCACACTCCTGGAAGTGGTGGAGCAGGCATTGGACACCCCATAACCAGCAGGCGCATTACTCCAAGGAAAGCCAGACCCCCATCCTACATCAAGTCTAGGTGTCTGTGCTGCACCTGCAACCCCTTAGTCCCTGGAGGGTTAAGTCTAGAGATACGCCCCTGCCTCAAATCCCTCCTACCTACTATATTCACCAAATGCCAACGTATCACACAGTTTTTTTTGTTTTTGTTTTTTGTTTTTTTTGATGGAGTTTCACTCTTGTTGCCCAGACTGAAGGCTCACCGCAACCTCCACCTCCTGGGTTCAAGCAATTCTCCTGCCTCAGCCTCCTGAGTAGCTGGGATTACAGGCATGCGCCACCACACCCGGCTAGTTTTGGTTTTTTAATAGAGATGGGGTTACTCCATGTTGGTGAGGCTGGTTTCGAACTCCCGACCTCAGTTGATCCGCCTGCCTCTGCCTCCCAAAGTAGTAGTATTACAGGCATGAGCCACTGCGCCCAGCCTCACACAGCTTTTAGCACAGCCTTTGTAGATGCAGTTCATCAAACAGATTTATGGCCCTGTGCTGGGCTTATATCAAATGCCTCAAAAATTCTGTATGGAACCTTTGTTTTCCAACAACCCATTAGGTTATATCTATCCTCCAAATTTTGCCCACAGACTCCCAACTCTTTTCCCCCACCTCCTGGTACCCTCTGCAGGCTTTGGGGCTGATATCTGGATGCTTACATCTGGAGAAATTATTCCCCATATCACCTTCTCCCCTCTGATCCTTTGCCACATCCCTGATGAATGAGTGGATGAATGAATCCAGTCATATTTCTCACTTGAGGGTTAAACATGTATTTGTTCCCATGGGATCTGGCAGGGGTCCCAGGCACAGCCAGGCTGCGATCATCTGCCCAGGGCCTCTCTCCCCTGTGGCCTAGTGAGGAGGGTCTTTGAAAGCAGTGACTGTGTCTTATTGGTTTCTGTAGTACTGGTGGCCGGCACAAAGCCCACCACAGAATTGGTGCTCAGTTGATGTTCATATTTGAGGGGAAGGAAGAGAGAAAGGAAGAGCAGAGGGGAAGGAGGAAGAGAGAGAAAAAAAATGGAAAGAAAGAAGGGGAGGCTGATGGCTCGGCTACCACAGGGAAATACTGAACTCAGAGAATCGAGACTATTGGCAGTTTCTGAGCATAGGATCATCCAAGCACCTCTCCCGTCTCTATTCTGCCTAGGACTTACTAGCTCCCAAACTTGATCTCCTTTTTTGATTTTGTCAACAGTAAAAGATTACTTAAGTGCCTCTTA
Source organism: Pan paniscus (assembly GCF_029289425.2). Lineage (NCBI taxonomy): Eukaryota > Metazoa > Chordata > Mammalia > Primates > Hominidae > Pan > Pan paniscus. Next base: position 156,262,894 of record NC_073256.2, read on the forward strand.
CTAATAGAAAAGAGTATTCAAGAAATGGGCTAAGCAGTTTTTGTCCACATATTGTCTTATTGGATCCTCACGTTCATGCTATGAGCTAGGAACCACTATCTCATGAAAAAAGTACACCATGAAGGGATTAAAGTCTCAGCTGTGAGTGGTCATGCTGGGATTTGACCTCAGGTCGCAGGCTGTTCTCCATCCCCTTTCCATGCTGGGGATGTTTTCTCTCTTTTTTATATACATATATTTTTTTACTTTTTAAAATTGTTGTGAGTACATAGTGGGTGTATGTATTTATGGGGTACATGAGATGTTTTGACAGAGTCATGCAATGTGAAATAGCCACATCATGGGGAATGGGGTATCCATCCCCTCAAGCACTTATCCTTCGAGTCACAAGCAATCCAACTACACTCTTTAAGTTATTTTAAAATGTACAATTATTATTGACTATAGTCACCCTATTATGCTGTCACATAGTAGATATTATTCATTCGATTTTTTTACCTGTTAACTGTCCCTACCTCTCCCCACCCCCAGCCCCTCACTAGCCTTCCCAGACTCTGGTCTCTCATTTTTTTTTTTTTTTTTTAGATGGAGTCTTACTCTGTCGCCCAGGCTGGAGTGCAGTGGTGCCATCTCAGCTCACTGCAACCTCTGCCTCCTGGGTTCAAGCAATTCTCTGCCTCAGCCTCCCAAGTAGCTGGGATTACAGGTGCCTGCCACCACACCTAATTTTTGTATTTTTAGTAGAGATGGGGCTTCACCATGTTGGCCAGGCTGGTCTTGAAGTCCTGACCTCATGATCCACCCGCCTCGGCCTCCCAAAGGGCTGGGATTACAGGCATGAGCCACCACGCCCGGCCAGTCTCTCTTAACATTATATCTTGAGCAATGTCTGGCCTATTAAAAATTCCTTAAAAATGTCACCATTATTGGCTACCTAGAACTATACCTGTGGCACTGGCACCATTGTTTTAGTTGCAATTTCTACTTTGGGACATTTAGTAGGTCATTTTATTTATTTAATATGCTACAGAGGACATCTTTGCACCTAAGTCTTACCCATGTGTAATTATTTTCTGAGGGTAGATTTGTAGAAAAACACTTAGGGGGTCATAAGAGTTTTGCAAGAATCCTGACTCGTATTGCCAAATTGCTTTCTGAAAAGGTTGTACCAATGTCCACCGCCTCCAGCAGTGTGGGAGTGTGTGGATGCTCCTCTCACCACCTACTTGTTAGCATTGAGTATTATCACTCCTTCAATCTTGGTTAACTCAACAGAAGAGGCATTGTTGCTTGTTTCCCATGCATTTCTTTGTTCCATGAGGCTTATTAGCTAAGTGTATTTTCCCTTCTGTATATTTTATTTTCATGTGGTTGTACATTTCTAAACGTATTTTTCATTGTTAAAGCCAAGGTCCTGGACAGGGAAAACAATATACATTTCACTATTGATTTCTTCATTTAGGAAATATTCACGAGTTGCCCTCCTGTGCCAGGTGCTGAGGATAGGTAGATAAATGACACTGAGCCTACCCTGCACAGGTTCTCAATGACCCTGTGACACAGGTAAGACACACACCAGGGGGAGGGACGATCAAGTGAGTGCTGGTAGAAGGAAGCCCAGGGGGTTGTGGGGGAAGGCACAGAGGCGGGGATGTCCATCACCTGACTATTTCAGGGGAAGGTCAGGCGTCCCAGCTTCCTTCCAAGGTGAGTTTGGAAGGCTGAGCAGGACTCAGCCAGACAAAAAATAGGTGATAATTTCAGGCAGAAGGAATAGCATCTGCCAGGCCCCAGAGTGGGCCAGAGTGTGGTACTTAGGGAACTTCCCCATGCACGACAGGCATGCAGGTTGCTCTCAGGAGAGGTATAATCTGGTTCCCACCACCTTCAGGGCAAAGTACACTCAGGTCTTACCAGGGCTCTAAAGGCCACTTGTGAGAGCACAGGGTATAATAGTCTGAATGACAATACTCAGAGAGCAGCAGGAGGCAGCTACAGGAACAGGAAGAAAAGCACTGTCCAAAAATGGAACACATAAGGGCAGTCAGAGTTCCAAGGTCAGGAGTCAGATGGTCCAGGGGAGAGGCACAGAATCTTAGCAAGTCAGAGCTGATCGCCCAGCCCTCTCATGCTTCACAGCTGTATGAAGACAAGGACTTGTCGGACTTGTCCATTCTGTTGCCTGGCACCTAGAACAGCTCCTAGCATGCAGTGGTCACCTAAATAAGCATTAGATTGATGAATGAATGATGAACGGCCAGCATCTGATGCTGTTATAGTATCATATTACATTGGGGTAGCCAGGAGTCATTCGTCAGAAGAACATAGACATCGTCAAGGAACTATGAAAGTAACTGATTATCACTTATTATCTACCATATGCCAAGCAGTATCTGATTATTGCATGAGCTCATGTGACTCTTCAAGGCAGGCATCATCATTTCCACTAGGTAAAGGAGGACACTGAGGTGGAGAGAAGGTATGTGTCTCTCCCCATGTCACTCAGTTGGTGAAAGAAGGGACTGGGGCTGAATCCTAGGCCTCTTCTGGGCACTAAACCCACACTCTTTCCCTGAACTCAATGGATACAACAAATCCAAATATTAGCTGCAACTGGCACTATTCACAATACCAAAGACTTGGAACCAAGCCAAATGTCCAACAATGATAGACTGAATTAAGAAAATGTGGCACATATACACCATGGAATACTATGCAGCCATAAAAAATGATGAGTTCACGTCCTTTGTAGGGACATGGATGAAACTGGAAATCATCATTCTCAGTAAACTATCGCAAGGACAAAAAACCAAACACCTCATGTTCTCACTCATAGATGGGAATTGAACAATGAGAACACATGGACACAGGAAGGGGAACATCACACTCTGAGGACTGTTGTGGGGTGGGGGGAGGGGGTAGGGATAGCATTAGGAGATATACCTAATGCTAAATGACGAGTTAATGGGTGCAGCACACCAGCATGGCACATGTATACATATGTAACTAACCTGCACATTGTGCACATGTACCCTAAAAGTTAAAGCAAATATTAGCTGCAACTACTGAGCCGCCTTTGTCTTGTGAAATAAGAAAGATGGTGGCCAGTGAGGGCGGGAAATAAAATGGATCATCCATCGTTGTTCAGTATTTTCCCAGGCTCTAGAAATTTGATAATTTCCCTCATTGCAGAAACCCGGCTTTATCAATGTTGTAATCTCCAAGTTTTTAGAGAAATCTTTGTCATATATCTTTCTAAATACTCAAGAAAAGACAGAACTAAAGACTAATATCCTTTATAAACATAGATGCAAAAATATTTACGAAAAGAAATGCAAATCAAATTCGGGCAGCATAGTAAAAGTAACAGACACCATGACCAAGTGAGGTTTATCTCAGGAATGCAGGAGTGGTTCAACATACAAAAATCAATCAATGTAACATACCACATAAGCAGAATGAAGAGAAGAAGAAAATACATAGTGAATCCAACTGATGCAGAAAAAGCATTTGACAAAACCCAGCACCCTTTCATGATAAAAAAATAAAATAAGACTATAAAAAAACTTCCTCAAGATAATAAAGGCCATCTATGAAAAATTCACAGCTAACGTCATCCTCAATGGTGAAAGACTGAAAGTTTTTCCGAGAATAAAACAAGGATGCTTCTTTGCCGTATCTACTCAACATGCTACTGGAAGTTCTAGCCACAGCAACTAGGCAAGAAAAAGAAATAAAAGGCATTCAACTTGAAAAGGAAGAGGTAAAATTATCTCTATTTGCAGGTGGCATTATCTTTTTTTTTTAGGGATGGGGATTCACTCTGTTTCACATGCTAGAGTTCAGTGGCACAATGATAGCCTACTGCAGCCTTGAACTCCTGGCTTAAGCAATCCTTCTGACTCAGCCTCCCAAGTAGCTGTGACTACAGGCACATATCACCATGTCCAGCTATGGATGGCATGATCGTATATGTGGAAAAACCCAAATAATACCCCCAAAACTGGTAGAACAAATAAACAAATTCAACAAAGTATAAGATACAAAACCAGCACTCAAAAGTTTGTTGTGGGCTGGGCACAGTAGCTCACGCCTGTAATCCTAACACTTTGGGAGGCCAAGGCAGGCAGATTGCCTGAGCTCAGGAGTTCGAGACCAGCATGGGCAACATGGTGAAACCTCGTCTCTACAAAAATACAAAGAAAAAAAAAAAAACTAGCCGGGCATGGCAGCATGAGCCTGTAGTCCCAGCTACTCAGGAGGCTGAGGCAGGATGATTGCTTGAACCCAGGAGGTGGAGGTTGCAGTGAGCTGAGATCGTTCCACCATATTCCAGCCTGGCGACAGAGTGAGACTCCGTATAAAAAAAAAAAAGTTTGTTGTGTTCCTGTACACCAGCAATGAACAATGCAAAAAGAAAACTAGGAAAATGATTTCATTCATTTATGGTAGCATCAAAAAGGATAAAATGTTAGGAATAAATGTAATCAACAATGACACATACACTGAAAACTATGAAACACTAGTGACAAAAGTTAAAGGCCTAAATAAGAAGAAAGATATCTCATCTTATTGCTTAATGGTTGACAGATTTTCTGTCTCAGGTGATGAAAATGTTCTAGAAATAGAGTAATCACAGCAGACTTGCAAATTAGTACTAATCACCCCCTTTACCAGTGATGAACCTGGGTTCAGGAAGGATAGACAACTTCCCTAAGCACACACCCTAGTAATGACAGCTGGTCTTGGCATCAGATCTGAAGGGCGCCAAAGCCCCTGCTCTTTCCAGCACTAAACCATTAACATACATTAAACCATTTACATACATTACATGCTCATAAGTGCAGTAGCCACTTTAAGGGCTTTATAAATAATAATTCATTTAATCTGAACAGTAGGCATAATTAGCCCCACTGTACAGAGTAAGAAACTGAAGAACTTGGGCTTAAGTAATCCTCCCATGACTCCCACATCTGGGAGTCATGGGAAGGATTCAATCCCAAACAATCTAACCATAGGTCCATACTCAGTCACTCAGCAACATTGCTTCTCCCAGGATGTTTGCAATCTGGCTGCAGCAACACTTATTTCATAAGTACAGACACAATGAAAGAAAAAAGCAAAGGATATAGTCAAACACCAAACTATGCGTCATCCAGTTTACAAGAAGGAGAGGACAAGAGCATTGAAAGAGAAGGAAAATTTGCTGCAGAAGAAACTTTCAGTGAACCCCCGAGAGGGAAGAGCATGGCTTTCTTTATCCTGTTGATGTGATGAATAACATTAATTGATTTTCAGATGTTGAACCAGCCTTGCCTACTTGGGACATATCCCACTTGGCTATGATGTATAATTATTTTCATATGTTGCTTGATTTATTTGCTAATATTTTGTTGAGGATCTTGACATCTATGTTCATGAGAGTTACTGGTCTGTGGTTTCTTGTAATGTCCTCATTTGGTTTTGGTATTAGGGCCATGCTGGTCTCATAGAATGAGTTAAGAAGTATTCCCTCTGCTTCTATCTTCTGGAAGAGATTGTGGAAAAGAGAATGGCTTTCTACCCAGAAATAAATGGAGTGTTCATAACAAAATGTTTACTGAGTGAGGAAGCCCTGGTATGGAATCCTAGCTTTGCCGCTTGGTGGCACGAATGAACATTTCTTATACTCAGCTTCCTCAACCATTAGAAAGGGATGATCTCTACTCTATCGGGGGTATGGTAAGGGTTACAGGAAATGATTTCTGCAAATCCTGCAGCACAGGCCCTGGCACAGAGTAGGTGTTCACCAAACGTGAGGTTTCTGGAACCTCCACACTCCCCAGCCCATCTCAGGTTGCAGCCCCAGCAAGCATGGGGTACCATTATTCCATCTTCTCTCTCTCACCCAGCCCTGAGCTGTTTTCAGGGGTTAGCTGCCAAGCTGGCAGGATGTAGGCCACACCCCTGTCCCTGGGAGGCAGAGCTCTGCCATTAGTCTCCCAAAAGTCCAGCAATTAATTTAGTGAGCTGAGTTCCTTCCACAAGCCAGCCCATTGCCATAGTAACCAGCATTCCCATTCAGGGACCCAGAGGAGGGGGGAGGAAGAACACTGAGCAGAAAGCAATTTAGAGAGAGAAAATGAGATTCGGCAGATTGCTAGGGCAGCCTGGGCAGAGTTCGAGCTCTGTCTGAGTCAGAGGGTCTGGCCTCTGCCCATTGAGGGTGGGGGCTGGGGGAATGAGGCACTGCTGATGTGTTGCTGGGGTGATGGGCAATGTTCTGGGCAGGAATCTGGTTGGGACATAAGAGCATAGTATGTCTGTGTCCAGAGCACTGAACTGCGTCCTTCTATCACAGACCCAGCTCGGAACGACTGGCACAGTCCTGCTGAGCTGTCTGTGATGCAAACTGCACTTGCTGGTCAGAGAGGGGAAGATAGAACCAGGTGGCTCCTGTCTTAAGAGGGCTGCCTTGGAGCCCAACCAAGCTTGCCTACATCCTGGATTCGAAATTCAACTCTGTGGAGCTTGGAGCAAGTCCTCTTCAGTCAACAAATACAGACTGAGTACTTTCTACATGCCAGACCAGACACTGTCACAGGTGTCTGACTACTCTTGGGGCAGCTAGCATAATGACTAAGCTTTTCAATCAGCATCCCTGTGTTCAAATTCCAATTATGCTGCTTACTAGCTGTACAAACTAGGGGAATTCACTTAACCACTCTGGATGTCAACTCTTGATGTATGAAGTGGGGATTAAAACACTTATCTCACAGGGTTGTTGGGTTTAATTAAACGAGTTACGATATAGAAAAAGCCTAAAATGTACCTGGACACAGATGGTGCTTAAGCCACACTACTTTTATTACTTTCCAATCCTTAGTTTCCTCAACTATAAAATGGGAACAATATCCCCTACTTCAGCAAAATGTGAAAGAGATTACATGAGACAATGGATGTGATCATTTTTATAAAGTAAAAGATTTCCATTACTGTAAAAATTGGCTATCAAGGGGAGATGTGTTCATCTGAGCAATTCAGAGAACTCGGTTGATGTTGACTGCATAGGGGTAATGTGTATTTCATTGTTTTAGTCTGTAACTCAATCATGCCCTAAATGCATGGTAGGCATTTTACATTACACTTTGTCCAAGGAGCTTGCAGCCTAATGGACAGACAAGGAAGTAAATGCTTATATTTCCATATGGTCAGTGGACATGGTGTCATGGGAGCTGAGTGGACAAGCACCTAACCTGGGCTTGGGAGGTCAGGGAAGGCTTCCTGGAGGAGGTGATGCCTGAGCTGAGTCTGGAAAGATGAGTGGGAAGTAGGCAAAAGGACAAGGGCTGCCTTCACCAGGAATAGCCCACCTCCCATTTATTATTACTCATAGAATGAGCCAAGGAGCACAGTAGTTTGGAGGAAAAGATGCAGAAAACAATGAAAATTCAGGCTGGAGCAGAAGGTAGGAATTCATGGGGAGGAAGGCATTCAAGTGTAAGGAAAGAACATTAACAAGAAAGCCTAGAGACTTGTGCAGCGACCCAGAGAAAAGGTTCAGACATGCTTGGATAGCCCCTGGGGCCAGTGGATGTTTACATGTATGTGAGTGGCATATACCAATGTGATTTAGGAAACTCTGTTGACAGGGATGGATTAGAGAGACCAATGAGGAGTTCTAGTGCAACAATTCAAACAGAAATCCCAACAACCTTCCATAACACAGCCATGGGCAAAGTGGTCCAGCTGCAGATTCTATGACACTGGTGACTGGCAGGGAGCAGGAGATTGAGGGAGAAGAACATCTGGAAGCAAGCCCAGATTTCCAATTTGAGCATCAGGGAGCCAATCAGTGAGGGGACCAGATGAAGAGTGCAGGAAATACTGAGGTAAATTTGAGGTACCTGTAAAACAGTCAGAAGGAGAGATCAAAGGCAGATGGGCACTTGAGTCTACAGCTCAGAAAAGAAACTGGAGCTGGAGATATTCCTGGAAAAGTATAGAAGAATAGAAAACAGAGCTTTCAGTGGTATCAGTGTTTAGGCAAGAGTCAGAGGAGGGAGAGAAGCCCCATATGTCCCATCTCTGACCTTAATGTCAGCTTCACTTTCAATTACTACACTTTGTAATATAAGTGAGCATGCTACAGTACTTCTGTATTTTCAGTTTTCTTCCCCTGATCCAATAGTTTCCTGTGACTTTTATGGTAAAGAGTATTGTATGGTGTATTTTTACCTTAAAAAACAAACAAACGAAAAACCTGGTTAGCTTGGTGTAGTGGTACATGCCTGTAGTCCCAGCTACTCAGGAGGTGGAGGCAAAAGGATTGCTTGAACCCAGGAAATTGAAGCTGCAGTGAGCTATGATCACACCACTGCACTCCAGCCTGGACAACAGAGCAAGAACCTTTCTCTTAAAAAAAAAAAAAAAGAAAAGAAAAGAAAAAAAAACTGTATTTTTTTGGGGTGGTATCAGCAAGGCCCAGCCAGGAGCTGAACATCTATCCTCACCTAGGCCATCTTACTATACCAAAATGAAGTGACTGTTTACTAAACAATAAAATTAAATAGAATCCAGAGTTTCTCAGAATAATGGCCAGTGTCGAGGATACAACTGAAAGTAACTCATTATGCCAAGAACCAGGGCAATTACAGCTTGAATGAGAAAATTCAATCAACTGATTCCAACGCTAAAATAACCCAAATTTTGTCACAAATATTTTTAAAGCAGAAGTCATAGAAATGCTTCAATAAACCATAACAAACACTCTTGAAACAAATGAAAAAATAGAAACTCTCAGCAAAAAATAGGAGATGTAAAACAGAAACAAAAAGTAATTTAAGAACTAAAAAAAAATACAATAACAACATTTAGAAAACATACAGCAGGCCTAAAACTAGACTGGAAATGAGACAACTGACTAAAAAATCAGCAAACTGAAACAACAGACCAATAAAATTTACCCAATCTGAGCAACAGCAAGAAAACAGACTGGAAGAAAAAGTGAGCAGAGCCTCAGAAATCTATAAATAATAGCAATATACATAACTTTCATATCACAGCAATCCAGGGAGAGAAGAAAGAGTACGGAGCTCAAAAACTTAAAAGAAACAATGGATGGTAAATTCTCAAACTTGCTGAGATTCTAGAAGCTGTAGATCCTATTTATCCCCAAACAGAATAAACCCAAAGAAATTTATGCTCAAATACATCATAATCAAACTTCTGAAAACCAAATAAAGACAAGTAAATATTGAAAGAATCTAGGAGAAGTGACACATTGTCTATAGTGGAAACACAAATGACAGCCAATTTCTTACTTGAAACCAAGAAACCAGGGGGAAATGGCACAACATTCTTCAAGCGCTGAAAGAGAACTGTCAACCCACAATCTTATATCCAGCAAACTCAGGGATAAAGAGGAAGCAAAGATAATCTCATAAGAAGGAAAACTAAGAGAATTTGCCACTCACAGGCTTACCTTTGAAGAATTGCTAAAGGAAGCTTCCTAAACAGAAAAGGAAATGAGAGAAAGAGGTGGAGACTTTAACATGGATAAAAATAAGGGCATATGTAATAGAGTCTATTTTTCATGAGTTTTAAGAAAAAAATTTGATGACTAAGCAAAAGTTATAGCATCATCTGATACGGTGTTCAGTGTGTACAGAGGAAATTCTAAATATGTTATTTGTATTTTAAAGGGGGAAGGGTAAAGGGACTTAAATGAAAGTAAGGTTTCTACACTAAACTCAAAGTGGTAAAACATCCATACTAGTTGACTCATGCTCTCTATATGCATTGCAGTACCTAGAAGCAACCACTAAAAAATACTCAATAAAGATATGTTTTCAAAAACATTATAAATAAATAAAAATGGAATTGTAAAAATTGTTCAAGTAATCCACAAGAGGGCACAAAAGGGGAAACTAAGGAATGAGGAAGTAAATGAATAAAAGGAAAACATAATACATTGGCAGACTTAACCCTTAAAAAGAAGCACACAATACAGAGCAAAGTGCATGAGAAAGTTTAAAATTCCATTCAAGGCCAGACGCGGTGGCTTATGCTTGTAATCCCAACACTTTGGGAGGCCAAGGCAGGCAGATCACCTGAGGTCAGAAGTTCCAGACCAGCCTGGCTAACATGACGAAACCCCGTCTCTGCTAAAAATACAAAAATTAGCTGAACGTGGTGGTGAGTGCCTGTAATCCCAGCTACTTGCGGGGCTGAGGCAGGAGAATCACTTGAACTCGGGAGGCAGAGGTTACAGTGAGCCAAGATTGTGCCACTGCACTCCAGCCTGGGTGACAGAGAGAGACTCTCAAAAAAAAAAAAAAAAAAAAAAAATCCATTCAGGCCCCTAAGTCCCCCAGGTGAGTTACATAGGTAACCTCATTCCATAACTTTGCCAATCACTGTAAGGCAGCCTTATCATTCCATTATCTATCTGTTTTATAGATGAGGAAATGGAAGACTCATGAGGCTAAATCATTCATTTTTGAAGGTTACATGGCCAGTGTGTAACAGAGAGAAGATATGAATCCAGGCCTGGAGAAGGAAGGAGACATTTACTATTTACCTTACTACCCTCTCTGCACTGTGCCAGACCCTTCCACAAATAATAGCTTAGGCCAGGTACAGTGGCTCACACCTGTAATCCCAGCACTTTGGGAGGCTGAGGCAGGCGATTCACGAGGTCAAGAGATCGAGACCACCCTGGCCAACATGGTGAAACCCCATCTCTACTTAAAAAAATACAAACATTAGCTGGGCGTGGTGGCACATGCCTGTAATCACAGCTACTCAGGAGGCTGAGGCAGGAGAATCGCTTAAACCCAGGAGGCAGAGGTTGCAGTGAGCCAAGATCATGCCACTGCACTGCAGCCTAGTGACAGAGCGAGACTCTGTCTCAAAGTAATAATAATAATAAAATAAGTAACTTAGTGAAATGGGTCCCTAAGAGTGAAGGCCATCCTGAGGCCCCCGAAGACAAGCTTTGTTCCCATTGCTAGCTAACTGCCCATAGAGCATATGTTTAATAAAAACTCAGTGAAGAAATTGATGAATGATTTCCCTTTCACACAAATTCACAGCTTCAACAGATGAGTAAGCTGATTTTGAATAAGAAAATTCTCCTTCATTCTGAAAAACAACAACAACAGAAAAAAAAAATGGCTGAACTAGAGATCACGTCTTTTTTGGGCTGCTGCAACAAATTGCCATGGACTGGGTGGCTTTTAAACAACAGAAATGTATTTCCCACAGTTCTGGAGGCTGGGAAGCACAAGATCAAGGCACCCACAGATTGGGTGTCTGGCGAGTGCTTGCTTTCTGATTCATAGAGGGCTCTCTTCTCATGGTGTCCTCAGATGGCAGATGGGGCGAGAGATCTCTCAGGCCTCTTTCATAAGAACACTAATCCCATCCATTAGGACTCTGCGCTCATAACCTAAGCCCTCCAAAAGGCCCCACCTCCACATGCCATTACATTAGGAATTAGATTTCAATATATGAATTTCAGAGGGACACATTCAGTCTACAGCAGATAGGAATCAAGTTAAAGAACAGAACTGCAGCCTCTGCTTCATCTGGGTGTACGTAATAAAACAGATCCCCAGAAAGACAAAGCTCCTTGCACCATCCCAGTATTGTGAATTTCTGCCTTCTCCAGAAATGGAAACACCCTGGCAGCCCTTTGGTTATCTTAGCAAACATGAAAATGAAATATTCAAGAAGGAAAGTGAGATATCACAAATTTCCATCCTTCATACTCTCTGCCACCACTCCCCAAAAAATAGCTAGCTCAGGATGGATTGCATCCTGATAATCTTGCCTTAAATGCCCATAAGTCTCTTACCATAGTTTATAGGATTGGGATGAGCATTCCTCAGACACTTGCTACTTCACCTCTCATACCCTACATCCAACCCACAATCTTCTATCCAGCAAAAATATCCCTCAAGGATAAAGGGAAAGCAAAGACTAACTTAGCAAAATAGGTCCCCAAGAGTAAAGGCTACCCTGAGGCCCCTGAAGACAAGCTTTGTTCCCATTGCCTAGCTAACTGCCCATATAGAACATACGTTCTGTAGCCCTATCACATCTCCCACCCCAGCACACTGCAGGTCTGCCAATACCTCCCCTTCTCCACTCCTGCTGGTGGAGACCAAGCCTCCTTTCTCTCTTGCCTGGAGCACAGCAACAACATCTGAACTGGTCTCCTTCCTTGCTCTCTTGTTTCCCTCTACACTAAATTCCCTATGAGGAAGCAGCAACATCTTTAAGAAAACAAAAATACAAAAAAACCTGATACGTTGTCACAGATTATTTCTATTTTTTCTTACTGCTTTCTTCACCCGGCTCTAGGTACAGCTTCAGCCACATGCTGCAGATGCAAGGATGAATTAGAAATGTGACTTGCTCACATCAATCCCATATGTTACTCCTTATTCTAACACCACTCCTGCTGCTTTCTCTCCTCTTCTTCCTCTTCCCCCTCTTTATTCTCCCCTTTCTCCTTTTTCTACCCTCCCTGTTTTTATCCTTCATTTATTTTTGTCCATTGTATTGTCCAATCACAATGTAAGTCCTACAAGTGCCCAAACCATGCCCTGCCACCTTTCACCATGCCAGACATGAATACAGAGAGTATATTCGCTCAGGGCCACTTTATGGATAAAAAAGGTTGAGAAAATCCTGGGACCTTTAAAGGGGGACATGATGCAGAAAATAAGAAGATCTGGTTTAGCCAAGAAAATCCAGGGATGGTGAGACACAATACCCTCAAGGGTTCAGTCAGTGCTGACTGGTTAATAGATTCTCGTGTTATTATGCTGCTTCATATTTTGAACTTACGTGCATTAATACGTCTTTGCTATTGGGTCATAATTTTCCTTTTTTTTTTTGAGAGGGAGTCTCACTCTATGAGCCAGTCTGGAGTGCAGTGGGACAATCTTGGCTCACTGCAGCCTCCACCTCTTGGGTTCAAGTGATTCTCCTGCCTCAGCCTCCTGGGTAGCTGGGATTACAGGCATGCGCCACTGTGCCCGGCTAATTTTTGTATTTTTAATAGAGACGGGGTTTCACCACGTTGGCCAGGCTGGTCTTAAACCCCTGACCTCAGGTGATCCATCCACCTCTGCCTCCCAAAGTGCTAGGATTATAAGCATGAGCCACTGGGTCATAAGCTTCTTCATGAGCAAAAGTGGTCTTACCTATCATGATCCCTGACACTTACCATTGGCACAAAGTTGTTGCTCAATAAATATTTGTTAAATGAGTAAATAAATAAAAATGGCAGCTGATCCAGTAGACTGCAGGGTACCAGATATGGCGAAGGTATGATGATGCAGATGATATAAATAGCAACCAGGACTGTACTGGCTGTTTCTCCTGCATTGCTTTATTTCTTCAGAAGGGGCTAGCAAAACATTTATTACAGCTGAGTAACCTCATGTTCTGGGCAGTGAAAAAATGTGCCAAAGACTATACCTCCCAGAAGGGGTAGAATAGGGATTTAGTCCCAGGCCATTATGATCCTAGATTCTGTGCTCTTTTCATTTAACCAGGAAGGCTTGGTCTGTCACTCTATAGAACGGCAGTCCTTGATCAGGTGCCTTGCAGGTGGGGAGATAAAAAAGAGCTCTGGCCATCAGGAGTGTTTGGTCCTTCTAAAGAGCAATAGCATCTATTCGGTCTTTGCCTCCTGTCCACTCAGACATCCCAGTGATTTCAATGGAATTGGTTTCAGCCCTACACTGCCAAATCGCAGAAGGATTCAGATGACTGGAGGAGGAGACAGAAAAAGTGAGACCTGTTTTCCGAACCTCCTTCTTTATGCTATGGAATTCAAAAATATTATCAGTTATATTTTTTATTTTTATCACTTCCTTAAGAAGAGGCTGCATGCCATTTCTGTTTCTCTCCCAGTTGCTAGAAACTGTAAATGAAACTCAAGCCATATCTGTGTATTCTTGAGACAATGAAGATGTCTTAAACCTGGGCTCCAAGTGACTTGAATGGCCACTTTCATTCTAAAGCCATCGCCCACTCTTTCACTACGCTTTGTGGTCTTTAGAGTCATTGATCAATTACTTCAACAAGGATTTGCTGAGTCCCAGACTGTGTGCCAGGCATTGTCTTAATCACCGGGTGTAGCAGTGTTCCTGCCTCCATCCAGCTTACTTTCTAGAGAGAGAAAGGAGAAAGTAAACAAAGTAACAAATAAAGTAGATAGTTTTAGAGAGTAATAGTTGATTTGAACACAAAAAAAGCAGGGTCATGTGATAGAAGGTGACTTGGGTAGGACATTTTTTACACTCTGTAAAAGGAAAGACTCCTCGATATATCATTGATGAGATTTTGTTGTTTTATAATATTCTTTGGCTACTCATCTGTCCAGCATCTTATTAGCTATAACACTGTAATCATTGTTTGGAAATATTTCCTGTGGAAAGAATAAAAGCATTTACTTCACAGCTAGCATGTTCACAGATTTGAAAGAAGTTTCATTAAAAGCACCATTGCTTCCAAAAAAAAAAAAAAAAAAAGGAAAGACTCCTCTTAGTTGGGGGACACTTGAACTGAGATCTGATTAATGGGAAGGAGCATTTTGGAAAGGGGAAC